>NC_041231.1:21214287-21274647 GCF_002837175.3 Physeter macrocephalus
TGGGCATATACCCTGAGAAAACCATAATTCAAAAAGAGTCATGTACCAAAATGTTCATTGCAGCTCTATTTGTGATAGCAGGACATGGAAGCAACCTAAGTGTCCATCAACAGATGAATGGATAAAGAAGATGTGGCACATATATACAATGGAATATTACTCAGCCATAAAAAGAAATGAAACTGAGTTATTTGTAGTGAGGTGGATGGACCTGGAGTCTGTCATACAGAGTGAAGTAAGTCAGAAGGAGAAAAACAAATACCATATGCTAACACATATATATGGAATCTAAAAAAAAAAAAAGTTCTGAAGAACCTAGGGGCCAGACAGGAATAAAGACACAGACCTAGAGAATGGATTTGTGGACCAGGGGAGGGGGAAGGGTAAGCTGGGACGAAGTGAAAGAGTGGCATGGACATATATACACTACCAAACGTAGGGTGGATAGCTAGTGGGAAGCAGCCGCATGGCACAGGGAGATCAGCTTGGTGCTTTGTGACCACCTAGAGGGGTGGGATAGGGAGGGTGGGAGGGAGACGCAAGAGGGAGGGGATATGGGGATATATGTATATGTATAGCTGATTCACTTTGTTATAAAGCAGAAACTAACACACCATTTTAAAGCAATTATGCTCCAATAAAGATGTTAAAAAAAAAATGTTTGCCTAGACGAGTGTTTGCTGCTTTAGGGAGAAACCTGATGCCACTGAGAAGATTGGAGTTTTGATACTAATCTCTGCTTCTTCCTTGGGACCATTTGACTTTCTCTGCATTCTGAACCTCCCTTTTTCCTTACATAATTCTGAAGTAAGTATGGCATGTTTAAGGACCTCTAGTCTGATATTACCATCCAGCTCATATTTTTGACTCCAGTAATGTCAGATGGCTTATAATCCTCTCTCCTGGGCATTCCCTGTGCTTATTCAGTGCTCCGTGCTTTTGCTTATTGCCTTGTTTGCACTGCACATGCTTTTCTCCAACCTTCTTTTTCTGCTGAAGTATACTTCGTAAGACTTGGTGCAGGTATCATCTCATTACTAAGGCCTCCAAATTAAAGAGGCTACCATTTCTTTCTGCCCCCCTTTATGTACCTCTAATGTGCTCAACTGCATTCTATCATTCTATTAAAAGAGTTGAAAACAGACACAAAGTACTCCACAATGTAAAGAAAGCTTCCAACAATTGGGGCCAACAGCTTACACTGCATGCTTTCCAATAGTTGGCTGAAAAGTTCCTACCACCGGCAGTCAACTGCACCTGCTATTCCCCACTCAGAGAAACTGATTACTAAAGAGGGAAAATGTTGAATAGAGCTAAGCTACTCCATGGTATTGCTGCCTCGGCATCCACTTTGTTTGGCAAAATGGCCTGAAGAGACCTTAGACTAACACTAGTCCCCTCATGCAAGCACATGTCCTAGATGTTAGCCTGCAGAATAGCAAGCAAACCTAAGTTTCTGATGTGACCTCTCCAACAGCTCTTATGGTCAGCAGTCTCCCCTGGCTCCCTGCATCTGTCAGCCTTATTCACCCCTTAGGTAAGACCCCTGGGGGCTCACCAAAATTTTCTGTTCTTTTGGTTTGAGTGGACAAATCTGGCCCTAGCTTGGGAACCCCAAAGCACTCCACCCATGGATCCTGATAAGGGAATGTGCCGGAAGTCCTGCCTGTCCTCTCTCTCTACATTCTGCTTTGATCTCCCTGTATAGCCCCTGGAGGCATGCTGTATCCTTCCTCCAGGACCTGTGAGTGGTAAACTTCTGTATTTCACTTTCTCTCGTGACCTGTTGTTGAACCACAACTCACCATCCGGCGCCCTGTGCTCCACTTAAGAAATGTTCATTTAACTAAGTCCTACCAGGAAAGAGGTAGAAAAGAAAGTCGCACTCACATGCCATAGACTTTCTCCAACAGTCCCATGTTTCCCATGTTCTTCTCCCTAGAAACTTCTTCACACCCCATTTCCATGCAAGTGAGAAAGAAGATTTTGAGACATCTGCTCATGAAGAGGAGAAATGTATGAAATGAGGGGCAGATCAGAATTTCTTATTCTAGTTGGATATTTGCTTAGACAGTGGAAGTGAAATTTATTTCTGTTCATTCTGCTCTAGAGAGAAATTTGGGGGGAAAGATGGCATATCATTTAATCTTCACAATTTGAGCCACTTAGCTATTGTCACACAAAAGGGCTGCCTGCCAGCCAAGAGACTTACGCAGCTCAAGGATGTGGGGTGGGCCCCTGGGAGTCAGAGTGAAGGGGGCAGTGGAAAGGCGTTGAACTTGAATAGGACTCTGGAGTCAGCCTGCTGGTCCCCAGTACCAGCTCTACTCCTCACTGGCTGCAGGGACTTGGGCAAAGCACGTCCTTTTCCTGAGCCTTAATTTTCCCATCTGTAGAAAGGGATAGTCTAACCACTGACTTGATAGAATTTTAATAACGAATAAACTGAACAGTGAAAGAAAGATGTTTTACATAGCACTTAGCATGAAGTAAAAGCATATACAATATTAGCAAATAAATGTAACCATTGGTTTTTTTTGCTTTGCTTTAAGACTAGACTTTATCCCAGATCTTGATCAGAGTTGGATTCTTGAATTTTATTTCTATTTCTTCTTACCCCTGGCATGGCCTCGGCCACCCTGTGCCCAGTTAAGTTTCAGGGTTTCCGTCTTTCCTAGTATACTCTGCTGTAGTTTAATTAGCTATGCCTGCCTGTGCCCAAATATGAGTAAATAATTGAGTTTCACAGTGCAAACTTTCTTATAGCACCTCTTAAAAATACCCTAAATCATATGATTAGAAGGTACAGAGGAAATCTGGAAAAGCCAGAGGTATAATAAATCCTAGTGTTTAGATTGTGTACAGAAAACACACACACAGAATCTGAGATGCAAAACTCACAAAACAAACATCACCGTAAATATATTGAAAGATTGAATATACACACATAAAGTGCCTATGCCATAGATAATAATAAGATTCTCAACCCCACAATCTGCAGCCACCAGCCCAGGAAGTCAGCTGGCTATTTATAAGTTAGACTTGTAGTAATCAGACTGCTATCACCAGTAACAATCCAGAAAGCCAAACAATAACTGCTATAACAGTGATCTCCAAAGGGTCAAGACTTGATGACAGCAATTATTATTGACAGTTTCCCTAGTGTTTATTCCTTCTTCCAAGTTAGGACCAACCAGAGAAAGTCAAATATTCACCCCTAACCAATCACACAGGATGCCGTGCTTCTGGCTTTCCTGGCTGCTGCTTCCCATACCACCAGCCTACAATCCAGGCAAACCTGAAGCCTTCCCTCTGTGCACTATAAAGCTTTCCCACTCCCCTGCCTGCCTTTGAATCTCTGCCTAAACACAGGGGATGTTGGCCAACTCCTTTGCTTTAGCAAGCTCTGAATAACTAGCCTTTGCTTGTTCTCATTTAGGTGGTCTTTGTTTATTTCCACGGTATTTATAAAATATTGTTTGAATTTTATCTTAGTGAAATCTGATCACATATTAAGCTATGACTGTATAGTCATATACAGTCATATACATAGACACTGTATAGTGTCATGCAGAATGGCTGGTCCTACTGCAGGGGATCACAGAGGCTTAACCTCGGCATCTCAAAAGCGCCCAAACTAAAACAGAGCACGGTGCAAAATAAGTCAGGGTCCAGAGTACCTGACAGGAAGCAATTAAAGATTTAAGAACCACTAAAACTGAATGAGGACTCACTCTGCCCTATCAGAGTAGGTCAGTTCTGAGACGATGACCTGGTTGATCCGTAAGGTAATTAGAAGTGTCACCTTAAAATTAATTACAGAGTCACTTGAACCATTCACCCACTGACATCATCACAAATGGTCAACTCATTTCCTCTGTTCTCGTATTACCCAGAAACACCAAACGTGTTAGGAATTCCCCAACTTTCAGCAGCGAGTTTCGTTGGCTCTTTTTCATTAACCTATACATACGTTACCTTTAAAACAATAATGTAAAGATACACTGATATATTCTTTAATAAATACATTATTTTAGCCTACTAAGGAATTTGCAACTCCTCCTATTTCAAAATTAATGATTGCTTCCGTTTCTTTTAAGCCCAAAGGAACTACGTTGTTTTAGAGGATTGAGTGGTGGAGGGTGAGAGCAGGTAGCCCAATAGGGAGAAGAGAGCCCCAGTCATGCAACAGATGTGGCAGAGGATTGCTCTTATGCTTTTTTAAAGTATATTTTGACAATAACATCCCCAGGCTATAGAGCTAAATTGCTTTGATCATTTATGAGCATCTGTGTCTCTTCAATAAGCCTTAAACTCCCACAGGGGAGCAGTGAAGCCGGAAATAGTGGTCATCATTAATCCAGGAGAACCCCTCTATAGTATGGGGTCCAAAATAAGACCAACTTGTCTTGGACCCTGGTTTTCTATATTAAGGTATTTTATCTATGGATATAAAGATATATATCAATGTGCTCCATCTGTAGGCTCTTGTGGCTACTAAGGGAGTGTCAATAAGCTTAGATTCCCGCTAAGACCACCTCTCACTCATTCTTCAGGTGTCAGCCTGATCATCACTTCCTCTGGGAAATCATTCTGCTCTTCTGCATCCCCAGCAATTCCCATCTCCCTGTTATCTCCCTTCCCATCTTTCCTCCATATTTCATGCAGTTTCCATTTCTCAATATTCTTCTCATATGTTGACACATAACTTGTACACAAATGTTCATAGCAGTTTTATACATAATGGCCCCAAGTTGGAAGCAACACAAACAACCCTGTACAGGTGAAGGAATAAATGAGATACACCATTTTTAAAACAATTATGTTAGTTGTTTGATATACCTTTATCACTAATCACATAGCATTCTCGAGTACTTCGTTCACATCTATAAGAAACCACCAAACTTTTTTCCAAAGTGGGGTACTACTTTACACTCCCACCAACTGTGTATGAGACTTCAAGTGGCTCTCTACCATGGCCAACATTGGGTGGTGTTAGACTTTTAGATTTTTAACTATTCTGGTGAACGTGTTGTAGTATCTCACTGTGGTTTTAAGTTTCATTTCCAGTGATAAATAATGACATAGAGCACTTGTTCATACGCTTACTGGTCATTTATATATCCATCTAAAACCTCTTCTCATTTTATTAAGTTGGGTTTTTCTTTTCTTGAGTTGTGTGAGTTCTTTATACATCTCAGATATGAATCCTTTGTCAGGTATATGTATTGGGAATATTTTATCCCAGTCTGTGGTTTCCCTTTTCATGTTTTCAAGGTGTCCTTTGAACAGTAGAAATGTTCAACTCTTGATTAACTCTGTTTATCATTTTTAAAAATAATTGTCCATTTCTGAGATTGGCTTATGGTTTTCAGGGGAACAGTAGTCTCAGAGACAGTTACAAAGTGTTTATACTGACCTTATACTAAAGACACTAATTCAAGGATTCCACAGGCTCAGTGATTCCCATGCAAGTTAAATAAAGAAAATCACATCAGGACACATAATGGTCAAACTTTTGAAAACTAAAGGGAAAGAGAAAATCTTAAATACATCCAGAGAAAAAATGTCACTATTTTCAAAAGAAAAGCAGTAAGTCCAAAAGCTGAATTGTCAAGAGAAACCATGGAATCTAGAAGAAAATGGAATAGCATTTTTAAAGTGCTGAAAGAGAGAAAAATCAGCCTAGACTTCCAGTTCCAAGAAGAATATCCTTCAGATACTAATATTAGGATATTTTTAGACACACAAAAGATCTAGAATTTGTCACCAGAAGAATTCAACTGCAAGAAATTATAAAGGAAGTTCTTTGGCTGAAGAGAATAGTTCCAGATGAAAGCACAGAACTGCAAGAGGAAGGAAGCACACCACGTAGGGAAAGTAGGGATAAAAGTCAAATAATATTGACTCTTGTAATGTTAATACTAATAGTATCTTGTGTAGTTACAGGGAGTGAGGATGTAAAGCACAAGGCTTCCATAGCACACAGGGCAAGAGGAGGATAAAAGGAATTAAACTTTTACATTTCTCACGTCATTTGGGACGTGATAAGAGTACTAATTTGAAGTAAAATGACATAAATCAAGGACGCATATTGAAATCTAACCACTGAAAGAATTATATAAGAATGTATAATTATATAAGAATGTATAATCTTATATAAGAATGTGTAAAGAATGTATAAGAATTATTAAGAGAAAAATTATTTCCGTATACCAAAAAACAAAGCCAACGGAAAATTGCAGGATTAACTATAAATACACCACAAAGGAATGTAAAATTTTATTCCTTTTTGCCAAAGTATGAATTCACAATCCCTAATCCACCGTCCGCCTGATGGACTCCATTTATTTCAGCCTGGTAAAGAAATGTTTTTATGCTGAACATGTGAAAGAGGGTTCCTCTTTCCCAGCCACTCAGCTATAAATTTCATGGTCAGATGCATCAAGACTAGCATGATCTTTTGGCCAAACTGTCCTGTCAGTATTTATTTATAAGTGTTGATTTTAGATAAAACAGGGGAGAGGGGAATAGAATAAACAAGTTGTGTGAGTTAGGTCTCACTAGGTTATGCTACAATAACAAATAACCCCCAAATCTTAGTGGATCAGAAAAATAAAGGCTTATATCTCACACATGTGACATGGCAATGGCAGTCCACATCAGCTCTCCTCCACGCTGTCTGCCTTTGTGATCCCAGCTGAAGGAGTATCCCTTATCTAAGGCAGGACCCCTCTTTTAGCAGTAGAGTAAAAGTGATTACAGAATAAGGTAATAACTCTTAAAGCTTCTGCTCCAAAATAGTGGAGGTCACTTCTTCTATTTCTTTGGCCAAAGCAAGTCTGACGGCCAAGGCTGATATCAACAGGGTCATAAGTATCCTCCAGCAGGAGAAGGCCATGGGGGGGTGGCCAATGAGAAATGGGTCAAGAGGAGAAACAGTGAATATTTTAAACAAATACTACAATCTACCACACACATGGTATTTCCTAACCATTACGTTTTTTATATATCATCTTCTTCCAACCATTATTTAGAAATTATCTCTGTTCACATGAGATTATCTGATTAAATTGCTTCTTCTCTAAGAATAACTTGGCACTGTTTCCTATTCCCTTTTTTCCTTTTCAGTTATACTGTGGTTATATCTACTATATCACATTTTCTCCTCCTTTCCTTTTTTTAGTTAAATCATTTTGTAAATCTTTATTCCTTTTAATCGAGATAAAATAGACATATAACACTGAATGAGTTTTAGATGTACAACGTAATGATTTGAGATATGTACATACTGCAAAATGATCACCACAATATGTTTAGTTACCATCCATCGCCACACATACAGATTTTTTTCTTGTGATGAGAACTTTTAAGATTTACTCTTTTAGGGACTTTCAAATACACAATAGAGGTAACTATGTTGTTGACTGTATTCACCATGGCGTACGTTACATCCCAGAACTTATAACTGGAAGTTTATATCTTTTGTTCACCTTCATGTAATTTGCTGACTCCCAACCTCCATCTCTAGAAACCATCAGTTTGTTGTTTTTTCTCTTTCAGATCCCTCCTATAAGTGATATCACGTGGTAATTGCCTTTTTCTGTCTGACTTATTTCACTTAGCATAACGTCCTCATGGTCCATGCATGTTGTTCCAAATGGCAGGATTCCCTTTTTTTATGGCAGGAAGGCAGGAAGGAAGAAGGAAGGAAGGTGAATATATGTATATACACATTTCAGTCACCCGCTGATGGACACTTAGGTTGTTTCCATGTCTTGGCTATTGTAAATAATGCTGCAGAAAACACAGGGTTGCAAATATCTTTTCAAGACAGTGATTTCATTCCCTTTGTATAAATACCCAGAATTGAATTGCTGGATCATAGGCTAGTTCTATTTTTAATTCCTTGAGGAGCTTCCATGCTATTTTCCTTAGTGGCTACATCAATTTACATTCCCACCAACAGTGCACAAGGTTTCCCATTTCTCCACATCTTTGCCAACACTTGTTATTTCTTCTCTTTTTGATAATAGCCATCCTAACAGGTGTGAAGTGATATCTCCTTGTTGTTTTTTGTTTGTTTGTTTGTTTGTTTTGTGGTATACGGGCCTCCCTCTGTTGTGGCCTCTCCCGTTGCGGAGCACAGGCTCCGGACGCTCAGGCCCAGCGGCCACGGCTCACGGGCCCAGCCGCTCCGCGGCATGTGGGATCCTCCCAGACCCGGGCGCGAACCCAGTTCCCCTGCATCGGCAGGCAGACGCGCAACCACTGCGCCACCAGGGAAGCCCCTCCTTGTGATTTTGATTTCTGTTTTCCTGATGATTCATGTGTTGAGCTCCTTTTCCCATACCTGTTGGCCATCTGTATGTCCTCTTTGGAAAACTGTCCATTCAGATACTCTGCCCATATTCTGGTTAGATTGTTAGGTTTCTTTCTACTGAGTTGTATGAGTTTTTAAAAATATATTTTAGATATTAACTTCTTATCGGATATATGATTTGCAAATATTTTCTCCCATTCCGTAGGGTGCCTTTTCATTTTGTTGATAGTTTCCTTTGCTGTATAGAAGCTTTTTAGTTTGATATAGTCCCACATGTTTATTTTTGCTTTTGGTGTCAAATTCAAAAAAACCATTGCCAAGACCAAAGTCAAGGAGATTACCACCTATGTTTTCTTCTAAGAGTTTTATGGTTTCAGGTTTTATATTTAAGTATTTAATCCATTTTGAGTTAATATTTCCGTATGGTGTAAGATAAATGTCCAGTTTCATTCTTTCACATGGATATCCAGTTTTCCCAACAACACTTATTGAAGAGACTATCCATTCACATTGTATACTCTTGGCTCCTTGGTTATAAATTAATTGACCGTATATGTATAGGTTTATTTCTGGGTTCTCCATTGTCTGTCTTATTGATCCATATGTCTATTTTTATGCCACCACCAAACTGTTTTGGTTGCTATAGCTTTGTAACAGTTTGAAATCAGGAAGCAGGATACCTCCAACTTTGCTCTTCTTTATCCAGGTTGCTTTGGTTATTTGGAGTCTTTCGTGGTTCCACACAAATTTGAATATTGTTTTTTTGTCTGTGAACAATGCCTTTGGAATTTTGATAGGGATTGCATTGAGTCTGCAGATTGCTTTGGGTAGTATGGACATTTTAACAGTATTAATTCTTCCAAACCATGAGCATGGAATATCTTTCCATTTATTTGTGTCTTCTTCAATTTCTTTTATTACTATTTTATAGTTTACATTGTTCAGGTGTTTCATCTTCTTAGTTAAATGTATTCCTAAGTATTTTATCGTTTTGATGTAACTGTAAATGGGAATGTTTTCTTAATTTCTTTTTGATAGTTTATTATTTTTATAAAATGCAACTGATTTTTATATATTGATTTTGTATCCTGCAGCTATACTAAATTTATTTATTAGTTCTAACAGCCTTTTGCTGAAGTCTTTAAGGTTTTCTATATGTAATATCATGCCATCTGCAAGTAGAGATAGTTTTCATTCTTCCGTTCTGATTTGGATGACTTTTCTTTTTTTTTTTTTGCCTAATTGCTCTTTCTAGGCATCCAGTATTATGTTGAATAAATATAGTGAGAGTGGGTATCCTCGTCTTATTCCTGATCTTAGAGGAAAAGCTTTCAGTTTTTCACTGTTGAGTGTGATGTAAGCTGTGGGATTGTCATATATGGCCTTCATTATGTTGAGGTACATTCCCTCTATACCCACTTTGCTGAGAGTTTTAAAATCAAGATACATCTATATGAAATATATATAATTTCCCCTAAGATACGTTATTGAACCAAATGTGTTTATCAATCAATATTATTTTCAAATCAAGAAATGCCCATTTTATTTATCAGTTCTAAGTCACGTACACATGAAGCAGGTATATTTTCCTGTGTTTAAAAGAGCTATTGCTGCTGACTGTAATTCATCCTGGCTGGATGAGACCAGGTGAATTTTCATCTAAAGTCTTATGTCTCATTTTCCACACATTAGATAAATAAATTGAGCAGATTCAAAACATGGACTGCCTCATGAAGAAAAATTTTATAAGCCAACACACATAGAGAGGGTTGAAGACAGATGCATCCCTTTTAGTAATCTACGATTATGAGCTTAAAACAGACTTCTAGAGTCAAGACATCCAGAACCTCTGCAGTTCTCTGCCCCATGTTTCATACATAGTTGCTACCCATGGCTTCATAAGCCAGATGAATGGGTGAGGGGGAGGGGTATGGCTATATAACAACCCCAACAGTAATATGTTGCCCATACACCGTACTTTGTAGTTTAAAAAGCAGTTTCACATCTGTGACCTCACTTCAACTTGTACACAACTTTGCTGTAGGCAGGACTGGTGTTAATAGCCTCATTTTATACAAGAGTGAAATGAGACTTTGAAACTTTAAGTGACTTATCCGGGGTTACAGAGCTATATGTAGAGGCACAGGCTGAACTTGCACGCATGTCTGTGCACACTGCCTTTCAAACTTTGTCTGCCTGAGAATCAACAGAAGATTTTGTTAAAAATGAGATTCCTCTCCCTACCTTGCAGAGATTCTAACTCAATTTTTCTGGTGTGGGGTCCAGAAATTTCCATTTTCGTTAGATTCCCAGGTGATTCTGGTGCGGTATGAACCCAATTTTACCTAACATTGTGGAGGGTGAAGAGGAGCTGGAAGAATCTGTGGGAAGCATTTAAAATTGAATATCTATCACTAGCCCTGTGAGAAAAACCTAATCTACTTCCTGCACTGCTATCACTGGTAACTGGTGATGTAGTAGTAGGTCAGGAGGAAAAAAAGCTAATGGTGTTGGTAGATGTCTCTTTAAAGTAACATGCTCATAACACCATTCAGTGTAATCCCAGTGAAGCTTTATGAACAACTGATGTGCTTTAGTTTTGCCTGATTATGATATTACCATCTAATAATACTCATGTAGAGGTATCTGGGATTGGGACCCCCGTGTTCCTTTGGGACAACTTTAATAAAATTGAACTCTCAGCCTTAATAGGATGACAGCTTGCCAGGAGATGTTACCAGCCATTACTTTGCTTAATTGTCTACGTTACATACAATTAAATGCTCCTGTTTTCTTGACTGCATTTTCTTTTATTTTGTTCTTTTAATATGACTTGGAACATCAACACTTGCAAACCAGAATTTTTGGAGGACAGATAGATGTTTTACAAGCGAAGTCAAGAGATGTGTTTTAGAAAGACTTTTTTTTTTTTTTTTTGTAACATTTTAGGCAGGTCAATATCAAAGCAGAGTCTCTTAAAGAATGATGACCTAGTGTGGCTTTTTTTTTTTTTTTTTTCACAAATGGAACAAGGATCTTTCATGTCATCACAAATTTAATAGTGTCTCTTGTGTTTTCCTTTGCAATCTCTTTGATTGGATTATGTTCAAGGACACAGGGGCCTCTTCTGAGTCCATTTAAAAGTTCATTTTCCAGCTTTGACGTTCAGCTCAAGAGTTTCAACAGCAGTTAATCAAAAATATCCGTATCAGAAACATCATTAATCTTTACCAGACAGGAGCAGTTATGTTTGTGACTAAACTTTGATGGACTCTTTGGAGGTGGGATTTACCATTTTGCAAATGTTTTGAAAAGGAAGACAAGGCTTTGAACAAAGTGAGAGAAGCAATTTTAAAGAGTTAGAACCAAAATCCAAGAGTCACTCAATCAGTCCTGGAGGGAACATTCATTTCTGCTGTAGGTCATGAGAATGGTCACTTCTGGGTTCAACACCATCCAAGTGGGCATTAAGGCATTTGGTTATCTGTCCTCCTCATTTCAGTTCTCAGCCCTTCTCTGCTCTCTCCCCTTGGATGAGTTCGTTTCTTCCTGATGTCAATTATCACCTCATTGCCTCAGTGTAGATGACTCATGGATTCATTCAGTTACCTAGCAGGTATTGAATTCCCACTGCTATAATAACCATCATCATCATAGCTTCCATTTATTGAGTTCTCATTATTGCCAGAAACTGCTGCCCTTCTCTGTATATTGTGGCGAGACTTGGGTATTGTGGTTAAGATGGTGCAAGATCTGGAGGCCTACTGCCTGGGTTTGAATAACTTTGCAGAAATTATTCAGGTTTCTGTGGCTTTGCTTCTCTCTCTCTCTCTAAAATGGGTATGAAAAGAGTACCTACCCACAGAATCTTGGGTTTTCATTTAGAATTAAATAAAAGAGTTCAGAAAGTATTTAATATACTGCCTTACTCATAGTAAAGTTTCAATTAACATTGGTGTTAATAGTTGATGGTTTTTTTCACTCTAATTTTTGTGTAATAGCCCAGTGCTCCTAAGATGTAATTACTATTGTTTCTAATTTATAAACATACCTGTGTTCTTCATCATCATGCTATGCGCCTCTCTAAATTATGGCCCATGAGCATAATACATTGTTAGAAAAGATATCAGCCCTTGACCTCAAGTTGCACACCTACACAAATAAGAGGCCTGAGATAACCATAAAATATTAAAAACTGATGAGCGCTCAGGATCCTAATTGTCTATTTATAGCCTTATTCCTATTATCTGATTTCTAAGTATTTACAGAGTTACATTCAGAGATGAAAACACAGTGACTACCAAAATCCAGAGCTGAATCACAGCAAGGTGTTCCATTTACAACCAAGGGCATTCGTCTCAGCGAGGTTTAGGGATGTGGTGACAGTCATAGCCGGTGTCACAGGCAGAGCTCAGGACTCTCTCTGCTGCACCACTCACAATCATCCGTCACCACTTGGTGACCTACCATCAACACTATTCATCATTTCAAAATGTAAACTTAACACTCCACATATTGATTACCTATTTGCTACAGTTTGGAAGGCCCCATGTTTGACAAAATACTCTCTTTCAACATGGTGCCTACACCACATTGCAGTTAATCAGAACCAGCCATATTGGAGCCATCTTTAATAGTTACCAGACAGAAGCTTTTACTTGTACAACTAAACTTGGATGGGATTTACCATTTTGAAAATGCTTTGAAAGGGAAGGCAAAGCTTTGAAGCAAAGTGGGAGAAGTAATTTGTTTTTTAAGAGCTCAGTGAGGACTAAAACCCACGAGTTGTTAAACTAGTTCTTTAAGGAATCCTTTGTTACTACTGCAAGATATGAGAACCTCATCCCCTCATCTCTTGTCTGCAGGAAATCTGGTTGGTTCATAACACATTCAGTATCTGAGTACTTGTCGCCACATCCACTGCCACCATCCTGTTCCAAGCCATGACCATCTCTCACTGCGTTCACTGTAGGAGCCTCCTATCTAGACAGCTTGCCTTTGCTTTTACCCCCTAGAGTATAGTCTTTTCAAGGAATCGACTCCACAAAGAATTGCCAGAGTAATGATTTTCAAATATGAGTCAGATTATGTCCTCTCTGTATAGGATCCCCCAGTGGCGTTCCACTGGACTCAGAGGAGAGCTTAACTCCCTTTCAGTGGCCTAGGGCCCCACCCTCTCCAGCTCCCTTCTCCTTTCCTGCCTGCTGGCATCTCCAGTTGCTCTCCCCTCCATTCATTCCCCCTCAGGGCCCCGGCCTCCTCGCATTCCTTGGAAATCTTAGAGCCTTTGCCCTGGAATATTCTTCACAAAGATATCTGGGAGCCTCACTCTCTCACTTCTTTAGTTCTTTGCTCAGAAGCCCCCTTCTCAGTGAGCCTTACCTGGATTACCACTTTAAATATAGTAATGTGGCCCTGCATGTGCGCACACGTGCACACGCAGATGCACACACATTCCTGATTCCCTTTAACTGTGCTCTGAAGTTTATATAGTGTCTGACCCAAACTAGGACCTCTTTTAGAGGTAGAGAGTTGCTGTGAATAATTATGTTGGGACAACAGGAATAAATTGAGGCTGCCTTGGGCAAACAGAGACATTCACCCACCCTGCTCTGATTTTCCCCCGTAGCATTTACTGCCTTTTGGCAGACTATAATATTTACATATTTATTACGCGTGTTAGTTATGGTCTGCCTCTCCCTCTTAGAACATAAGCTCCACGAGGCCAAGGGTATCCGTCCCTTTTATTTATTGATGTATTCTAAGTGTTGAGAATAGTGCTTGACAGTCTGGCACATAGTAGATTCTCAATGAATACTTGTTGAATTGAATGAATAAGTGATATGGGGAAACCAAAGATGATCTCAAAGTTCCTTCAAACTTTAAGCATGAGGTGAATTTTTCAGTTCAGTTCTATCAAAAATCTTTATCAAAATTAGTGAGATGAATATGCAAACATACAATCTGAATCATAGTCATGAAATTCTAGATTTTGGACACTGGGTCTGGAGGAGATACTAATGGATGATCTGGGTCTATCTCCCTTCTTTCAAAAAAACAAATGTTCACATCATTGCTCCCAAATTATCTCCTTTCCTCCATCCTTGAATGTCTCTGACTTGCTCCTCCTCATCTTTAAAAGCTCAGGTAGAAATTTCTCCCTAAAACTTTGCATTTTCCCCACCTCCCGTCACACCAAGAAAAAGTCTTGCCCACAAAACATTGCTATCTGTTCCCTTATATTATTATTTCTGTTCCTTGTACATGTCTTGGAACTGTGTATATCTCATTACATACATTCCATCACATCACCTTCCAGCCTATTGCTCTGTCTTCTTCGTATCTTTCAGTGAACGGTAAGTTTTTTTTTAGAGCCAAGTGCTCTAATTTATTCATTTTTGGATTCACAGCAACTGGCACAGGACCTGGCATACTGTGGGCACTGTATAGGTTTTTACTGATGTGAATTAAACTGCATTGGATTTATTGACAACTGTATCTTCAATGGTATTAACCATTCTACCTACACAAAATGTGCTGTATAACGGCAACATTCCAGCTTAACCATACCATTTTATATCGTTGTGATGTCAAAGACCCTTTATAACATGACGTATTCACTTAGTAGCAGTTCTGTAGCCTCCAAATGACCCCAGTCCCAGCTATAAATGATCTTCAAACCCTAGTTGCCATATTAGAGAAGGCTACCATTTTCACGACTGCAGATCAGCCGTCTAAACTGGGTTCTTTTGTTTACTCGTGAATACAAGAATTTAAAAAATGAATTTGAAGCTATCGAACCTAATCTGTGTCAACACGTAATCTTCTGCAGTCATATTCCCAAATATAAGTTTCCATGTATATAGAATACACATGCACACACACACGTGTATCGATGATCCCCACAGTGTATGAGGATAGGTATTATTGAAACGCATCGCCTAATTCCTGTGAATTATTTTTCAAGCCTCTAATATTTTGATGACCGTTGACCAAGCCCTCATTGACTCTGTTACTGAACAACTTGTCCATCACTACTTATATTTTCTTCCTCTGCGCTATCCACCGTATTTCATCCTGGGCTGCTTTACCATATGAGAGTGCTAATCATCTGTGTTTAACTTTGATTATATTCAATTTCTACTGTGTTCTTTAGCCAGAAACCAGTTCTGTTTCATACGTCCAAGCCTGCTTTGTATCTGAATATTTCAACAGTGAAATGCCCAGAAATAAAGGAAATACTTGAATACCTTAAATATAAATAGTTTAAATATCATTTAATCAAGACTCTCCAGATAAGCCACTAGCTGTTGAATTTCTTTTATTTTGCCCTCCACAAATCTATCCCCAGAGCCTTCCACCATGAAAGCCATCCAATATGAATTGTTGATAATCTCCATCATTTAAAATCCTCCCCTGCTTTCTCCATCAGAGTATATAATATATGGCATCTTTTCCCCCATCTTTTCCCAGCATACTTCTTTTGTTCACTCTAGAATCAGGGAATTCATATGACAGACACAATTGATTTAAACTGTGCTGACTCCCCCCTCCCGACCAGCAAGGCCAGATTCTATCCTCTTAAATCACCATTCCAAGAAGGGAAGAAATAGACAAACCTTACTGAACATCACAAAGAACAGTTTCTCACCAGGTTGAGATATCATGGGATGATCTTCCCAAAGCCACCAGGGGTCTGTTGGAAATAGTTGCTAGAGTCAAGCCCTCACAATTACCAGAAATTCAAGCTGCCTTATGTATGTGTGGAAAAGATGTGTCACATACTTGCTCTCTAAAGTACCTTAAGGATAACATCCTGTTCACTTTTCACTCGGGTGATATCTGTATTTCAGCAAATGTCAGCAAGTCCACACGCTTTGGCAGAACAAATGTTATTTTTCCTTTCATAACTGTCCTAAGAGGAATTGTGCAATCCTACAGATAATCGCAGGGAGCTCTTGTTGGCACGCGACCAAGGCAGGATACTCTTCTCTGGAGGAGGCCAATTGTGAATTGGGTTCACTGCTGGCAAATTGCTTTTTTCTGTTCGCTTTAATTTAGTTTTCATGATTTTTCCTGAGGGCTCATCTGGCCTTGCTCAACTAACTGGTTTAACAGATCAGCTCAAGTTCAGAAGCCCTCAATCTTTCCAAGATTTCGAAATGTCTTTTTATTCAATCTCTGATTAGGACAAGTGAGAGTAACCAACATTTTACAGGTCTTAAAATCTCCAGGACAGATACTTAGAAAAAAAAAAAAGGGCAGGGGAGGAACTACAGTAAATTACATCAGGCATAATTTTACCCAAACTCAGAGGGAAAACGAAGAAGAGTGGAAGCGGCTTTTAACTTTAAGTGAAAGTTACATTCTCTGAACAATGATTTCTTTAAAAATATGCTGGACAATCCATGAATAGCAATAGTGATGGACCAAAGAAAATCGAGGTTCTTTGTTCAAGGCAAGAGACCAGGACCCAGGACCCGAATATTTGGGAACTTGGTTTCTACTTATACAAACTCGCTGTAACATTCAGCCGTGAATAAACTCAAGATTCTAGATTGGCTCCGTGAGTGAAACATTATTGGAACAATAATGTTTATAGGTTTTATTAATAAACCTATATTTTATTTAGGTTTGATTAAAGGATGTTTTAATTACAGTTAGGTTTAGTTACATAAAACATACACACACACACACACACACACACACACACACACACACACACACACACACACACACCCCAAATGTGAGTCATTCAAATGAGGTAGAAATTTTATCTTCCTTACATAATAGAATCGGGAGGGAAGTAGTCCAATACTGAGAGGAGAATTCCCTGCTCACCCGAGTGCTCTTATCTTTATGTTCCACAATGTTATCGCATGGCTTCAATTCACAATGTTGCCTCATGTTCCAAAATGGTTGCTAGAGCTACAGCCTTTATGTCTGCCTTCCAGGCAGGAGAAAGCAGGGAAAGCAAAAGGCAAACACCTCCTACTTGAGTCAGCTTTACTTGATGAACATTCCTAGGAGAAATACACTACTGGTTACAGTAACCAGTAAACACACTACTGGCTAGATGCATGGAGGCTGGCAAATACAGTCTTTTAGCTAGACATCTTTTTGCCATCCTAACCAAAATACTGGCTCAGTTACTAAAAATACAAGGAGAGTGGATATTGATTAAGCAGCTTCAGTCTATCTTGCGAGTAAAGTAATATTTTCATGAAAGTGGAGGGGAGACACTTTGAAGCCTATTGGCTTCTTTTAACCATTACCTTATATAAATATATCATGAATGATTTTTCATAATGCAAATAATTATTTGGTTCTTTTTATTTTATCATAAGATCATCCCCTTAATGAGTAAAATGGTGTCATACAAGATGACATGGCTGATTTCTCATAAAATGGCAGTGTTACCCTCAACATGGATAGTGAGATTTGAGAGAACACTGAGAAGACTCATGTCACCCAAACACCCATAATATATTGCCTGAAACATTTATCATGAAAGCCCTTCCTTCAGCATCAAGATGTTGTGCTTCTAAAAGATCTTTCTAACAATGAATATACCTTACCTGGAAGTAGTAACCATCACGCCATTCATTACCCATGAATCCATTTCTCTATATTAGTTTATCAAATTAAGTATCACTGGACATGAGTTCATGTGAAAAAGAGGGAAAATTTTGAGAGAATCCACCTAGGAAGACAGAGCGAGTAGTCAGAGTTCCACAGTTTTTTTTGAGTGAATGAAGTAAAATACAAGTACAGCATAATTCTCAGTAAATCTTTCTCGCTGACCGTTGGATCAGTGGGTGAGTAAGTGGACATATGAATAAATCCTCAGGTGAGTTTTATCAGTAAAGATTCTGTTATTTCTTGATGTTGCTCTTGCTAGTACTGGAAAGCTTTATAATAGCAAATTGCAGACATAACTGAAAAAGGAGAAGGTGTGCTCTATTATAGCCAGTCTGGGGAGTTACTGATTATGGTGAATGTTAGGGTAACAAATGTAAAAGGAACCCTCAGAACCACAGGTTACATGACGAAGTAGGCCTTGAAAGCACCAGGATGGCTGACCAGGGACACAGCCCCTGGGGTATTAGTATCAGCTTGAACTTATAATGATTTCATCCAGCAATACAGCAGAGAGAGCGTCAAAATATAACCACTCAGCACGAGACAAGAGATAAAGGTTTTCCTCAATTGACTATGATCAAACGGGTATATCCAACTTACCCTTAGTTCTGTACCTTATCATAACTTTGAGTATGCCTTTCTTTCCTGGTCTGGAGCCAGTGTGGTACAATGATTACAAACGTCAGCTGTTGTTTCAGAAATGTTTGAATTCCAGTTCTGCCTTTCCACTGGCTAGCTGCATAGCCTTGAGCAAGTTACTTAACTGCCCTAAACCTCAGTTTTCCCATCTTTAAAATGGGAAGAATGCAGTTGCCTACCTTGTAAGTAATTGTGAGGATTGAGTGAGGACTCACTGTTATAATTTGCTGGAATTTAAGGGGACTCTTTTAGTTAGAGTTCACTAGAAAAAAACAACTGATAGGATCTGTAGCGAGGCAGAGAGGGAAAGGCAGTAAGACAGAGACAATGAGAGAGAGAAGGATAATTATTTTAAGAAATTAGCTCATGCAGTTGTGGTGGCTAGCAAATATGAAATCTGTAGGGCAAACTAGCAGATTGGAAATTCAGATAAGATTGGTATTGCAGCCTGGAGTCTGAAGACTGAACATTCAAAGAGGGTTTCTCTGTTGTAGTCTTGAGGTAGAATTGCTTCTTCTGGAAAACTCAGTCTTTGCTTCTAAGGCCATCAACTGATTAGATGAGGCCCACCTACACTGTGGATGCAAATCTGCTTTACTTAAAGTCACTGATCTAAATATTAATCTCATCTAAACAAAATACCTTCACAGCAACATCTAGACTGACGTTTGACTAATCACCAGGGCACCATTGCCTAGCCAACTTGACAGATAAAATTAACCAACCCAGGGACCCAGTAAATATGACCGCCTTCTCCACCTGGATTCTGAGCAGATAGAGAAAGAAGACAAAAGAGTTGTAGGTTGGAAAAATCTAACCATAACTCCTATGACAGGCAAAGGCTAGGATGGAAGCTGTGGTTTATATTTGCAAGTAAGTGGGTGCAATGGAATTAGGAATACTCACCCCACCTGCCTCTGACAGGTAGATGAGTACAACCAGCCCGGGCAGTGATGTCGGCCAAGATTTACAGCATGGAGCAGCTGGGAGGAACTCACAGTGCTGCTGACAGGTTCACACTTGGAAAGACAAAAAGAAAGAGGAATTTTTGTCTTCCCAAATTTTCCAATCAGATGAGTTTCTCCGTGTCGCTGGAGGAAAGGCAGTCGAGGGGAAGAGAGTAGAACGAGTGCTGCCTGTCAGTTACACATCCTGCAACAGAAGGGGCTGTCAAGAGTCAAGAAGAGTCATTTCACCTCCCAACATCCTCCTCTCCTCAGCATCACCATCATTTTTCTTACTGATGAAACCAGTGCTGTTTATACTTGTTATCTGGGCCCTTAAAAATGTAGTCTGTGAAATGGATGCTCGGGAGACTTCAATCTGGGGCTCTGCCCAAGACTTAGCCGGGACCCTGGATAATCCTCTATTCTACCAACTGCATGCTTCCTCTACCCTGGGAACAACCAATTCGTGTCTCCGCCCCTGGGCCCCACTCCCAATCCCACTATCTCCAGTTGAGAATCAGCTGGGGTTTAAAGTGTCAGGCCTGGTTTAGATCTCTTGACACCTCCGAAACAAATTCCCCATCATGTGGGAAGTCGGCTCAGTCCGTCCACAGAAGCTCTCAGAGCCTCAGCCAGCTTGATGCTGAAGGACTCATACACGCCCAGGGTAGGGGGAGAGACGGGATCTTTGGGGGCCCCCTTGACAGTGTCCTCTTAAAGAGCTCATCCTTCCCTCCTCTGTAAAGAAATCTAGGGGTTGAAACCTGATCTGCCGACCTCATCTCCCTCCCCTTGGCGCAGAATCCAGGGCTGCTCCCCTCCCGTTCTCTTGAAGCAGCTTGCCTGGGCAGGGCTGGTGTCCTCTCTTGTGTCAATCAGAGCTGGGAAGTGGAAGTTGCCTGTAAAAGGCAGATGAAAAATTAAAGTGATCTTTAGCTGACAGATCGGTTCAAAATGCTTGGCGTCTTAGATCAGTTTTACATGGTCCCCACGTGAGAGATGGTCACGCGCGTCTCCACCGCAGCCCTTTATTCCAAAGCCAGCAGAAACTGGCCAGGCTTCACGTTTATTTGAAGAAAGTCTTTTATTCTAAATCCATTTGGGGAGATTCCTGAGTGATCTTTAAGATTCTTGGTGACTGCGGAAACCTGAGGGAACCCAGAGAATCCAGCGTTTGGACCGAGCATCTGCCTGGTTTGGGAGGCTGTGTGGAATCAGGGAGAGAACACAGGCTTTGGAGCCAAATCTGCCCATTAACCAGCTGTGAGACCTTCAGCAGATTATTTGATCTCTCTGGGAAACACATTAACCTCTTCAGGCCACATTTTGAAGGAACTCTAAAGCTGACATTTTGGAGCTAACTTTTCCCTGGCAGGAGAAATTGCCTGCTAAGGTAGAAAGAGCTAATCAGGTGTGTGGTTCAGATTTGAAATCTACCATGTGTCCTGTGTGACCTTGAACAGTTGCTTAACCTCTCTGGGCCTCAGTTTCCCCATCTATAAAATGGGAACAAGTAGAACCACCTTGCAAGTCATTGTCTTGAGAATTAAATAAAATAATAAAGCACTTAGGAGTCCCCCAGAAGATGTGCTTTCTCATCCTTCTGTGCCTGTTCCCCTCTCATTTGGGGAACCAGGGTTCAAGTCTGGGGTACAGGCAACCCTCTCTGGATTTCTTGACTTTTTTTGTTTGTTTGTGTCAGATATCTTATATTTTCCCTATACTTGTCTGGGATACTCACAAGATCTGTAGCAGAAGCAATCTGCTTGATTTCCTGACATCAATTTGTTCATTGGGTTCTTAGGGGAGGATTTAAGTAGATAAGACTAAAAGTTCCCCATAATTTTGTCTAAGCAATTTGACATTGATCAGTACTGGCGGCAGCTCTCTGGACCACATTATAATTTTTTGATTGCTACACAAATGTACCACACAGATCAAAGCTCAGCAGAGCTGCCAGATACTTGGAATGGAGTTCATCTTCATCAGGAAACACCGAGGAGGCCTGGAGCCCCAACTAGAGAGTGTTTTATATCCAAGAAGGTCATAAAGTAGGAATATTTATGCCAAAAACAGGCTCAAATCAAGTGACAGTGATATTGATCAGCAGGGCAAGAGTTTTTTTTTCATTTTTTAAAAAAGAAATGAAAGACTTTGGGCATTCACATGGTAATCCATTTAAAAAATACTAAGCTACTACATTTAATTAATTAATTAATTATTTTGAAGTACAGTTGATTTACAATGTTGTGTTAATTTCTGCTGCACAGCAAAAGTGACTCGGTTGTACACATATACACATTCTTTTTTATACTCTTTTCCATTATGGTTTATCCCAGGACATTGAATATAGTTCCCTGTGCTATACAGTTGCACTACCATATTTCTTGAGTGCTTAATTTGTATGAGGTGCTTTTCATACATAACCTTATTGAGTCATCCCAGGAGCAGGTAAAGTGAGTTCCTGTTTTTAAGACAAGGACATTGAGGCTCGAGAAGGGTTGGTGACTTTGCCAAAGTCACACAGCTACTTGCAAGCCCATTCTTAGAAGCACTAAGATGTACCACCTCCAAAAGTAGGAGCTACCATTGATGGAGACGTTGGACTTTACACATACTGTCTGAGTTCACTTAATGTAATTTTCTCCACAGAACTGTAGGATGGTGTTCTTACTTCAGTTACAGATAAGGAAACTGAGGCTCAGATAAATAGCAGATGTAACCAATAACATACAGTAAAAAAAAAATCTGGGAACTGAGTCGAGGGCAAAAGTGACAACTGTCTCCATACAACCTCCTAAACCTCGAATAGATTTTGCTGCCTGCCTGTTTCTCACAAGACAGAGTGCTTTGTCACTGTGGAAAAGATATCCACGGGAAGCCCAAAGCCATCTAGCACTTCTCGGAATTACACGCCGCAGTTCACGACCCAGGGCAGGTTGCCACAACTAGACTGATGGGAGGGACCAGTAGCGTTTACCCAACGTTCTTCAGCCTCTGTGATCTGCGCGCGTTATGGGATCACATCTCCAAGCTCCTTGAGGTAGGGTGAGGCCTTGTGACTAGTGCTGACCCATGAACTTATGCCGATGGCACCTGTGTCACTTTCAGGCCGAAGCACTTCATTGTCATTGTGAGAACATCCCAAACTCTTGCTGGTGATGTTCGAGGCAGTAGCTGCTCAGTTCGTATCCCTGAATCACCTCTTGTCCCAACCCTCATGGACATGTAGCCTGAGCAAGAAGGAAATATTTGTGATTCTCAGCCATTGTAATCTGAGTTTTTGTTTGTTTGGTTTAATAAACCACAACCTCCATGACTGATACAGAACCAGCCCCAAAGGAGCTTTATAGACCTCCCAAGGTACCCAGCAGGTGTTAGGAGGCTCTACGCCCAGAATCACGAACTCAAGTGTTACAGGACCAGGCAGGGCAGGGTGAATAAGCGAAGCAGACGTGAGCCTACAATAGCAGAGAGCGGACGGGACGGGGCATACTGCTGGGCACCTGCCAAGGAAATGTGGGCTCCATCTTGCCAAATCCGGCAACTTTTCCGAAGCAGCTGGGTATCTGGGACTTTTCCTAATGGGTTAAAACGCTGTGCAGGTGAAAGAAAGCTGGACTCTGGGTTCAGTTCACTCCAGGGTTTTCACTTTGCAACTCCTGCCTCAAGTTCACGATCAGGTTCCCATCTGTCTGCCGTTAACCCAAAGATTGAGAGCTAGTTCTTTGAGTCTTGTTGTGTGACAATTGGGCACGTCAGCGATGTCCTTAGTACTCCCATCTGTAAAATGGGTTAAGTGGGAGAAAATTGGTGATTCTTAATCTTTCTCAGGTACTTCTGCTCCCAAAAATCTCATATACACATAGACCCCAAATCTTATGGGTTTCACAGTTTCCAGTGATGCTGTAGACCTCAACCACTGACCCTCTCTCCCCATAATATCAATGGATTCTTGAAATCAAAGCTAAGGATATCAGGCTATATGATGTCAAGGCTTTCTTTCATCCAAAAACATGTCTCATTTCAGCAGGAGGAGTTGGGGTAGTTTTCCCCGGTTGAAGACCTCAGTGTTTCTTCTTCCTCTTAGGGAGCCCACGGCTCTGACGTAGTAATTGAGGGTGATCACTTAGAATGATATCTCTTGGGTATTGATTTTGTCGTAGTGTTTCAAGTGGGGCAAGGCCTCTCACCTTGACACTTTATAGTGTATCTAATCAGAGGGAGACCTGATATGTTAGTGCACGCATTGTTTTTCTGGCTTATGAATTTCTAGGTTATGATGTAATTCCAATGGTTTGAATTTAGTTATCTTTGGCCTCCTTCAGCTTTATAATCCAAACCATCAATGCAATGCTGCTTTGAAAAATAATCTTTCAGACCTCACATCCCAACTGACTCCCTCTCAGGGCAGATGATGGGTGGTTTCCATTGAAAGTCTTTGCAGTAAGTCTTTTCCTGTGGTCACGTTGTCAGCTCTAGTCTTTAACTCTTCAAAATCCATCCAGACAGGCCTTGGGGTGCATTTTTTCCAAAGGAGCCATTGTAACATTTGTGGGGTGAAGAGCATGAAATCGCCCAAGTGTGCATCACAGAAAGGAAGCCGAGTTCTCCTCCAGGTGGGTTCCGATTTCTTTCCCATTTTGACAGCGTGTGCTGTTAATGCTTTCGTCAGTAGCACCTTTTACTGCCTGTCTTGCATAAAGGAGGATTCCTACTCCATTTGTCAGGACCCTAGGTATACGAAACCGTTTTCCCTGGGAACCCCTTGATGTGGTTGGAGTGCAACTGAAACTTCTATTAGACAGTCGTTCCGCTGGAATAAAATTTATCATGAAGGGCAACTCTAACATGAAATCTTTATATGCAGCGAAGAGATCTTAATTTGAAACAAACAAACAAACAAAAAACCCAGGATGCAGTATTAAATTATGTCAGGAAACAGGTCCAAGATCACCTGATGAATTGGTCACAAATGAAAACATTAAAGCTAGAAAGAGAAAACCAAGTAGCATTTAAAATTGGTATTGAATTAATTCAAGCAAGGTAGCTACCCCAAGATGCTAGAAGTTTCTGGAAGTAATCTGATTCTTTTTAACTATCCCGCCAACTTCATATAATCGGCCTATCAAGACAATCTGTGCTGCCTAATTACTCACGTTCTCGGAAAGCGTGTTCAATTCAACAAATATTAGTGGGGCTTCTCTGCGTAAGGCAACTTACAAGGTCCTGTAGGGACTGCCAAATAAGGAACTCACAATTTAAGGAAGTAGTTCCCTAAAGCTGATGTGTAGGCTGGTGACATCTGAGTCATTTAAAGTGCTCTAAAATTACAGACTCCCAGGACCAGGACCTACTCCAAGCAGACAAATGTAGAATCTCCAGGGGTAGGAACAAGAGTCTGTATTTTAACCACATTCATTACATGAACCTGATACAGAGTAGGTTTGGGTCCTGTATCAGTCAGGACCTCACCATTGCAAGTGACAGACATCTAATTCCATCTGGCTTAAAGCAAAAAGTGAGCCAGTTGACTCTAGGAACTGAAAAGTCCAACAAGGTGATGACGTTAGGCACAGCTGGATCCACGTGCTCAAGCAATGTCATTAGAGGTTGAGTAGTTCCCTCATCTGTCAACTCTGTTTTCCTCCGCATTGGTTTTACTCTTAGGCACAATCTAAAGCACTACAGGAAATAGTAGTAGCGGTAATAATAATAATAGTAATCGTAGCGGTAATAATAATAATAGCAACAACAACAATAAAAATAGAATTCTTACTTTGCTTCAGGCAGTGCACATTACCTATATTGTCTCATTTAGTCTTTACAGTGATCATATAAGGTAGGAAATATTATCTCCATTTAACCCATGAAGAAAAAGAGGTTCAGAGAAGTGAAGTGATTTATCCAAAGTCACACAGTTATCAGAAGAGATGGAAAGGAGAATTAAACCCAAGGCTGCCCGGTTGTAGCTCTCAGTCTCTTACCCCTTCTCCTATATACAGAAGTAAAAACTGCCTAGGATAAGTCATTAAATTACTGAAAGAAAAATGATTTTCAGAGGTAGAAGAAGGGCAAGAGAGTATAGTTCAGAAGGCAGATTTTATGTGTGCCCATATGCTCTCAGCTCTCTGTAGGTTAAGTCTGGGTAGGCCCAGAAGTCTGCATTTTGGATGTTCCCCTAGTTGATCTAATTCACACCTCCTACAACAATAACACTTTTTCCAGTGATTCATCACGGCTCACAGGAGATCTGCTGAAGCATTTGAATCCATGGACAACATGTGCAGGACTATTGCTGAATTTGTTTTAGCAAAGAAAGGCAGGGCTGTCATCAACAAAATGGCACAGAAAATGACTCCAGGGTTTCCAGAGGCAGAGGCTAATAAAGTCTTTGTAATCCAACTGATAGGAGCTGATAAGTCCTGGACTGGTGGTCTCACTGTAGGGACAAAGTAAAAAAAGAGTGTAACACATGGAAGCAAGATTTAATAGTCCAAAGGCTATGAACCGTGAAGATAGCTTTTTTTTAAGTTATGGGTGACGGTGATTCCCAGATTTCTAACTTGGACTGTCCTGAGAAACTCTGGTAGACTGTGGACCCCGTGAACATGCCTCCTGGCATTCCAACCTTATGTTACTCTGTGTTTGGGCGTATGACTTGATTGCATCAATGGGACATTAGCAAACATGACACAGGTGGAGACTTGATATGCACTTGCATACTAGGGCTTATCCTATTGGAACTCTTTTTTGATCTGCTACCTTGAGACTGCCATGCTGTGAGGAAGCTCAAGTTGACCACGTGGAGGTAAACCAAGATATTCTAAAGAACAACCCCAACCAATCCCAGTTTCTAGTCATCTTCCAGCTACATGTAGATTCACGTGTGACCCCAAGCAAGATCAGCAAAGAATCACTGAGCCAGCCCACAGAATCCTGAAAAATTATAAATCCCCATGGTTTAAGCCACAAGTTTTAAGGTGGTTTGTTATGCAGCTGTTGGTAACTGAAGCAAATCAGAATGCTTTCTTCTCGTTGGCGATGTAGTCCAATGTTCAATCCATTGTGTTTCCCTCCCTTCTCTGGCTGCTAGGAATCTCAAAGCTAAGTTTTGTGTTCATTGCTGTGTCACTCTTCAACCAGGAATTCTTTTTAGATTTTATGCATTTCTCTTTCAGATTTTTGTCTTTTGCGATATATTAATTGATTTTTCTTATCATGTCTATTATTTTGTTTTGAACTGACTGCAGTTATTCTTGCTATATACATCCATTTGTTCTATTTTTTAGATTGTGCATATAAGTGATATCATACGGTATTTTGTCTTTCTCTGTCTGACTTATCTCACTAAGCGTAATATTCTCTAGGTCCATCCACATTATTGTGAATGGCAGAATTTCACTCTTTTTTTTTATGGCTGAGTAATATGCCATTGTGTATATACCAAATCTTCTTTATCCATTCGTCTGCTGATGGATACTTGGGTTGCTTCCATATCTTGGCTTTTGTAAATAGTGCTGCATGAACAATGGGGTACATGTATCTTTTTAAATTAGTGTTTTAATTTTTTCCAGTTAAATACCCAGAAGTGGAATTGCTGCATCATACGGTACTTCTATTTTGGTTTTTTGAGGAACCTCCATACTGTTATCCATGGTGGCTGCACCAATTTACATTCCTGACAACAGTGCAAGAGGGTTCCCTTTGCTCTACATCCTTGCCAACATTTGTTATTTGTAGAAACTTTGATCATAGCCATGCTGACAGGTATGAGGTGGTATTTCATTGCTGTTTTGATTTGCATTTCTCTAACATAGAGATGTTGAACATCTTTTCATGTGTCTGTTAGCCATCTGTATGTCTTCTTTGGAAAACTATTCAGGTACTTATGCCCATTTTTTTGATTGGGTTGTTTTTTTGATAATGAATTGTGTGAGCTGTTTCTGTATTTAGGATATTAACCCCTGGTCAGTCATATCATTTGCAAATGTTTTCTCCCAGTACATAGGTTGTCTTTCCATTTTGTTGATGGTTCCCTTTGCTGTGAGAAAGCTTTTAAGTTTCATTAGGTTGCATATGCTTATTTTTGTTTTTATTTCTCTTGCCTTAGGAGACAGATCCAAAAAGATATTGCTACAATTTATGTCAAAAAGTATTCTGCCCATGTTTTCTTCTAGGAGTTTTATGGTTTCAGGCCTTACATTTAGGTCTTTCATCCATTTTGAGTTTATTTTTGTACATGGTGTGAGGAAGTACTCTAATCTCATTCTTTTCCATGGAGCTGTCTAGCTTTCCCAGCACCACCTCTTGAAGAGTCTGTTCTCCATGTCGTATTCTTGCCTCCTTTGTCATACATGAATTGCCCATAGGTGCGTGGGTTTATGACTGAGGTTATCCTTAAAGTAGTCAGAGTATATATAAGATAAATAAAATCCAGCGATAGATAAGTAAAATAATGACTGATAAGGAAAAAATAATAGTAACTAACTGCTAATATGTATGAATTCAATAAAATATTAACGTATTTTCTGAGCCAGGCCCTGCTCCAAAATATTTACATGTATCCAGTTATTTAACTCCCAGTAACTGTGTAGGAGTACTGCTACCTCCCATTTTACAGATGAAGAGACTGAGGCACAGAATTTTTGTGGCTTGCCCATAGTCACACAGCTAGTAAGTGATAGAGGTAGGGTACCAGCTCAGGCCTGCCCAAATCAGAGTTCCCATTCATAGCCATGACAAAGCAAGAGCACTTCTTCAAACGCTTTTAAAATTGTGTTTAGCCTATTTTGTTCTATGTGAAATTTAAAAGAGAAAAAATTATCTTCCAAGTGCTTTTAAGTCAAGAGTTGTCACCAGGTTGTTAAGTAGTTTTATAAATATATATATATATATATAGAAATTTGAAAATGAAGCCGCTGTCGCCTGAAATGTGTAAACACAGCATTTCAAAGAAAATTAATTTTCTCCATTTCAGAGCAGAAATTCAAACCCCAGCTCTGATGCCACAGTTATTGCAGTTATCAAAGGTATTTCATTAACCTCATTTTGTCCTTTGATAGATGCATGTTCTTTCAAAAGTATCTTCTCACAGAGATATAGTACTTTTGTAAAAGTCTGTCACTGTTTCCAAAAAGTGCAACTGTTGTATAAATATAGGGTCTCATTGCATGCAGCTGGTCCCCAAACATACAGTCAGTACATTCACACATTGATTACCTTAGAGCACCCAAGAGCCAAATATATACTTTGATATGTTTACTGAACGAATGTTTCAGATATTCTGTTTACCCTACTTTTTGGTTCATAGAACCATAGCATCACCAACTTTGCCTATAAAGTAGAGCTTATTAAATACTTTAAATGCTTTAATGAATTTAGATATTAAACTTTTATTTTCAAATGAGTACAAAATGGGTAGCAAGAGTATTGATTCTAGTGATCAAGTAGGGACTTCCCTGGCGGTCCGGTGGTTAAGACTCCACCCTTCCACTGCAGGGGGCCTGGGTTCGATCCCTGGTCCGGGAACTAAGATCCCACATGCTGCACGGTGTGGGCAAAAAAAAAAAAATCTAATGATCACGTATTTTGAAAAATTAATTAAAACCACAAGGTTGAAAGAGTTACATGGAGTGCCAAAGGTGGTACTCTTTTGGCCTCAGAAGGATGCTTTTACTCTTAGCTGGTCAACTGAGAAGGAAAACAACAAAATTTTAAAGTATGTATTTTGGAACTATGTCATTGAATTTTTATATCTAAAAGGTGAAATATAACTCAGAATTTCATAATTTTTGGTTTTTATATTATGAGCTAAAAGTGGATTCACAGAATTATTTTGTTTAATTCTAACACAAAAATTAGACAACATTAATGAGAGATTCAAAGTTGCATTTGTCCATTTAAATATAGGTTCAGCCCTGGACTGTTATTTCATTAAAGTTAAATATTGCCTTTTCAAGGGAAATGTGTCTGCCGTAAGACATTAGCTTTCCTGTGTCCTTTGTGTACATCCTGCCCAAAGGCAGCTAGCTGGCCAGGTTGACCCTGTGAGATGCTTTCTGTCTAAATTCCAGTCTCTTGTCCATGAGACTGGTTTTCAGTTCCCTCAAGGCAATTTGCAATTAAACAGCCCAGAAAGGTGCAAAGCTGCTCTGTTCCGATTTGTTCCTAGCTATGAGCTTCTCACAGGGCTGCTGGTCCTACAAAGCAGACACCCAACCATTTTGCGCCTGCCCCCCCGCATGCCCCCCAACCCGAGTGCTGATATGGGCCCTGCCCTACCTCTTGGCTTCCTCCAGGCTGCAAGTGAGAGTTTTCATTGCATGAGGACAACGCTCTCTTTTTCTTCTCAAATTCTAAATGACAAACACACTGACAAAAATACTTTGGTAGAGTTCTGGTAAATGTTCACTCAGTATAGTCTGAGAAGCAAGTCTTTGCTAACACAAACAGAGCACTGATAAAATACTACCGCTAGAAGAGTCCTAGCCCTGTAGCTAATAATTCACAACTTGGTCACCTCATAAAGAATTGTTAGTCTTCTGTTGTGAATGTGGTGATGGTGAGAAGCAGACTTTTTCCGATTTCCCTCTCTGCTGTTCATCATCCCTGCTTGCCTGTTTTCTCCCCGGCATCAATACTTTTCAGTCTCCAAGGATACAGAGACGAAGTTTTGTTTAGAAGCTGGTTCCTTCTTCCCAAGGATAAGAGAATGCAGAAGGAGAGAAAAACTATCCAGGCTTTATTTTTCAAGTGTGCTTTACTACGCTTTATACTGAGGAGAGCAGTTTCCTCAGTTGGTGAGGTGCAAATGCAGGAAAAGTTCAGTAATTCCCCAAGGTTGCTGACAGCTTTTGCTCCCATCCTAGAATTCAAACCACAACAAAGAGCCACTTCAAAGTTACCACACTACAGAGTTCTCAAATTTTAGTTAATAATAAGGTTTCTGCCTACCCCAAGTCCAGTGGGTACCAGAAAATTTTTCTGTACTTGGAAAAAAGAAATCACGTTTAAAATATATATTCTTCCCCATGCCCCCAAAATATAATTTAGGATACAATATAATATTTGAAGAGAAAACAAAGATAGCACTCCAGACTCGATTGGTTTTCCACATGGTCTTGGGAACTGGTAGCTTCATTCAGACTCAGAAAATTTGTTGAAATTGTGTGATGTAAGTGAAGTCATTGACTATTTGGGAACTTTTTGTTCTAAAATTATACCTACCGTTTTCAGGGTAAAGGGTTGAGAAGAGGGCTGGAGAGCTTCTAAAATTACTATTCAGTGTAACTTGGGAAAACTTCAAAGCTGAGCCAAATAATCCATATATGCAGATGCTTCTGAAATAATGGATGCTAAAATCATGAGAGTTTTAAATCATAACGGCAAAAGTAATTAAACAGAAAGGTGACCAACAAACTTTGAAAAGGGTCAGAGAGAAGCTATAAATAATTTCCTCCAGCTGCTGACTCACTCTCAGAAGAAGCAGATGCTATTTTTATCTCCAAAGGAAAAGTTTTTTCTTCCTATAAACTCCTTTTTTAATCCTAAATTGAGTATGATAGCTTTGCCTGGGTTGAGTGGAAAGGAAAATAAGAACCTACCAAGTGATCTCACCACTCAATTTTCCTTGTAAGGTCACTCCAAATTGGAAGGATTTCATCTGACCCATCAGAGGATGTGGGAAGATTAGAAATACAAACGCCAGCCCCTTTTTTGGAATTAAAGGCAAAGATACTTTTGTTGAGCCACCCTGAGGGAAACAGACATTTTGAATCGTTTGAAAAATGTGATGTAGACATATTCATGGCTTATTGAATCCCCTTCCTTTCCTCTTCCCACCCAGAAGCCCCCAGAACCCTTCCATGACCACCATTTCCACCCCCAACTTCCCACCATCCCTGCTGCAGACCCAGAAAACTGTAGCTGCTACTAGTGAGGCCTAGAGTCACCAGCCACAGAGCTCAGACTTCTCTGAGGGCTTGCTCTTCTTCAGCTTTTACTTAAAGGTAGATGTAGGACGGACTCCCAGATGGAGAGCTCCTGGCTGTCCTACCATCAGCTCTGCCTTGCTCTGCAGTTACCTTCTGTCCCCAGATCAAGAGTAGGCAGGTACGACCTTTGACCTCGACTGGTTTTTCTAAGTTATTTAGGACATTTGCAGTGAAACCAAACTGAGTCTTCAGCTTTGTTCCCATTTCTTGCAAGGGAAGAGCCTTTATACTATTGGACACGTTTTGGTTTTTCCTCAATGAGAATTTTAACCCTCTTTTGCATTATTTCTACAATAATTTGTAAACATACTTATTTTTACCTGTGTTTTTGTTTTTTTTTAACTTTTCGGGTCAACTTTTTTATACTGTACTTATTTGTCAAAATAAAGATTCTCATGTAATGCTGGTTAAAAAAAAAAAGCCAGCTAGAAAAGTGTAAAGATACAGGTTTAAACCCCAGTTCTGCCTACTATTCGCTCTATAACATGTCTGAAGTCACTTTCTGAGCCTCAGTTTGTTACCTGGGACATGGGGAAACTATCATTTCTTTTTTTTTTGTGGTATGCGGGCCTTCCTCTGCTGTGGCCTCTCCCGTTGCGGAGCACGGGCTCCGGACGCGCAGGCTCAGCGGCCATGGCTCACAGGTCCATCCCTGTTGTTGCAAATGGCAAAATTACATACTTTTTTTTTTTTTTTTTTGCGGTACGCGGGCCTCCCTCTGCTGCGGCCTCTCCCGTTGCGGAGCACGGGCTCCGGACGCGCAGGCTCAGCGGCCACGGCTCACGGGCCCAGCCGCTCCGCGGCACGTGGGATCCTCCCAGACCGGGGCGCGAACCCGGTTCCCCCGCATCGGCAGGCGGACGCGCAACCACTGCGCCACCAGGGAAGCCCCGGAAACTATCATTTCTAACTTTGGGTGGGTGTTGGTATGATTCAAGCACATAATTCATATAAAGCTTTTGACATGGGCCTGAAACGTAGGAATGGTTTAAAGTTGGTTCCCGATCCAAGTCAAAGAGTAGCCATAGCAATAACAGTGACTAACATTTATTAGGCACGGAGTATATTACTGGCACTGCATGCAGTATCCTATTTAGTGTTCACAGCAGATACTATATTCCTTCACCACATATAATATTTGATTTTTGACAGGCCTGTCCACTCGTGATTCACACTGAGTCACCTGTCTGTTTCCATTTTGAAGCCTTTTTGCTTCTTGCACTTGCACAGCTAGTGTTTTGCCCCAAGGCCAGGACTTGACACTTGTATTTAAGAGGTTCGACATCACGAGATTTGGTTCATTCTTTCAGTCCATCGAATTCCATCTGCAGTCTAGCTATGTGGCCAAGTGTTCAGTCTCCCTCGCAGCCTCGTGCCCCTCATAGGTTAAGTGTAGCTTGTAAGTCACTGATAGAGCAGACCTCTTTCTAAGCCCTCATTCAGCTGCTCCTTTCCTTCTGGGTGGGTCCTTTGGGGTCTCCACTGGAGTTGGGGGATGGATTTTACAGCATATTCCCCTTGTGTGCAGTAGTTGTCGGGGGACACCAGCTGTGTAGCTCCCGGAGACCTTGGGGCCAGTGGAACCTACAGCCTCTCCTGACAGAAGGGATCCCCTGGCCCCATGAGAAACCATGTACAGATGTACCCCGTCCCCGTGGGTGAAAGGGGGGCCCTTGCATCCAGCTGGTTCTTGTCCGATCAGCCAAGATGGGGCTACTAGAGCCCCATCTGCACAGTCCTCCAATATTAAACAGTCAAAAAATGTTCAGATTCTAATGGATTGTCTTGACCCCTAGAAAGAGCTCATTTCCGCTTTCTTCCTTCCCTCCTATTCTCTCCGATCTCTCTGTCTCTGTGTCTCTGACACACACACACACGCACATACTCTCTCTCTCTTTCTGAGCCTGTCCCTCCCTCAGGCCCCTGTAGAGGAGGAGCCTGATCTGCTCCCCTTTGGTTTTCCCTCCCAAAAATCTCTCTGCTTCTTGGGGCTGTGACAGCATAAGACCTGCCTCAGCTCTGCCTCTCAGGAAGCCTCAGCACCTCTCCCTCTCTCTGCTTCCCTCCTTCACTCTGTGTTTGGACAACCCCTCTTCCCAGTGGCAGGTACAATTAGTTTCCCAACTCCAGTCAGATATTAATGTTAGGGAATATTAAAAAAGAAAAAATCAGAATTCTCTGAAATACCGCAAATCATAAATTGTTATTAAAATACCCCCAATAGGGCTTCCCTGGTGGCGCAGTGGTTGCGCGTCCGCCTGCCGATGCGGGGGAACCGGGTTCGCGCCCCGGTCCGGGAGGATCCCGCGTGCCGCGGAGCGGCTGGGCCCGTGAGCCATGGCCGCTGAGCCTGCGCGTCCGGAGCCTGTGCTCCGCAACGGGAGAGGCCGCAGCAGAGGGAGGCCCGCATACCACACACACACACACACACAAAATACCCCCAATATACCCACAATGTTCTTCCTACAGTTAACTCATTCTTAGGATTTTCCAAAAAAAATATTTAATAAGAAACATACATGAGTTTAGAAATAGTCACAAAGAACTGTAGTCTAGATCAAATACATAAATACTGGAAAACATCTGGGGACATAATTGGGTGGGTTTTAAATAATGTAATATTCTAGTAAGACTAACTGCTCTAAACAGAAGTGTGTGTAGAAATTTCCAATTTGAAAACTTATTTTTCTTTCAAAACTTGTTATTTTTTGGAATATCACTCATTGATTTAGTATAGAGCATACCATGCGAATGTTAATAACCTTAACATTCACTTTGTTTGTAAGACGAACTCATCATTAGCAGCTGACAGGGTCACGAACAAGTATTTATAACATGGCCACAGCTACAAGCAAAAATGGTTAGACTGTGACTGCTTCTCTTCTCTTTGCCCCAGCGCAGTTACCAGAAATCTTGACTTTGACCTTCAACTCTGCATGTCTGCTTTCCCTGCTCTTGCTTTTTTCTTGACATCACTGGATTCCTTTGAAGAGTAATGTTTCTATGTTGCAAGTTAATCTTCTGTTCTTACTGGAGAATTATAATACTTTTCCCCATCTTCCTGATTTCTAAAATTCATCTTGCTCAGGATGTGAGATTCAGAAAAAAAATAACTTTCCCAAGAAATGCCAGGAAGGAATCTCCACATGGAAACAGTTATTCTAATGGCTATTTACTGTTTTGGCCTAACCAGCAATATTTTCCCCTCCTTTTTGAAGCAGCACCCTGATTTTCGGTTGTGGAACTTCCCCGGCCCACTCTCTTGCTATCAAGCATGGCGCCTCATTTCCCCATGTAGCAAACAGATCTACCACGTTCTTTCTAATGTCTGCAGTTTCATCCTTGACTGTGGGTACCATGATATGGGTAATCGGTCCCTTATTCAGAGCCACTTAGTGGTCGTTAGTTGTGGGTATGGAGCTTCAGTGAAGATGTCAGAGAGAGTTAAAATACTTGATGTTGTGTCTACACTTTGACAAAACCAAGATTCTAGGAGTTTCATTGGTTCCTGCTCTTTTGAAACTCCCATTTGTTTAATTATGACATTCTAATACATTACTAATTTGGTTTGTTAGCAATAATGATTTTGCTTGGAACTTAGGGAACTTAACTGATTCACTGGCAAAAGAAAACAGGCTCCAGACCTACTAGCTTAACCCCAAAATGTTTGATCCCAATGGCCCACAAAATATCCACTCAAGATTTTAGGCTCCGTCTCTTGCTTTTGGGCTCCCATGTTTTTGCTGCCTAAATATGTTAAAATGAGTTTGCCAATAGCTATCTGATTAGATTTCAAGGGGGTTTTGGTGTGAGACTTCAGAGAATGACTCCAAAAAGTCCACCAAATCACAAAGATTTCATTCTAGACCCCAGGCTAACTTTTAGCCCAGGCAACCGGGAATTTCTCTTAGGCCTTAGGACCCTGTCCTACAGAAATATTTTCCTTGGTGCACACAGTATTTTTTCTCTTTAAATTATTTGAAAATGAGCCTAGTAATTAAAATCCATAGATTTCACCTTTTAAAAATCCATATTCTTTTAAACAGATGAAAATATCAAGAAATACTAAGCCCATGTTTCTGAATGACAGTCCTTTCCGTGGATCACACGTTGCCCACCGTGCCTATCTTTACGCAGTGTTTTGCTTCTTTGCATTTACCTGCCTGACCCCTGTTGGTGACTGAGTTTGTAACGTCTATTCTGCATGATCCAGCCAAGCTCAGTAGAGGACTATGGTTTGAGGCCAAACCCTCATTCACAGTGTAATTCCCTGTGGATCTAAAAGGATAGAGGTAGCCAGTTGAAGGTAGGATTCAAAAATTCAGTAACCTAAATCCAAGTCAACTTGTAGTCTTATATCCAATAGGTTTTTGGTTGGGGTATACGATAAACACCTGAAACAAAGCAGTAACAGCAACAAAAATACAGTAACACAGACAAAACAGAGGTTTATTTATCTTACCTGAAATATTCCAGAGGCAGGCACATGGTCCAGGTTGCAGGGAGCTCCTTTCTGAGAAACCACCCAAGCATCCAGCCTTCGTCTTCCTTCTGCATATGGCCTACCATCGTCTAGTGTGATTTCTCATCCACCTGGATGCAGGTGGCTCACCATACACATCCCAGATCCAGTTCATAGGAGGGGGAAAAGAGGGAAAGTGTGGAGGAAACCAATTGCATTGAAGCAGGTGTCTCGAAGGTATACCCACTACCTCTGCTCTAACTTCACTGGTGCTAACTTAGTCACAAGGCCTCACCCAGCAGCTAGTAGTTTTGCTAACATTTCTGATTGGCCGCCATGTGAGCTAAGAATCAGTGAGATGCCATTACTAAAAGGAGGCAAGAGTGCAAGCACATTGGAGAACAGTCACTGTTCCCTGCCCCAGCCAGCCTTTTGGAAGACACCAGGAGACAGAAAGGTCTCTCTTCTCAGAGAACGCACGTGCACACACACACACACGCACGCACACAGAGACACAAGCAAACACACTCACACACACAGACACACAGACACACACACAAGCAAACACATACACACAAACACAAACACACGCACAAGCAAACACACAGAGACACACACAGACACAAGCAAACACTCTCACACACACAAGCAAACACAAACACACACAAGCAAACACTCACACACACACACGCAAACACAAACACAAACACACGCACAAGCAAACACACAGAGACACACACAGACACAAGCAAACACACACACACAGACACAAGCAAACACTCACACACACAAGCAAACACAAACACACACAAGCAAACACTCACACACACACACGCAAACACAAACACACACACAAGCAAACACACACACAGAGACACACACAGATACAAGCACACGCTCATACACAGACACACACAAGCAAACACAAACACACACACACAGACACAAGCAAACACACACACACAAGCACTCACACACACACACAAGCACTCGTGCGCACACACACACACACACACGCAAACACTCACAAACACACCACCACAACCACCCCAGCCAGAGGCAGCTATTTATAAGCCCTGGATGTTTCTTATATTTTGAACCCAGTAGCTACACACAGTGAAATCATGAGGAAATGATCTTCCCATCAGATGTAGATTAGAAACCAAACTCTGACTTTCACAATCTCTTTCCAGTTCTTCCTTCACCAGATAGGTGAGACTTCTCACTTTATCAGCATGGAAATTATACATTTTCTGAAATGTTTGGAGTGGAAGTCCCTCCTCATGGGATTTTTATCTTAAAAAAAGAAAACTGTCATAAAAGGAAACTAAACCTTATGCCATACCTGTGTGGGTGTGCACGTGTGTTTATAGAGTATGTGCCATAGGAAAGAGAGAAAAAAGTATAGTTGAACGGTGATCTCCCCCACCATGGATTCTCCAAATCTTTGATCGGAGCTGCATAACAGTTCGCTGGGTTTGCGGACGTCCTACTCCAATGGAATACTTGCACACACCATTTAGTTCTCAAAACTTTAAAGCTACCCCCTAGGGCTTTAATTCCACTGAGAACTTCTTAAGAAACTTTGCATTTAATGCTAAATTTTAAGATGGTTCAAATAACATCTTTATTTTCTATTTGCCCGTAGTCACCCGTTTCCTTTTTTTTCCCAACCTTTGTGCTAGTTCCAGAAATCTCATTTTCAGTGTCCCAATACATGAGACAGATGAAATCACTGCTGCTCTGGTTAAAGCGGGGCTTGACCACCTGGAGCTCTAACTCCTGACCCTTACCGTCATCTTGCCCATAAGTCCCTGAGGCCTCTTTGAGGAGCTCCCTGTCACTCTGTGGACACTGTCTGAAAACCATGCTTCACCGACTCTTTGTTCATGGCCTGAGGTTCAAGAGTAGGAAAGAGAAGGGGAAAAACATCCAGGAGAACATATGCCTTTTGTATGTAATACCAGTGCAGTTTGCCAATTCTGTTAACTCAGTGTAGTGTAGGAGGAAACCAGCCAGATCACCCATCGCAGGGACAAAGCGGTGGTGTGTTGTTAAGAGCCTCGTGCGGTTCTTAGTGCCAGACTTGCTGGCCTCGTGTAACAGGCAGCCCTCTTCTAACTTGCACCCTTTTATAATGGGAAGCAGATGCTGTGTTGGGATCTGGTGGGATCATCACAGCTTATTGAATACGAGCGTGTGGGAAGCTCAGTTTCCCCATCTGTAGAAGGGGCAGGAGGACTGCTTCCTCTGCTCCAGCACTAGGTTCTCCCCCTGGCTTCTTTGACATCACCAGAGAGGTCTCTCTGACCATCCTGTTTAATAGCATCCCCCTGGCCTGGCACCCCGTATCCCTTTACTCTGCTTCCTTTTTCACCATTGTTCTTATCACCACCTGACAGCATATGTATTTATTTGTTTATAGTCTCTCTCCCCAACCAGAGTTCAACCTCATGAGAATAGAATCTTTCTTTGGTTCCGTTTGCTGCTGTCCCCCTGGAGTCCAGGAAAATTTTTGGCATTCATCTGGCGGGCAATAAAATGAGTCAGCTGATGAGTGAATCGTGAAATTCTTGTGAAAAAAGAATATGGGGAAAATGTTCCACAGGCCACCTGGCACATGGAAGGGCCTCAGTACAAACTAGTTATTTGTACTGTTGTCAGTACCTTCCACCCAAAGATGCTAAGATGATGGTTGACTTAATGACCTCACCCATTTCTTTGCCTCTTGGTGGATCTCCTTGATATGCTTCCCAAGTTACAATAGACATTCCCACAACACGGAGAGGCGTATGCAGGTGGTGTAGCATTTCAACTGTTCTAAACTCAGCACATAAGGTGAAAAATCACGTATAGTTTGAAATTCCCTTGAAGATTCCTTAGGAGGACTGCAAGACCACCCCAGCCTGGTTTTCCTCCAGCATCACAACAGATCAACAGTTCTTTGGTTGGGCATCAGATGACTTGTGTTAGAGCCTATACTGTACCAAAAACAAAAATAAAAAGTTAAGTCATTACGCTTAACACTCGTGTGTCTAAGCATCAGGGTGCTGCTTCGCAGGGTGAGATTTTCACGGGGCGGGACGCTCCTGGGGTCTGAGACCAAATGTAGATGAAGATCCACGTCTCTTGTAAGTCACTCTAGACGTGCCCTTCTAGACTGGAAGGCTGGCCAGGTTGACCGTCACTGTTTCATTTCTGTGTCTCTTCTGTCTTGATCTTTGTCTCTCTCTCCCTTGCCATCCCCTCCACCCCTTTTCTTTTTGCCACGTATAGAGTTAGACGTGTGCGTTTATAGAATCATGAGCAGTGACAAAAACTGTCACGCTCAGAACATTTTCTAGTTGGAGGGAACTTTTGAAGACATCTCACCCAAACTTTGTCGTTTTACACAAGGTATGTAGGAAAGCTGTGTCTTGTCTAAAAGCGCACAGTCAAGTTCTAGCCACAGAACCCACTTGTGAGGCTTTCTAATCCATTGACTTTTCCGTCTTGTTCATCTGCCTTCTGTTGTGTCACCTGTGACACTTTCACTCACCTTTCTCTGTCTTCCACTCCTAAAACCATTCTCCCCAGAGCAGTGCAGCTGCCTTGAGCTCCTCTCCCTCTTGGCTCAGGGTCTCGGCATCCTTTGAAGAAGGTGGCGTGCTTCTTCCTCGGTTTCTTCTACAGTCTCTTACCTCAACCCCCGCCCACCCCCCACCCCCACCAGGACTCAGGTGGATTTCCAAGAAGCCTCTGGAACACGGACGCACTGCTCTGTAGTCAGGCCAGTGCCCACCTCCTCCATCCCCTGGCAGCTACTGTAATTCCTGGTGGGAAACACCATTCATGAAGCCCCTATAGCAAACATGACAGCACAGGGCATCAGTGCAGCGTCTGATGTTTTCTTTGAGTCATGTTGAGCCGGGGCAACTTTCTCACACAAAGATCAGGAAACACATCCAGGCAGACAGCACGAATGGATAATGAGGGGGACTTAGAGACTCCAACAGGATAAACAGAGCTACATTTTTAAAATAATAAGCGTTCGCATATAAATGCAAGATTACTGGTGTAGATTAGATCGTGGCTCTCACAATGACCTCACATTGCACTTATGTCCCGAGAAGGGTTTTGATGATGTGAGACATTACGCAGAACAACAGTTTGTGGCCAGAAAGCCACCAGAGTTCTAGAAAATGGTGGAGCACTTAGAAATCGGACCCTTCTTGTGTGCTTTGCTTAGAGCCATTGGGCTAGTTTCCCAGCCTTCAAGCTCACATCCTGCACCACCATCTCTCCCACTGTTCCCTCTCCCCACAGGTATCTCTCCCACAGACACGCACTCAATGTGCTTTTCAAAACTTTGCCAACAAATGTATGCATCTCATTTCCTCTTTCTCCCGTTATGGTCTTTTCAGTACTCTCAAGGGCTATGACTGTGGCGAAAACCGTAAAAACCAAGGAGGAGGCACCTTGAAGGAAAGGCTGAATTAGAGCAGTGCTGTCACTGTACTTCCCCAAGGTCACTGGATGGTGCTGCGTGTTAATTACCGGTGCCCTCTGCCCCCAGAGTTCTCTTTCCTTTTGATTCCTACTAGGAATTTTAAGTCTCTCCATGTGTTTCACAGACCACACTCCCTCAACCCCTTCACCACTACGTATATTCATTCAAGTCGGGGTTGGAAGCGTGAAGAGAAAGAGAAAACTATAAAATGTCTGTCTGTACAGCCCTTCCTTCAATCTTTTGGCTAATGCCTAAGGTGACAACTCTAATGGCCTTTGAAGTTAAAAGTGGAGTTGAGTATTTTTCAGTTGGTGCCTTTATAGTCTGACTGATGACATTTCATGTTGTAAAATAGCTTTGCTCCTGTGGTTTCTTCTCCTAGCAATGGATGGGAAAACCTTAATACATGAGGATATCGTATGATAAGTGTATAATAATCAGCGGGGACACGGGTGGTGCACAAATCAACTGTGTGTGTTATTTTTAGAGTGTTCACGTGATATGATTCATCTTAAAAGCGTTTCTAAGTGTTAGGATCTGAAACCATTGCCATGATTTACTGAAGTCATGGAGAACACATGTGACTCTTGTTTTGAAAATGACAGCATACGGATCCCATGGCTTTTTTCCTCCCCTTTCGGCTTCTTACAGAATTGGTGGGCAAAACCAAAAGACCAGTATAAATTTTCCCTGGTACCCTGCTGTCCGTGTTCAAAGACTGGGAGTGTTTGGTGTACATGATCTATGTACCAAGGTGATATTCTAACAGAGACAAATTATGTTTAAACATCTGAAAGTCATCATTTCTATGCATATGCAGGCAGTTTGAGAAAAATCTACAAGAGGATCAAAAACAAGATTAAACCACATCTGTTTGGGTTCAAATGACACTGTCTATGTAGTTCAAAGTTGTTTCCTTTTGTATATTAAAAAAAAACCCTGCCCAGCTGTTTTTTATCTTAAATTCTTAGCCTTTATCAAAGAAGTGTTTTCATTGGCTAGCCAGTGTTATTTCTAAAAGTTGAACTAGTAAGGAAATGGGGCTAAGGAAAAGAAAATATGCTTTATTCATCTTGGTTCTATCCCCAGAGCCTTTCCTTGGCACATAGAGAAAACTAATACAAGGGTTTTGTTCAATTCGAAATAGAAATGCTCTATCTACTGTGTGTCATCATGTCATAAATTAGGTCTTCCTTCATTTTATACCAGTAATTGATTACGACCCATAGTGATAAGAAACGTGAAACAAAAAATGAATCCTCAAAGGCATGAATTATATAACAAATAAGCATTTGACTGCATGAATGTTATGCACTGTTGGATGGGAAAGCGGATATGCTTTTGAAAGCTGCCATCTCTCTCAGAGATGTGGGTGTAGAGTGATATTGCCGTACCAGTGTGTTTCTTTTAGACATCTGATACATTCATACATTACAAAATCACATCTGATTGCAAAGTCCTCCTATTTTATGAGAAATAAATAAGCTCCACTATGAAGCACCACTAAATGGGTCATTAGAATGAAACCTGAAAGCAAAAAATAAGCATGAATCAAAAGAATATGATATGACTAGCAAACTTTTCTAAGCAATTGCTTAGCTGCTTTCTGGTGAGATGATTCTCCTGTAATTTCCAGCTGTTTTTAGCAGAATGACTAAACCACATCATACAGACAGGTTTCCATATACAAAAACACAAATGGGCTCTATTGGTCTCACCCCATGTCAACAATCAGCAAGTAACTTTAAGGAGGTTATTGTCATTGCAAAAACCTTTTTGTCGTAGCCTTTACAATCAGGACTCCCTTAAACACACCTAGAAGTATTATTTTTCCTTACCAGACAAGGAGAGCTTTAAAGCCTTTGTCCCTAGTTTGTGTCAAAGAAGCCGATTCAGTTTTCCTCAGTTTTGATTGCCATAAAAACCTATTTCTGCTACGAAATAAATAAATACTAAGTCCTAGGTATGAATGCAAAATCCACTGCACCCTCTCACTCATGGGGTTCTATCAGTGTCTTCTTGTTTCCTTAATACATAGAAAATACTCAGTTTAACATAGTGCTTGGGCTTCGGAGCCATTCTGCCTGACTTCCAATCTGAGTTTTGTCCCTTACCAGCTAATTAATTTCGGCTACTTCACCTCAGTTTCCTCATTTATAACATGGAGAACATCATATGACTGACTTCATTGAGACGTTGGAAGGAATAAATGAGAAAAGACATGCGAAGCACTTAACAGAATGCCTAACTCATAATGTTTGCTCAAAAAAAACACACAAAAACCCAGAAACAAGTATTTATCATGATTATTCTGCAGGCTGGTCTAAATCTTTTCTCTTCTCCTTAGTTCCCACGGTCCTCACCCCATTGCTCTCCGGTGAGCTCAGGTCACGAGCCAGGTTCCGACATGGAACAGGCAGTTGAGGTTATCCGGCCATTTGCATCAGGAGATTGCTAGCTGTATTCACTCTCTCTCCCTTCCTTAGCTCCTCCTCCTGGAAAAGTCGCACTCTTCCCTTCTGAAGCTAACTCCTACCTCTCAAAGAGAGCACGTGGGTTTGTCAAGTGTGAGCCAATGGGGTGGCTCGTCCTGCGCTTGCTCAGTGGGAAAGACTGCCCATGACCGAATGCCACCGTCTGCCCTGATCCACAGAGAGGGTGGTCGATGGATATATGGTCCAGTTCTTGGACCTGGCTCTTCTTGCCTCTTCTGAGCCCTGACTCCACCATTTATCCTCCTTCTCTATCACATTTTGCCATGCCTCTCCCTCGGAAATCATGAAAATAACATCTTAATAGCCTCCTAACTGTTGCCTTACCCCATCCCCATTTCCTGACACACGTGTTGCCAGGTTCATCTTGCAAAGCTACTCCTGTTCAGAAACCTTCATGGCTCCTATTACAAACAGAAAAAAGAAAAAGAAAAAAGAAAAACATCCACCCTTCTTAAAGCTGATTAGAGAGGGGAGAACATCAAGATTTTACTGCCTTTATTGAGGAAGAGAAATTTAGTCTTGAAAAGAAGATAAAAATTGTGGATCTTTCTGTGTGCCAGACACCGTGCTAAATGCCTGGCTCATTTTCTCCTTTTTAAACGTCACGAGATTTGAATGAGGTGGGTCTTCTTGTCGCCATTTTATTAATAAGGAAACTCGGACTTAGGTTAACCTTGCTTGAGGATGTGTTGCTATTTATTCATTGTGTGTGTGTGTGTGTGTGTGTGTGTGTGTGTGTGTGTGTGTTTCTTATGTCCACCCCCAGCGCCACCCTCACAAGTTCTTTGGCAACATGGATAGCATCCTAAATGCACAGCAGGAACCTGATAAATCCCTTTTAAATCAAATTGGTCCCCAGGCTTCAAACATCTTCATCAGTCACAAAGGACAGCTGCATCACTCCTCAGACTATTTCGGTTTCTCAAAGCTTACATTTCATTGGACCTTTCCATTCTCAAAACACGTTCCCATGCCTCTCATTGGATCTTCAAAGCCACCATATAATCCAAATCTTAATATTCCCATTTTGTGGATATGGAGAATAAAGTTCCAGATAGTTCCGTGATTTTCCAGGGTTGTACAGCAATAAAATCACTGAGCTCGGAAACAAACCCAAGTTTCTCCCATCTTAAGTAAAATTCTCTTAAGCTAAAGCTTGAAGTACACCTCTTTAGATGCCTGGAACAGTAGCTCAGAGACTACTAGAAGTTGGTAAGCTACGTTATTTTTAAGTGAAAGAGCCGCTGAAGACCTTAAAATCTGTCCGTAGTTCAGGAACGTCAGCCCCCAGCATATGGTTTCTCTGCCTACTTCTTGCCTTCGAGGTGAGTTGAGGACAGAGTTTCGGCTTAACAGTGAATGTCTTGGTTTTCCTGAATTTATTTAACAACCACTCTGGATGTTATTTCAACACAGTTTATCTTCCTCCACAGTAATATGCCCCTTTATAATTTCAAGGCAGATCAACATGGACTGGGGCTCTTGAGGTTTTTGGACAAAGGTGGCACTGAGGCTTATTCAAGGGATTTGGATTTCAAATGGGCAGAGGAGGGCTTGGCGAAACGCCTGCCCAGAGATGTTGGGTGGAACTGCCAGCAAGGGAATGTTAATGCTGCTTCTGTATTGGGGTGATCTTCACCCAGGGAAAGAACAAGTAAGCACAGAGATGCTTCTGAAAGTGGTAGGAGGAGATCCGATTTTTTTAAAAGAGTATTTTGGTCTCTTGGTTCCAGAAAGGTTCAGTTAAGTGGGTGTTCAAAGGAGAAGTAATGAAAAAGTGAGGCAGCAGCATCTACAGTCTGGCCAGCTATGGATCAAGGAGGTGGCAGAAAGACCTTGTTACTATTTCGGACATAGGATTCTACACCAAAGATGCATCGGGGCTCACAGCTGGCCTTGATTCAGTATTGGTTATGTGTCTTCTGTGTTGATGTCGCACTCCTTCATTAATTCAGCTACACCTATCTGTCGTGTAAAGAAGGACACAAGCCCAACATATCTTATATCAAAAGCATAGATTTTCTGTTCTTGAGTAGGAAATTTTCTGTACGCTTCATGTTTGACCAGGAACAACAAAAATTGATTTTGAGGAATCCATTTTCCCTAGCTAACTTTAAATCTGTCTAAAAAACAAAAATAAAAATAAATAAAAGCTTGGTGCTATTCAGGCTTGGATCTCATCAAAATGCGCTTCCCCCAGTGGGCCTCCCCTCAAACCTAACATGTAAACTCATATCACAAATTTCTAACTTCTCCTCAGGTGTAATAATGGTGGTCTGCTATTGCATACAAAGAAAAAAATGGGTGGTTATCTTTTGGAAATACATCATGAAATATTTATAAATGGAGTAATCAGGCAGAGTTGGTGGAGATAGAGAGGAGATAAGATTGCTCATTGTTGAAGGCGGCTAGGGTTACATGGGGGTTCATTTTACTATTCTTCTTACTTTGTGTATTTGAATTTTTTCCTGACAAAGAAATTTTAAAGTAATTTTTTAAAGTAAATATAAAATAGTGCCCCCGCCCCCAGCCTCACAACCTACACTAGGTCACTCTGCTTTCCTTGGTCCCATTTGATGTTTTTCCCAGCACCTTAGATCTCTCAAATCATCTTGCCAGTGAATTGGTTTACCTTTCAGACCCCCCAGAATGTAAGCCCCATGAGGGCAGACACCTGGTCTGAATTACTCATGTCTTATTAAGAACACGAATGATGAAACATTCAGATCTAGGTTTATATCTCAGCCTCACTGTTTTCTAACTGGAGGACCTGGAGCAAGTTACCTAACTGCGGAACCTGTTTTCTTACCTTCTACACAGAGCTTCTCTCTCTCCTTCACGAATGTTGTGAACATTAATTAAAAACACGTATTAAGAGCCCATCAGAGGACTTGTCACTTGCTAGCCTTTTAACAGATTAATGTCTTTTAGGTCTTTCTTTGTCTTGTGTTTGGGATATTAATTGATATTTACATTTTAATCAAGTCCAGCATTTGGGAAGATTGTGTAACTAAAGGTATTTCTCTTCACTTTAAAAATAGACTCAGAAATTGAAAAGTCTACTTTTGCCTTTACCAGTTCTGACTTGATCTATAAATCCCTTTTGCTGATTTCTTCTGCAAAATGGAAAAACCACAGTACATGAGTTGGGGTGATCATGAAGATGAGAGAGAAAAAGTGCTTGGAACCCCATATAAATGCCAAGCCAAATTTTATAGGATTCCAAAACGCATTTGAGATATTCAGCAGTTCTCCTAAGGCCTGATTACAGGCTTGATGGCCTTAATTTTTCTCTAATATGTAATTCTCTGTTATAGTACTCTACAAAATGCTGTAGCATATTATTAATGCTTACAAAATGTCATAAAAGTGCACAGAGCAGAAAACCTCCCAGCTAGAGAAATTTTACCATCTGAAGATAGAGGCAGTTAACTTTAATCTAGGAAACTGAAAAACAACCACAGATTGGGTGGGTATCTTGGAGAGAACGTTCCTTCTTGTTCCTTTGAAGTAGGGGACGCTATTTGAGAACTGATGATGTTTGACTATAGAGGAAAATCCAAAGTAAGTTCCCAAAAGTACTCATAGTAAAGGGAAGGAGGAATAGCAATCAGGGGAAGAAATTTTTAACAGAAAAGAACCCTCTATTGAAATTGATTAAGAATCAGAACAGAGAATTAATTTGTCTACAGACAGATTTTTTTAAGAGAAACCTAAGTTTGAAGTTGTTGGAAACAAAAGACAAAAGCAGCATTACGGACATTTGGGAACCTGTACTGCATTGCCCATCAAATGCACTGGACTGCAGATAAGGTCAGTGCATGATTTTGGAGTTGAAAACAATCTGAGCTGTTAAAAGCCTATGATGGTTATTCCTAGAGGTAAAGAATAAGTAAAATCAGTCAATGAATTAATAAATACTTAGTGAGAACCTACTGTATGTCCGGCTCTGAGGACATACCAAGGGAAGCCAGGCAGGTGTATTCCCTGTCTTCACAGCATTTACAGTCTGCTTGAGAAAACAAGTACTAAGTAATAATAAGACAAGTACCTATAGATAACTGGCTAAACTATGGTACACTTGCAAAATACTGTTAAGGAAGCCTCAGAAGAATTTAATAAGGAAGTCTGTCCAATCTAGGGGGATGAGAAAGGGGCTGGGGAAGACAGAGAAAGTAACCCCGAGGAAGTGTCATTTATTCAAGCTTGATCATGCATAGTTGGGAGTTGGCTGGGTTACCAGTGGGGAAAGACTTTCTACAAATAGCGAATAGCTTGTACAAAGGCCCCAAGGCGGGAGATAGCAGATTGAGTGTGTAAACAGAGAAGCTAAAGTGGAAAGAAATTGGGGAAGGTGGTAGCCAACATGAACCTGGAGGAGTAGCTAGGAGTCAGATGATACAGGGTCTTGGTAAGGACTTAGGACATTATCCTATGTGCAACAGGAAGTTACAGGAGGTAAGACCAAAGAAAGTTTAACAACTCTTCTTGTAATATTCATTCCATAATCAGGTCAATTATAATTGGAATGATCTGGAAGACAGACCATTTGTGCACATTGGCCAAGATACCCAGACATCTCCAGACCAGAATTGTAGGTTTCTGAGAACTCACTGTGCCCTGAGACTGAAGAATCACAGTGTGTCCTGCCAAATGGAAGACAAACATACACAAACACACAAAAACAAAACCTTGGAGATCATCTCTGGAAAATAGGCAAAATAATTCTAAACCACATCTAAGGCACAAGTGCTTAGAAGAGAGGTCAAGTGGGTGAGGTTGACCCACACAGAGGGTTATTGGGCATTTGCAGTGCATAGGCTGGGGTAGAGGGGTAATCCAAAAGGTGGACTACAAATGGGACTACCATTTGGACTATGATCCCTGAAAAAAAATTCATCCTTGTGGTTGGTCACATAGGAGTCTTCTTACCGTATCTTGTGAAGGTTCCACCCATTTGCTCAAGACAAGAACCTGGGAATCATCCTTGATTCCTCCTCCTTTATTCCAGGCATTGAACCTGTTGGCAAAGTACTTGTTATTCTTACTTCCAAAATATATCTTTTTTTTTTATTTAATTTTTCTTTTTCTTTTTAAACTTCTGCTCTTTGACTACATTTTAGTACATTTTCTTTAAACATCTTTACTGGAGTATCATTGCTTTACAATGGTGTGTACAATGGTTCTGCTTTACAACAAAGTGAATCAGTTATACATATACATATGTTCCCATATCTCTTCCCTCTTGCATCTCCCTCCCTCCCACCCTCCCTATCCCACCCCTCTAGGTAGTCACAAACCACAGAGGTGATCTCCCTGTGCTATGCCGTTTGGTAGTGTATATATGTCCATGCCACTCTCTCAGTTCGTCACAGCTTACCCTTCCCCCTCCCCATATCTTCAAGTCCATACTCTAGTAGGTCTGTGTTTTATTCCCATCCTACCCCTAGGCTCTTCATGACATCCAAAATATATCTTGATTCGATCTCCACTGTTACTACTCTGGACCAAACCACCGGCCTCTCTGGCCTTGCCAACTGACATAGCATCCTAGTCCTTTGCCATCCATTCTCCTGTAGTAGAGAATGAAATATTCTTCAGTGGTTCTTCAGTATTCTTCAGTGGTTTCCCACTGCACTTAGAAGACTGTCATTCCTTTTCCTGGCTTACAGAGCCCTGCATGATCTGTCCCTCGGCCTACCTCTCCATCCTTATTCCATGCCTCCCAGTATCCTCTCAAACTAACCTTGATTCAGTTCCTTGAATGTGCCATACTTTCTTCTGCCTCAAAACCCTAGAACAGTGCTTCTCCAAGTGTGGTCCAAGGGTCTTCTGTATCATCTGGGAAGTGGTAAGAAATGCAGATTCTCAGGTTCTACCCCTGGGGGTGGGATCCAGAGGTTTATGTTTTAACAAGCTCTCCAGGTGATTTTTTTTGAGTGCTAAAGTCTGAAAGTCATAACTCTAAAGAATTATCTTTTCTGGGCCTGAAAGGCTCTGTGCTTTTGGCTGCAAGTTTACCAAAAAACAGAATAACAGCTGTTGCAAATGTAGAAATCTATTTCTTTTTTATGAGAAATTCTGTGTAGGTATTTCAGAGCTGGAATGGGATTCTACTTTTCCAGCAACTTAGACTCCTACTATCTTGCTCTCTACCATTCTTGCCTTCTGTTCTCAAGCTCACATCATGATTCAAGATATCTGCTTCAGTTCTTACTGTCATGGCTTCATTCTAGGCCACTGGAAGAGATAAAGGAAAAGGTCATGACACTTCCTTAAAGATACTTCCCAGAAGTTGCACACACCACTTCCATTTATGTTCCCTTGACCGGAATCCAGGGTCTTCATATGTGAAAGCAAGGAGTGATTCATGTGATGGATACAAGAAGTAGGCCAATTGCAGAACCTCTCCTTGGACTGCATGAGCCTTCTGGCTTTACTGAAAGGTTAAAGATATTTTCTCCCTCATCCTTCTTATAGCAGAACACAAGCCTGGGCCACATCTACCATCATTAACATCTCTGTTAGATTTCTTGGGTTGCAAGTAAGAGAAAACTCTGGCAACAGCCATAGAAATCATTTATTGGAAGAGTACCGGGTAATCCGTTGAATCCATGGAAGAGATGAACGACTATGCATAGGGAAAGATGGGAATCAGGAAAGCTCCAGCCTTTACTTTGTAGAAGTCAAGGAGAGTTTATTCACATAGGTGCTGCCATGAGATGAATCAGCTCCAGGACCCATTTTCATGTGTCTACTTGAGATGCGTTTTCCCGGAAGAGAGATTTCAACGTGTCTAGCTCGTGACGGGCTGTACCTCCTGCCACGTGACCACTGCTGTGGTCTTTGATGCCAGGCGTCTGCAGCCGTCTGGATTCTGGTCTATTTTTCAAGTCTAGTCCCCATCTTTCCACTGAGTCTGTAAGTTTCTGATATTCTTTAGATAAATTCCCCCTTCCTTAGGATAACTGTAGTCAGAGCCTGTTGCTTACAACGAAAATCCTGGCTAAAACAAAGGGGCTTTGTTCAAAGGGTTGTTGGTAGTTGATATCCATATATTTGGGAGACGGGGGACATAATGACCTTGGTACAATAGGCTAGAATCTTATTTATGTATCATGGGCTAAAGCTAAAGATAGTAGGAGTTATGGACTTAACCTGATTGGAAACCTCTCAGTGAGAGGTGTAATGAAGCTTTGGCAAAACCCCAAAGTAAGGCTGCAATTTCTGTTACTGTATATTTGTACACTACTCTGTATTCTGAGTGAATGGTTTTCACTGATTACAATTGTCTTCTTGCCTCTCATTATAAAAATCTTGAAATCAAAGTAGAAAGGCCTGCAATAAACCCTTTCCCCTGCCAAAGTGTGTTTGTCAAAACAACAGACAAAACAGAACTCAATTTGATCATCCCAGGAGAATGGAACTTGGAAATCCTTTGCCAGAAATATTTTCAGAGCAAGCCTTGAATCAGGAGGTGCCTTTTATCTCTGGAGACATCAGTAAGCTGACCTAGGAAAATGTAGCTCTGCTCTCTCTAGCCTTAAATGTGTGGGAACCAGACGTATGTCTCCATATGCCAGAATTTTTATTACAGAACTAACCCAAACCCCTCAAAGAGCATCGTAAATTCACAGTAACATGTCCATCGTGACTTTTACCAGTGAATGTGGGGGAAAATACAAATATTGTCAAGGTCAGTGTTCACCAAACAACATCCAAGAAACCATTAGTGACCCAGCCAAGGGCCTTAGCCACTTTAGCCTCACTCTGTCCTTGATTTTTCTACATTTATTGAGCCAACTCTACATACAGAAAGTTTGCCCCCAAGAGAGCCACTTCCTGAGAAAGAACAGAACCTCACAAATCTAGAGGGTATCTATCTTAAGAGACATGATGAAAACCATGAACTTGGAGAATCAAAAAAAAAAAAAAAAAGACTTCATTCTCTTTGGAAATCCTATGCATTCATCCTCAAGGCACTTAACCCTAAAATACGTGCCAAGAAGTGGCCATCTGATAAATAGTACTTGGGCTACAGCCACTAAACATGAAAAGTTGCTCAACATCATTAGTCATCAGGGAAATGCAAATTAAAATCACCATGGAATAGCATTACACCTACCAGAATGGCTGAAGTTAAAAAGAGTAACCATACCACATATTTCAGAGGATGGAGAAATTGGAACTTTCATAAACTGCAGGTGGGAACTTAAACTGCTTTAGCAGTTTTGGAAAACTATTTGGTATTATCCACTAAAGTATATATATATATATATATATATATATATATATATGTAAGTGTGTGTGTGTGTGTATATATATATATACATACATACATACATATATATACATATATACACACACACACACACACACACACACTGTGACCTCCAATTCCACCCTTATGTGTATGTCCAACAAATTTATTCACACATACTAGAAACATGTACGAGAATGCCTTTAGCAACATGATTTATACTTGCTGTAAACTGAAAATAATCAAATGTCCATCACCTATAAAATATAAGTAAATCTATGCAATTAATACTGTACAGCAATGCAAATGAACAAGCTACAAATGACATACATGAATCTTAGGAAATTAATGTTCAGTGAGGGAGGCCAGAAACCAAAGAATACGTTACGTATTATTCTATTTATACAAAGTGGAAAAACATGTATAAAAACACATATATATGGTGTTAGAAGCCAAGATGGTGGTCACCTCTGGGGAGGAAGGAAGGGTATTGATTGGAAGGGGCTAGAGGGGAGTCTTCTGGGGAAGCTGGTGTTCTAAGTCCGTGATCTCAGTGGTAGTTAAATGAGGGCTCTATAATTTAAGCTGTACACTTATAGGTTGGACATTTTTCTGTGTATGGACACTTCAAAATAAAAATTTAAGAAAAAATACCACCAGAGACCACTGGAATAAATACATTTCTAGTGCTGAATTGTCAAAGAGCCACGGTGAATTGGAAATCTACAATCACACCTGGATTTGTTGTTCATCCGTCTCAGTGTCCTCATATGTAAAGACCTAAGAATTTGTACCTAAAAGGATTACCTTGGGCTTGCAATTGTGCTACTCCTCTGCCTGTTATCCTTTTTCTGGCCCCTTTTTCCAACTCATTTAAGCTGGATAATTTTTACTAGTCTTTAAGATACAAGTGGGTTTTTTAAAATTTATTTTATTGAAGTATAGTTGATTTACAATGCTGTGATAATTTCTGCTGTACAGCAAGGTGATTCAGTTATCCATATATATACATTCTTTTTAAAAATATTCTTTTCCATTTTGGTCTATCACAGGACATTGAATATAGTTCCCTGTGCTGTACAGTAAGACCTTGTTATTTATCCATTCTATATATAATAGTTTGCATTTGCTAATCCCAAACTCCCAGTCCATCCCTCCCCCCACAGCCCCTCCCCCTTGGGAAACACAAGTCTCTTCTCTATGTCTGTGAGTCTGTTTCTTTTCATAGGTGTGTTCATTTGTGTCATATTTTAGATTTCACATATAAGTGATATCACATGATATTTGTTTTTCACTTTCTGACTTTCTTCACTTAGTATGATCATCTCTAGGTCCATCCACTTTGCTGCAAATGGCATTATTTCATTCTTTTTTATGGCTGAGTAGTATTTCATCATATATATGTAGCACATCTTCTTTATCTATTTGTCTGTTGATGGACATTTAGGTTGCTTCCATGTCTTGGCTATTGTAAATAGTGCTGCAATGAACACTGGGGTGCATGTGTCCTTTCAAATTAGAGTTTTCTCCAGATATATGCCCAGGAGTAGGATTGCAGGATCATAAGGCAACTCTATTTTTAGTTTTTTGAGGAACCCTCCATACTGTTTTCCATAGTGGCTGCACCAACTTGTATTCCCACCAGCAGTGTAGGGAGGTTCCCTTTTCTCCACACCCTCTCCAGCATCTGTTATTTGTAGACTTTTTTATGATGGCCAATCTGACCGGTGTGAGGTGGCAACTCACTGTAGTTTTGATTTGCACTTCTCTAATAATTAGCAATGTTGAGCATCTTTTCATGTGCCTGTTGACTATCTGTGTATATTAAGATGCAAGTGTTGATGTCACTTGCTCTAGGAGGGCAGTGATTGCTATGCATTGGTGATACCACATCCCTGTCATTTCCATGTCACAGTGGCTCTCATCAGGGTACCTCATTTCAGCAAAAAGTGACTCAGGCTGACCAAAAAGAAAAGGAACTTTCAAAAGAGTAGTAAGAGGCCCCCAGCATCACTGGGAAGGCTGGAGAATTCAGCTTAAATTCAGCAGCAGGAAAAAATAGCTAAAATCATGCTTTGGAGAGATTTTGGTGAAGAAAATGCTATCCCCATCACAGCCACCATCAGAGAAATAAAGTGTCTTGTCCCTTCCTTCAGACCGTAGAACCTATTCAGAGTCTAGCAAGGTGTTATCTGATTGGCACAACCTATTTCACATGCCTATGACATAGCTGCAAGAGATGCTAGGAAAATGTACCCAGTATCTTCAGCCTGTATAGTTGGAAGAGGTCTCTGCTCCATCTCAATAAGAAATTTCTCAGTATAGAAAGTAAATCAAATGCTAAGTGTGTAAAATAAATTGCAGAAGTTAAACACGCTGTTGTTTGTTTACTTGTCTGCCTTTCCCAAATGGCAGCAATGTCTATGAGGCCAGGAACCATATCCAGCTTGTGTACCAGTTCATCTTTACACTCAGCACAGTGCCTAACACAGAGTAGGCCCTGAGTTGAACCCTGTTGAACAAATGAATAACAGATATAATAGTTATAAAATTGTTTAACATCGTATGTGGCACGCAGTAAGAGTTCTTCAAAAATAGAGCAGTGGATCTTTTGAAGATTGGTGTCACTTCTCATTCTGTTTTGTGTCCCTAGCAGTATATCAGATAGTTAGTATGTATTCAATTATATTGGTTCAGTGAATAATTAAATCGAGTTAATGGATATGTGTTAACGTAACTCATTTCGAGTAAGCTATATCCAAGGAGCTGTTTCAAGCACAGATGCTTGAAGGTTGAACAGTGACCCAGCTAGGCAGCGAGATCCTGGAGGGGGGAGGTCGCATAGTGGGCTTTCTACCATCAGTCACTAAAAGTCCACTGAAGCTCCTATCTGTAGAAACAATCTCTCTATGAATCAAAGTAGAAATGCTTCTTTTTGCTTCTTCATCTACTTCGCAAGGCTCACATTGCTTCCCTTACTTCCAACTGCCTGATTATGTAGGGGCAGAGGGGTATGCAGTGTAATTCATACCCTGTAAAATCACCAGCTATTGTTTGGATCCCTTTGCAGAGAGCCCAAGTCATAGAATGTCAAATCTCATGTCCCGTATTGTCTTTGGGGCATTTATGGCTGATCCAGATGGCAGCATAAGTTCTGATTTCCGGCAGATAGTATTGATTAATCTACCCCCAGTGGTTATGACTGGAACTTTCTTTAAGATTTCTTAAGACTAGGAGTATCTGACTCAGCACTATCACCAAATCCCAAAGTTTGGCCTAACTGTATATCTTCAGCTGCAGCCATCAACACTGATCTAGAAACAGATGTGATGTAGGGAGGAAGAAACTCGGGACCTGATTGGGGTCCAGGATTATATTTAGTCCCATCATAATACAGCCTGATCCTGATGCAATCATTTGACAGGAGATAGAATGTGAATCAAAGAAAAGCCAACTAAAACTATTGTCAGATTTCAGTAAGCAATTTAGCTACATGAGGAGGAAGTGGGGAAGAGGGGGGAGGCGGGGAAGGGAGAGGAGGAATTAAAAACTCCAGATGGTTATATTTATTTGCAAAAAAAAAGGAAATTTTGAAGCATGGTTATAGTTTTCTTCAAATTTGAAATAACTTCAAAACTGTTTTTCATGTGTAAGGCTAGGTAATGGCAAATTAAAAGAATAGTTAACTGTGATTACCGAAGCATCCGGAATTTTTTTTTTTTTTTCTTTTTAAGATCTTGAAGCACGAGTTCACTGTAAATGATGACCAGTAGGTGGCAGCATAACCTCCACCATTTTGATCTGTATCTGCCAAACTCTGAGGCTATCATCTTTTGAAAGTTAACAGTCACAAATTGCATAGCAGCTGCCCAACTGGTTGGCTGTTGTAACTTTTCTTTTATGATACACTCCTCTTTTCAAAGAGATCCATTTAACCAATATATCCTTCAAATTTGCGCACAGTACTGAAGATGCATAAGCAGTGTGCCAACCTGCCTTTTTTCTTTTTTCGTTCTTTCTCTTGGCTTTTATACAAGCAAGTCTTTGCATGTCTAACTGTATAAAGGCAAGTAACTGTTCTATTAAATGTTGCTTCTACCTATCTCGTATGTGTAACCACTTACGTACGCATTTACTCACCAAGTACCAAAGCACTGCCAGTGGAAGCAGAAAGGATGGGGGACTGATTTTAAACAGATTATGGTTCCGATCCTGGCTTCATCACTTGACTCACATAAAGATGAAACGACTAAATTTAGTAATATCTGCCTGGTAGGATTATTGTCATAAGTATATACAGTAGTTGAATTCAGTAAATGTTGATTGAGCTCTGACTATGCACCGGGCATTGTGTCAAGCCCAGGGAATAAGCGCTACATTGACTTTATCCTAAAGAAGGTCACAGTTTACAGCTGAGCCGTCCAATACGGCATCCTCTTGCCATGTGCAGCTATTTAAATTTAAAATAAGCAAAATTAAGTCCGATTAAAAATCCAGTTCCTGGAGTGCACTGGCCACATTTCAAGCACTTGATAGCCTTATGTGACTCGTAGGTACCATATCACATAATGCAGATAGGGCACATTGCCATCATTGCAGAAAATTCCATTGGACAGCACTGGTCTGGATGGCTAAAACAGACTCATAGAAGTTGATAATCAGTTTCAAAAGCGCTTTCGAAGACCAATACACGGAACAGGGAGGTGAAACAAACAAACAGCAAAGAGTGATGAACTCTTCCCTGTGGTGTCCCAGAAAATTGAGAGACAGAGGTCGTTTTAATGGAAGCCTTGACACAAAAGATGATACTCAAGAAGTAGTCTGAGGAGTATCAGGGTGCTTTCAGGAAGACCTGAGGGAAGGAGAAATGTCTCTGAAGAGGCACATCTGTGCAAAGTCTTTAAGGAAGACAGAAAACCACACAAGTTCTGCTCAGGGAACCCGAGCTGTTCCATATTGTGGAAGGCTAGAGAGTGAGAGGTAAGGAAGCTTAGACGGAAGGAGATGCAACTAAGGAGAGAAAATCGCCCACTAGATTTTGAGTGTTAGCGTGAACCCTCATGACGGCTTAGCTTTTGTTTCCCCAGTGTAAGAGAACCAGTGGTCACCCTTTTTACAGCTGTGCTCAGAGAGAGGGAGCACAGAAAGAGGGAGAGGTTCCTGACGGATTCTTTCCACAACTGCGTCCAAGTGGAAAATGAAACTAACCCCTTCAGCCTGTACAGCACCTCCCAGAACAAGGCTGTTTGGCTCACACATTCCTCAGAGTGTGAGAACAAGCCACCAACCATGTCACCAATAACACAGCTGCCCCAGCAGCCCCCGTGGGTGTGCATTCCCCGCACCCCCCCAAGTGAGTGAGGAATGCCTTCTGCCAGCATTAAAACAGATTCAAGCCTCGTGAGTCCTAAGCTTTGAACCCATCTCCAACTTTTTGTGGTTACAGTTCATAGTTGGCTGGCAAAATATGACTTCCTGGTTCTAAGATAAAAGACTTGGGGGGTGGGAGCGGGGAGAAGACTTAAAAAAAACTAACTTGACATCAAATGGCTCTTGCAAAATGCAACTTTAATGAACAAAGCGCCAATGAGTCCTACTCATCGGGATTACATTTCTGAAAATGTAATCTTTTAAAATTTCAGGAGAAGGAGCTTTGGCAGATAGGTTTGGGGTTTCTTTAGCCTCTAGATATTTGGGAAAGAGTGGAGGTATTGCTGATTCCCAGGGCACAGCGAAGAAGAGGAAAGGGCCCCGTTTCGGGGGAGGGGAGAAAGAAAAAGCTTTGTTGTAATAGATGTTCCAGAAATCATCCGTCTTTCCTAAGAGATGAGGTGGGGATGGTGGAGGACGGATCGGCTGAGCTCTTCATACGGTTTCATTTAAGCTTGAATAGAGATAATCAGGTCTGCTGTTTATTTCCATACCAAATGCTCGGGGGGCCAGAGCTCTGTCACATTCCTAACCCAGATCATTTTAGCGACAATCTTTCTGGAATAGAAAATGTACTCAAGACACTTCCTCCTAAAGAGTTACCAGGAGAATCTAGAAGAGCCCTCCTGGATTTTCACAAGCAAATGGCTCTCCTCCTCCCTCCCAGGTGGCCAATTATTCCTGTGACAACACCTCATACTTTCCATGTGATGCCATTTGACAAAGGAGAAGCTGAGCCCAGCTAAATGCTCATCCACTTGACCCTTTATCTCTTTATCATCCCTATTAGAAAGTTGGGGGAGGGGTGATGGCACCAGGGGTCAACTGTAAACCCTTGGTTTAGTGGTGATGAGACAATAGGCGTGATTTTTAATAAAAGCAGAAGGTTTTGGCATTAGACTACATGCTTTAGAGCCCAAGCTTGGCAGCTTGGACATAGGACTTGACACCTCTTCGCCTCATCTTCCTCAACTGTAAAATGTGAAATTACATCACGTTTACCTCATAGGGTCAGTTTTGAAATTATATGAGCTATGTCACCTGGGTGCCTAATAAAGAGCTTGACACATACAAGAAGCATTTGATTAAGGTTGGTTATGACCTTTGCTGTTATGAGGTCACACAAACTGATTAGCATATTGCAGAACCTGAGGGATGGTCAGTCTCCTCTCACCAAGGGGTTTATTTTCAATTTTCTTAAGAACAAATGGTGTATCCAGGTCTCCCAATTGTTTCTCTTGTGGAAAGAACACATACCCATGAGCTTTCCCTTCTTAAGAAATTTTAAAGTACACAGGGTAGTATTGTCAACTGTAGCACAATGCAGACCTCTAGATCTTAATCATCTTGCATAACTGAAACTTTATACCCGTTGAGTTGCAGCTCCCCGTTTCTCCTCCCTCTGGCCTCTGGAAACCACCATTCTACTCTCTGCATTTGATTATTTCATATTCCTCACACAAGTGGTATCAGGCAGTATTTGTCCTTCTGTGATTGGCTTATTTCACTTAGCGTCATGTCCTCATGATTCAGCCATGCTGTTGCACATGGAACGATAGCCTTTCTTTTTTAAGGCTGGATAATATTCCACTCTATATACACATGACAAATTCTTTATCCATTCATCCACCAATGGACACGTAGGTTGTTTCTGTATCTTGTGAGTAACGCTACGGCAGACACAAGTATGCAAAGATCTCTTCAAGATCCTGATTTCTTTTCTTGTGGATAAATACCCAGTAGTGGGATTACTGGATCATATGGTAATTCTATTTTTAACTTCTTGAGGCATCTCCGTACTGTTTTCCACACTGGCTACACCATTTGACATTCTCATTAACAGTGTGCAAGAGTTTCAGTTTCTCCATATCCTTGCCAGTGCTTGTTACCTTTGGGTTTATTTTGTTTTATAATAACCATCCTAACAGGTGTGAGATGATATCTCATTGTGCCTTGGATTTGCATTTCCCTGATGATTAGTGATGTTGAGCACCTTATCATATATATGTATTGGCCATCTGTACGTCTTCTTTGGAGAAATGTCGATTCAAGTCTTTGCCCAGTTTTTAATCAGGCTATTTGGTTTTTTGCTAATGAGTTGTTGGAGATCCTTACATGTTTGATATATTAACATCAGGGATGAAGTTTGCAGACGTTTTCTCCTATCCTTTAGGTTGCCTTTATACTGTTAATTGTTTCCTTTGCCTTTTCACTTTATTGTTTCTATCAAGCTTTTTAGTTTGATGTAGTCCCACTTGTCTGTTTTTGCTTTTGTTGCCTATACTTTTGGTGTCGTATCTAAGAAATTATTGTCAAGATTGATATCAGGAAGCTTATCCCCTATGTTTTCTTCCAGTAGTTTTACAGTTCCAAGTCTTATATTTAAATCTTTTATCCATTTTTAGTTGATTTTTTCATGTAGTGTAAGTTAAGGGTCCAATTTCATTCTTTTGCATGTGGATATCCAGTTTTCCCAACACTATTTGTTAAAGATGATCCAGCCCCAAATTTAATCTCTCAATACCTGGGACTTTAAGGGAGGGAAAGCCTGTCCTCTTTGACATCAACCTCAAGGCTGAAAACTTTGGCCCGTAACTTCCCTGTATTAGCCTAGACTCATTCATCAAAACCTTTCGTAAACTTATTTTCAACCAGTATTAACTCAGGGAATGTTTACATACCTGTGTTACCCAACAGGGAATGTGCACTTCTTTTCACCAGATTCATTGAATCAAAGTGGTTTTCTTAAGGTGTGATAGAGCTTCTCTTCACAGAGGATGTAGGGCCTTGAGAAAGAGGCTGTACGTTCATCCTGGCTTGGCTTTGCCCTCCTTAGACCCCACCCTTCCAACTTGGAAATGATACAGTTGCTGTTGTTGTTTTTATTCCTTCCTCATTTGGAAAGCTTCTCCCCAGTTCCTGGTTTACTTTCCTTTCTCCTGAAATTTTCTGGAGCAACACCTATTCCATGAGAACAATTTTTTCACCAATTTACAACTTGGGGCAAATTAAGCGAGAGTGGATGACTATTTCAGCACAGCAAAAGAACAGCCTCAGAACTCAGGTCTGGATGTGGTCATTCCTGAGTACTTGCCCGGGCTATAGGCTCAGCTTCCTTCCTGGGTTTGGTAGTTCTACATTCCAACCCTCTACAAAAACACCTAGCAATGCCAGACAGAGGAAAAGGAAAATAATCTGTGAAGAAGTTGAATCTTCTTTCCTTTGCCTGAACTTTGAGAAGTATAATTAACTACTTAACTTAGCATCCCCAAAACCAAACCGTGAGGATAAGAAAGGATTGTTGTAACATCTGTTCTTAAGAAATAGTTGAACATCATTAATCATTAGAGAAATGCGAATCAAAACTACAATGCGGTAGCATCTCACACTGGTCAGAATGGCCATCATCAAAAAATCTACACACAATAAATGCTGGAGAGGGTGTGGAGGAAAGGGAACCCTCATACACTGTTGGTGGGAATGTAAATTGATACAGCCACTATGGAGAACAGTATGGAGGTTCCTTAAAAAACTAAAAATAGAACTACCATATGACCCAGCAATCCCACTACTAGGCATATACCCTGAGAAAAACATACTTCAAAAAGAGTCATGTACCACAACGTTCATTGCAGCTCTATTGACAATAGCCAGGACATGGAAGCAACCTAAGTGTC
>NC_041231.1:21274978-21277932 GCF_002837175.3 Physeter macrocephalus
AAATTGATACAGCCACTATGGAGAACAGTATGGAGGTTCCTTAAAAAACTAAAAATAGAACTACCATATGACCCAGCAATCCCACTACTAGGCATATACCCTGAGAAAAACATACTTCAAAAAGAGTCATGTACCACAACGTTCATTGCAGCTCTATTGACAATAGCCAGGACATGGAAGCAACCTAAGTGTCCATCGACAGATGAATGGATAAAGAAGATGTGGCACGTATATACAATGGAATATTACTCAGCCATAAAAAGAAATGAAACTGAGTTATTTGTAGTGAGGTGGATGGACTCTAGGGGCACGACGGGAATAAAGACGCAGACCTACTAGAGAATGGACTTGAGGACCCGGGGAGGGGGAAGGGTAAGCTGGAATAAAGTGAGAGAGTGGTAGTGTATATATGGACATATATACACTACCAAATGTAAAATAGATAGCTAGTGGGAAGAAGTCGCATAGCACAGGGAGATCAGCTCAGTGCTTTGTGACCAGCTAGAAGGGTGGGATAGGGAAGGTGGGAGGGAGGGAGATGCAAGAGGGAAGAGATATGGGGATATATGTATATGTATAACTGATTCACTTTGTTATAAAGCGGAAACGAACACAGCATTGTAAAGCAATTATACTCCAATAAAAACATTTTAAAAAAAAAGAAATATTTGAGACACTCTATGAGGTTCACAATTATATAAAAATCCTCAAGTTTGGAGCGGGGATTTCAAACTCAAATGCCTATAGGGGCCAGACATATAATGTAAATATAATGTAAATTAGGGAAGCAAGAGAATATAAAAAAAGTTTTTACTTAATTCTATTTTAAGTGCAAGTGCACTGATTAAAGACCATTGCCACTAGCTCTAAGTATTGGGTAGTAGGGAGTGCTGGGGACTGTGGCAGACTGGAGAGGGCATGCCTTATTAAAGAGAGTAGTCCTTTCTCAAGTCCAGCTGATGGTTGCTCTGTGAGAACATGAACCCAGTGTTGCTAGATGCTTCATGTTTTCAGGAGAAGGCAGAAGTTTCAGATTTTTCTGTTAAATCTTCTAATTTTTTAATGTTGGCAAGTAATCAATACATTTAGAAGTCAGGATATTGACAACCCTTATGTAGAAAGTACAAGTAGAATTTTGGGGTGCTGGTTCTGTTTCTTGATCTTAGTGCTAATTACACAGTCGTGTTTTTTTGTGAAAATTTATGGAGCTGGATGCTTATATATGCACTTTTTTGTATGTATGTTATACTTTCATGAAAAAGTTTGTAAATGTGTTAGCATTTTAGGAGCATTTTACCACATTATCTGGGCCAACATCATGTAGGCCAAATAATGCCCATCTGTGGGATGAATTAAGCCCTCAAGGTCACTCTTTATCAAATTTAATTTAGAGAACTTAGAAGGGGAAAAATTGCTGATTTGTCTACCACTCATTCAAAGGCATGGGAGGAAGGAAAGGGCCAGACATGCTTGCAAGGTTCCGGCACGCACAGATGTATTTCCAGGCCATACTACCCTGGCCTGAGTACATATAGAGAGCAGCCCAGATCCCCAGGTTGTGTCCTTCTCACCCCTACCTATGAGGGTCTGTCTTCATTTGACTTGCCCTGTGCTTCCCTTGGTCCACCATCACTGGAGCCTCTAATTCTTGCTTCACTAAAGTCTCTCCTTGTGGAAATTCAGGTCTCATGTTTCCTCTCATTGAAATGAAAGCAGCTCACTGCAACCTAACCTTTAGGGAAAAAAATGAAAGTAATGCGAAACAGTAGAAAATAGACAAGCTTTGAGGTCAGACACAACAGGGTTCAAATACTGGCCCTACCACAGACTAGGCAGGAATTGGGCCAAAGTCCTTAACCATTCTGATCTCTTGTTTTCTCATTTAAGTACCATGGACATAAATACCTGTTCTCTAAACGTATGAAATGCCTAAATAAAATGCCTAGCAGAGCAGTGCTTGTCAAACTTTAATACCTAGGAAAATTTTCCCAAGAATCTTGTGAAAATGTAGATTCTGATTGAGTCGGGTTGGGATGGGATCTGAGGTTGTGCATTTCTAACACATCCCCACGTACGCCAATGCTACTGGTCCCCAGACCACACTTGGAGTAGCAAGGCTGCAGAATGCTTGCTCACAGTGCTTAATAGACATTAATGTCCCCCCCCTCCATAAAAGCATATAACCCCACCATGGAGTTTGACATGGAAAGTTGGAGGCAGGTAAGCTGTAGGCACTGACTGTTTACTTTGCATGGGATTCCAGTAAGCTCTGGACAACTTGTTTCCTTTGTACGGATAACAACAAGCGCCTAGTCTCTGTCATGATGACTTTCACGTGGAGAAGCTGGGCTTGCTCTCAAGCGTGGTGGTGGTCAATGGGGTTCCCGCATTAGGAAATGAGACAGGAAGAATGAAACATGCTTCTCTATAGGAGGCTTCTCTTTGTTTCCTCAAGATGACTACCAAACTCGCTGGTTTGTTTTTTTTTTTTTTCATCTGAATGTTTTATTCCATGAATAGCCTACCAATATAAATGTGTTTCAAGTACATGAATAAACAACAACATAATAAAAAGCATATGGTTCTCCCAAGAATTTATCCCTGCAGTTCTGAGTTAACCAAGACAACTTTCACTTTGGGGGAAGGGAATGAAGACAAAGTTTCAAACGTGCTGGAGAGACTTCAAGAGGAGAGGAAACAGGAGGGAAAGGAAGGACTATTGGTCTACGCTACACATAGTTCCCCAGAACTGTTTGTGGGGTTGGGGCAAAACTGTTACAGAAAGAGATTGAGGGGCTTCCCTGGTGGTGCAGTGGTTGAGAGTCTGCCTGCCGATGCAGGGGACGCGGGTTCGTGCCCCGGTCCAGGAAGATCCCACGTGCCGCGGAGCGGCTGGGCCCGTGAGCCATGGCCGCTGAGCCTGCGCGTCCGGAGCCTGTGCTCCGCAATGGGAG
>NC_041231.1:21277991-21280637 GCF_002837175.3 Physeter macrocephalus
ACGCGGGTTCGTGCCCCGGTCCAGGAAGATCCCACGTGCCGCGGAGCGGCTGGGCCCGTGAGCCATGGCCGCTGAGCCTGCGCGTCCAGAGCCTGTGCTCCGCAATGGGAGAGGTCACAACAGTGAGAGGCCCGCGTACTGCAAAAAAAAAAAAAAAAAAGAAAAAAAAAAAAGATCGAAGTGGCAATAAAAGACACATCTGGTTTTGTACTTGTTTTGGAGACAGGAAAGAATACCTTTTCCCCAGGAGTATAAGAAAGAGCAACCGGCCTCTTCCCTTTCCCTACTGGATAAGCCTATGTAGGTCACCCACCTGAGTCTTAGTTTCTTCATCTATAACATATGGGAAGTTATATCTCCCTATTGAAATGTTCTCAGAAGGTACTAAAATCATACATGGGGAAGTGCCTAGCTCCTTGGCCGCTTAACTAAACAGATTCTCCGTAAATGTGTGTTCCCCACCTTTCTTCTCTAGGGGGATAAGGCTCTTGATCACAGACCCTGGGCCTGGAAGGAGCACAATATCCTGGTTCCCTGTACTCATCTAAATCATCAGGACACTTCTTTTGCTTGGCAGATATTCTGATACAAGATGGCAGACCTTGGTACACATTCCTGGGGTGTGTTCCAAATGATCCCTGCCATCACTTTTGCTCAACACCTACTTTGGTCCCCATGGCCGAACAGCCCCTCATTCAAACCCATGTTCATCTAGCTCCACTTACCCTAACACTTACTTACCCCAACCCCACTTGCCTCTGACACTGCCAGGACTGTGTTGCAAAGCTCTAGGTTTGAATTGTATCTTTCTTACTCACTAGCTGTGGGGACTTCGGCATATCACTTAACTGCTAAGTCTCAGTTTCTTCATCTGCAAAATGGGAAGATATAAAATGGGAATGGGAAGTATGAAAGGTCTGAGGCTTCAGACCAGTGCCTGACACACAAAAGGCACTTTGATGTGCTAGTTGTTACTGTTATTATTATTATTCACAGTGGGCTTTGTCCTTGTTTATAGGTGAGGAAATTGTCATTCTAGGTGAGTGAGTGATACAGCCAAGCTTTAAAATCTGGCAGTTCCATGAGGGCAAGGAGGCCCCAAAATGCAGAATAAAAGGTGTTCAAGCCATTTTTTAAAAGTTTAAAAATCAGCTGGCTCTGAAGCCCATGGTCTGGGTATTGGACCCAGATTTGAACCTCCCACCTTCTTTTTCAAGGTCTCAACCCTGCTGGACCCTTATCTAATATAGTTATTGCCCATTGTTTCCTCTGACCCCTCACTGGGTAGCTGCTTATTTCAGCTTTGTCGGCCTTCGTGGTTTTGACTTCTCATGTGACTCCAATACCCACCAGATTCCTTGAAACTTGCGTCATTTCTCTAGCACCTGCCCTTCATCCTGCATTCAGCATTCACTGCAGCAGAGACTCTGTATCTTCTTTAAGGCCACTGTCCTGTGTCTTGATTTAAATTTATCTCTGAGCAAGAAAACTCTGCTATAGTGATTCTGTATACTTAGAAACCAGCTTTCCTACTATTTAATGAGAATGTACTGTACTAAGTGAAAGGGAAGTGATATTAGGTAAAACAGAGAAAAACAGAAGCAGAAAGATTATTGCTTTTGTTTTATACTTGGTTATAAAGCACTGTGGCTCAAACTTTTCATCTCAGTTTCTTTTCCAGCAACTTCCTCCTCTTCTTCCAACAACCTCTAAATGATGGTGTGTCTTAGGATTATACTGAACAACTTCTGTGTGCTGTCTTTACTCACTTCTTAAGTGATCTCACCATCTCAGCTTTAAATAGCTTTACCCACTGTCTCCCAAATGTGTATCTCCAATCCAGACCTCTCCCTTGTACTCAGGATTCCCATCCAGCCATCCAACTGATCCATCACTCAAGTGTCTGATAGTCATCATACATCGAGCAGTCTAAACCAAATTCTCCTCCCTAGTCTTCCTCATTTGGTTAAAGGCAGAGCTAGCCTTCCATCTACTCCTCCAAGACAGCAATACTTTCTGTCATGCACTGTAGGCAATGAGTCAGCAGATCTTAGAGGTTTTACATTCAAATTATATCCAGAATCCAACCCCAGCTGTTAACCATCAGTTCTTGCCAGGACTGCTGCAATTGCCTTTCAGGTGGTCTTCTGTTCCACCCCTGTCCCCTGAAAGTTATTTTCAATAGAGCAGCCAGAGAGAGCCTAACAAGTCAGATCATGGCACTCCTCTGGCTGCCCATTGCTCTCAGTGTAAAAGCTCACATCTTGATCCACCCATCCCACTCCTAGGCATATATCCAGAGGAAACTCTAATTCACAAAGATACCTGGGCTAAAGGAGGGGCGCGCCTTCAAGATGGCGGAGGAGTAAGACATGGAGATCACCTTCCTCCCCACAGATACATCAGAACTACATCTACATGTGGAACAACTCCTACAGAACACCTACTGAATGCCAGCAGAAAACCTCACACTTCCCAAAAGACAGCTTCAGGGGACCAACATGCAGAGGCGGACCCAAATCCAAAGCTGAACCCCAGGAGCTGTGTGAACAAAGAAGAGAAAGGGAAATCTCTCCCAGCAGCCTCAGGAGCAGTGGATTAAATCTCCACAATCAACTTGATGTACCCTGCATCTGTGGAATACCT
>NC_041231.1:21280706-21285023 GCF_002837175.3 Physeter macrocephalus
AGTTTAGTATTTAGAGCTTATTATCATTGGTAGATTTGTTTATTGATTTGGTTGCTCTCTTCTTTTTTTTAAATATATTTATTATTTTCCTTTTTCTCTTTTTGTGAGTGTGTAAGTGTGTGCTTCTTTGTGTGATTTTGTCTGTATAGCTTTGCTTTTGCCATTTGTCCTAGGGTTCTGACCGTCCATTTTTTGTTGTTTTTGTTTGTTTGTTTTTAGTATAGTTTTTAGTGCTTGTTATCATTGGTGGATTTCTTTTTTGGTTTGGTTGCTCTCTTCTTTATTTTTCTCTTTCTTTTTTTAATTACTTTATTATTTTTAATGAATTTTTTCTATTTTACTAACTTTACTTATTTATTTATTTTTGTTTCTTTCTATTTTTTTCTCCCTTTTCTTCAGAGCCGTGTGGCTGACAGGGTCTTGGTGGTCTGGCTGGGTGTCAGGTCTGAGCCTCTGAGGTGGGAGAGCCGAGTTCAGGACATTGTTCCACCAGAGACCTCCCAGCCCCACATAATATCGAATGGCGAAAGCTCTCCCAGAGATCTCTATCTCAATGCCAAGACCCAGCTTCACTCAATGACCAGCAAGCTACAGTGCTGGACACCCTTTGCCAAACAACTAGCAAGACAGGAACACAAACCCACCCATTAGCAGAGGGGCTGCCTAAAATCTTAATAAGTTCACAGACACCCCAAAACATACCACCGGACATGGTCCTGCCCATCAGAAAGTCAAGATCCAAAAAAAAAAAAAAAAAAAGAAAGTCAAGATCCAGAATCATCCACCAGAACACTCTACCAGGAAGCCTACACAACCCATTGAACCAACCTTACCCACATGGAGCAGACACCAAAAACAAAGGGAACTACAAACCTGCCGCCTGCAAAACAGAGACCCCAAACACAGTAAGTTAAGCAAAGAAGAAGACAGAGAAATACACAGCAGATGAAAGAGCAAGGTAGAAACCCACCAGACCAAACAAATGAAGAAGAAATAGGCAGTCTGCCTAAAAAAGAATTCAGAGTAATGATAGTAAAGATGATCCAAAATCTTGGAAATGGAATGGGGAAAATACAAGAAATGTTTAACAAGGACCTAGAAGAACTAAAGAGCAAACATACAATGCTGAACAACACAATAAATGAAATTAAAAATTCTTTAGAGGAATCAATAGCAGAGTAACTGAGGCAGAAAACAGATAAGTGACCTGGAAGATAAAACAGTGGAAATAACTACCGCAGAGCAGAAGCCCCACATAATATCGAATGGCGAAAGCTCTCCCAGAGATCTCTATCTCAATGCCAAGACACCAGAACACTCTACCAGGAAGCCTACACAACCCATTGAACCAACCTTACCCACATGGAGCAGACACCAAAAACAAAGGGAACTACAAACCTGCCGCCTGCAAAACAGAGACCCCAAACACAGTAAGTTAAGCAAAGAAGAAGACAGAGAAATACACAGCAGATGAAAGAGCAAGGTAGAAACCCACCAGACCAAACAAATGAAGAAGAAATAGGCAGTCTGCCTAAAAAAGAATTCAGAGTAATGATAGTAAAGATGATCCAAAATCTTGGAAATGGAATGGGGAAAATACAAGAAATGTTTAACAAGGACCTAGAAGAACTAAAGAGCAAACATACAATGCTGAACAACACAATAAATGAAATTAAAAATTCTTTAGAGGAATCAATAGCAGAGTAACTGAGGCAGAAAACAGATAAGTGACCTGGAAGATAAAACAGTGGAAATAACTACCGCAGAGCAGAATAAAGAAAAAAGAATGAAAAGAATTGAGCACAATCTTAGAGACTTCTGGGACAACAATAAATGCACCAACATTCAAATTATAGGGGTCCCAGAAGAAGAAAACAAAGGGACTGAGAAAATATTTGAAGAGATTATAGTTGAAAACTTCCCTAATATGGGGAAGGAAATAGTCAATCAAGTCCAGGAAGCACAGAGAGTTCCATAAAGGATAAATCCAAGAAGAAACTTGCCAAGACACATATTAATGACACTTTCAAAAATTAAATACAAAGAAAAATATTAAAAGCTGCAAGGGAAAAGGAACAATCAACATACAACGGAATCCGCATAAGGTTAACAGCTGATCTTTCAGCAGAAACGCTGCAAGCCAGAAGGGAATAGCAGGACATATTTAAAGTGATGAAAGGGAAAAACTTACAACCAAGATTACTCTACCCAGCAAGGATCTCATTCAAATTCGACGGAGAAATGAAAACCTTTACAGACAAGCAAAAGCTAAGAGAATTCAGCCCCACAAACCAGTGCTACAACAAATGCTAAAGGAACTTGTCTAGGCAGGAAACACAAGAGAAGGAAAAGACCTACAAGAACAAACCCAAAACAATTATGAAAATGATAATAAGAACATACATATGGACAACTAGGTTAAATGTAAATGGATTAAATGTTCCAACCAAAAAACATAGACTGGCTGAATGGATACAAAAATAAGACCCAGACATATGCTGTCTACAAGAGGCCCACTTCAGACCTAGGGACACATGCAGACTGAAAGTGAGGGGATGGAAAAAAATATTCCATTCAAATGCAAATCAGAAGAAAGCTGGCGTAGCAATTCTCATATCAGACAAAATAGACTTTAAAACAAAGACTATTACAAGAGACAAAGAAGGACACTACATAATGATCAAAGGATCAATCCAAGAAGAAGATATAACAATTGTAAATATTTATGCACCCAACACAGGAGTACCTCAATACATAAGGAAAATGCTAACAGCCGTAAAAGTGGAAATTGACAGTAACACAGTACTAGTAAGGGAGTTTAACACCCCACTTTCACCAATGGACACATCATGCAAAGTGAAGATAAATAAGGAAACACAGCTTTAAATGATACATTAAACAAGATGGAGTTAATTGATAATTATAGGACATTCCATCCAAAAACAGCAGATTACACTTTCTTCTCAAGTGCTCATGGAACATTCTCCAGGATAGATCATATCTTGGGTGACAAATCAAGCCTTGGTAAATTTAAGAAAATTGAAATCGTATTAAGTATCTTTGCTGACCGCAATGCTATGAGACTAGATATCCATTACAGGAAAAAAATCTGTAAAAAAAAATACAAACTGCTGGAGGCTAAACAATACACTACTAAATAACCAAGACATCACTGAAGAAATCAAAGAGGAAATCAGAAAATACGTAGAAACAAATGACAGTGAAAACACGACGACCCAAAACCTATGGGATGCAGCAAAAGCAGTTCCAAGAGGGCACTTTATAGCAATACAATCCTACCTCAAGAACCAAGAAACATCTCGAGAAGTAACAACTGACACTGCAGAAATATACAGGATCATGAGAGATTACTACAAGCAGCTATATGCCAATAAAATGGACAACCTGGAAGAAATGGACAAATTCTTAGAAAAGCAAAGCCTTCCAACACTGAACCAGGAAGAAATAGAAAATATAAACACACCAATCACAAGCCCTGAAGTTGAAACTGTGATTAAAAGTTTTCCAACAAACAAAAGCCCAGCACCAAATGGCTTCACAGGCGAATTCTATCAAACATTTAGAGAAGAGCTAACACCTATCCTTCTCAAACTCTTCTAAAATATAGCAAAGAGAGGAACACTCCCAAACCCATTCTATGAGGCCACCATCACCCTGATACCAAAACCAGACAAAGATGTCACAAAAAAAGAAAACTACAGGCCAATATCACTGATGAACATAGATGCAAAAATCCTCAACAAAATGCTAGCAAACAGAATCCAACAGCACGTTGAAAGGATCATACACCATGATCAAGTGGAGTTTATCCCAGGAATGCAAGGATTCTTCAATATCTGCAAATCAATCAATGTGATACACCATATTAACAAACTGAAGGAGAAAACCCATATGGTCATCTCAATAGATGCGGAAAAAGCTTTTGACAAAATTCAACACCCATTTATGATAAAAACCCTCCAGAAAGTAGGCATAGAGGGAACTTACCTCAGCATAATAAAGACCATATTTGACAAACCCACAGGCAACATCATTCTCATTGGTGAAAGACTGAAACCATTTCCACTAAGATCAGGAACAAGATCAAAAACATCATATCAGAAATAAATGAAAAAGGAATGAAGGAAACGATAGCAAACATCAATAAAACTAAAAGCTGGTTCTTTGAGAAGATAAACAAAATTGATAAACCATTAGCCAGACTCATCAAGAAAAAAAGGGAGAAGACTCAAATCATTAGAATTAGAAATGAAAAAGGAGAAGTAACAACTGACACTGCAGAAATACAAAGGATCA
>NC_041231.1:21285555-21302587 GCF_002837175.3 Physeter macrocephalus
TCCAAATCAGAAAAGAAGAAGTAAAACTGTCACTATTTGCAGATGACATGATACTATACATAGAGAATCCTAAAGTGAATATTCCATTCCAACTGAAGGCCTTTGTACTCACCCTTGCCTCTGCCTAGAAGAGTTTCCCCAGATATCTGCACGAATCATCCCATGTTTCAGTCATATCTCTGCTCACATTTTCACTCTACCACAAGCCTTTCCTGGCCACCATATCTAAATGGCACCCATCCTTTTTAGCCCCCAGCATCACTGTCCAGCCCTTACTTGCTTTGTCTCTCCTGACGTTTATCACCACCAGCCTTATCATACACTGATAGATATACTGATAGGCTTTTTTATCATCTACTTTCCTAAACAGACTAGACAGTTCTATACCCCCTGAGCACAGGAGCACAGACATTTTGTTTTGTTCTCGTGTCCTCAGCATCCCCCCGCCAAAAAGTTCCTAACACATAGATGGTACATAATAAATATTTGATGAATGAATGAGCATTATTGATATCCCGGCTCATTTTCTCACATGAGTCCAGGCAGACTGAGAGTCACCCACAGAATTCACATCAGAAGTGATGTCCCTGTTTCTATCTGAGTTGTCTCCAGAGAACTTTAACAACCTAGAAACCTGTTTGTGACCCTCTCCTCCTATTGATCCAGGCCCATCTCAAGACCAACTTGATGAGGTGCTAACTTTTAAAAATTCCTACATTTTCACATCTTTCCTGTTGCATGATTCTGTATTATTTTGGTAGCAAGTTACAGAAACCCAATTCAAACTGGTGTAGGGTTAACAAGGGGAAAGGAAAAAAAAGGGGGGGCGGGATTTCTTGGCTGACAGAACTGAAAATCCCAGTACACGAGCACTTGGAGAAAGGTGCTGGAAAGAGTTTGTCAAGAGTGTGCTTCTTTCCTTCTCTTGGCTTTTCTTTCCTCTCTTTGGTAGAATTCAAACAAGTTCACTCCAAGCACAGGTAACCATGGTCACCCACATCCCCAAGTTTATATTCTGCCAAGTTAGCAAGCTTGGTATCAGACCTGACCTAAGATGGGGTTAGTTCCACTTCGACCAAATGGGCCTAGGAGACATCCAGGTGTTTTCCTCAAGAAAAGTCAGCCTGGTGAAACTGAAAAAGAATGCAGATAGTTGCTGTGCAAATGAAAACAACGTCCACTACATTTGTTTTACCTCATGTCCTTAGCTTATAGCATCTATTTCCTAATAGATGTGATGCCTAAGGATAGAGACCGGGTCTTGCCTCTTTGTATCTCCAAGATCTCACAGGGGGCCATACTTAGGTTAAATACATAATAGATATTTGATAAGAATGATAAAATCCCCAAACCAAGTAGCCCAGCCCAGAACTGTGACTTTATTTAAAGATTTTTTCATCTCAGAGGAAATTTGAATTCTCTTTCAGAAACCGTTTCCGTATTCTAACATGTCTCCTCTCTCCCTGCCTCTTTCCTTTCATGGAGTCTGCTAAAATCTTGCTATGTTATCTCTCGCTGCGTAACAAATTATCCCAATGCTTAGTGGCCTTAAAGCAGTGGTATTTGTTATCGCATAGTTACTGTGAGTTGGAAGTCTTCTGGCTCGAGGTGTCTCCTAAGGCTGCAATGAAGATATTGGCCAGGGCTGCAGTTATCACAAGGCCTGGCTGGGGAATCCCCTTCCAAGGTCACTCACCTGGTTGTTGGCAGAGTTCAGTCACTGGCTTTCTCTTGGATTGAGAGCCTTAGTTCCTCACAAGCTATTGACCAGAGGCCACCCCTAAGATCCTTGCCAGGTGGCTTCTCCATGGAGCAGCTCACAGCATGGCAGTGGGTTTTTTCAGAGTGAGAGGGCAAGAGCAAGTACCAGTGAGATAAAAGTCACAGTGTTTTGTAACCTAGTCTCAGGAGTGACAGCCCATCATTTTTGCATATTTTATTCACCAGAAGTGAATGGCTAGGTCCAGCCCACACTCACAGTGAGGGAATTACTTGAGGGTACAAATACCAGGAGGGGGCTTGCAATAGTAGGAATACTTTTGTGTCACCTGGAGACAGCCCCAATAAGTTTTCACAGTGATGACAATTCCAACACTGAAGGACTGACTACCTGGCACCTCTTTTGGACAAGATTCTGAGGCCTCATGGACTCAGTGGGAAAGAGTGCTATAATCAATTAGTGATGTCTGCCCTGCGTGAGATATGGAAGAAGGGCAGCTGAAGTCCGCATATTGGCTGGCCCCATTCCAACAGCATCAAAGCCAGTTTGCCCAGGCCTAATATACATAACAATTTCTCTATGGCACTAATCAGAGGAAGTGAGATGCAGCTAAAACTCACACATCTGATAACTGAGTCTGAAGGTGCTTTGGTCCAATGGCATGCCTTGAGTTACTGTTAGCAGTTACAACTGGTGCCTTGCCTTACTGTTTTTTTTGTTTGTTTTTTAGCTTATGCCCAAATCAATATTGAACCATTTTGTGCGTTTGCATCCAGTTTCCCACTGCAAACATACTTAAGAAACGGAGCGGGGCGTATTTGTTCTGATTTTTGGTTTGGTTTCTGAGGTTGTGTGAGGAGGTTGGCCCAGACGCTGTAATCTGTCCCTAAGTTACACAGTGAACTCATGACTCTCCTGCCATCAGGAACAGAATCTGCAAAGGCTGGACCTGTGGGTAGAGCCGCAGAGAGACTGAGTCATGTTTTTTACGAGGTACTTTCTCTTCATTGAAAGAACTAGCAACATGTTTGGTAAATGGCAAAATAAATAAATAAATAAATAAAAATTTGAAAGTCTGATTAAAAACATACTTGTAAACGCTCCCTTCTTTTTCACTTGAGCAAGAGAACAGAGCTGGCTTATTTTGACTTTACCCCAAAATAAGTTTGTTTGGAATAATGGAATAAATGGAAAAGGAAAGCAAGTATCTCTTGCTTTAAAATATTAAGGGATGTTCTAGAAATGAAAATATTGCTTTACTTACTGAATGTTGGAGCAGCAGGGCTGTGTTTATAAACTTCTATAGAAGGTCAGTTATTTACAGTTAGTATTGTAGTTTCCTTCCTCCCTCCCTCCCTTCTTTCCTTTCTTCCTTGCTTTTTTTCTTTCTTATTTTCCTGTTACCCAACTGTACTGAAAGCTTGGGAGTTAACAGAGGGGTTTACAAAATACAAAACAAAAAAACAAAACCAACATAAGTTTTAAACAAGCTTAATTTTGAGTTTATTTTTGTCCCCTCTGTTTGGATTGGTTTCTTGCCATGCAGTGACGAGGGCCATGCTGAGATAAAAATTTGCTCAGAGAATGAAATCTCCACTTGCAAACTCCTTAGAGGCGCCCATGGCACTCAGTCTCCCCAGGGTTCACATGTTAGTATGGCCACATGTCAAACTCAGTCCCTTCCAGGGTATTAGAACCCCTGAAATCAGCATCTCAGGACGTGTGGCCTGCATCCTTTGGCCATCTGGAGCCTGCTTGGCGGAGCCGTCTCTTTTTCACCAGATAAGTTACAGAGAGCGTTAATCAATCATTGTGCCGGTTCAAGCGCAAAGCCTTCCTCCTGCTTGCTGGAGCTCCCCTGGCCCCACCCCACCCCCGCCCCCAAGGCCCAGAGCAGCTGAATAAGGGCCAACATCAAAGCGGAAACTCAAAGCAAATGTGCCAAAAGCGCAAATGGAAGGGGCTGAATTGGAGAAGGTTTTACGAAGTGTCACTTCTTAATCCAGCCCATGAAATGAGCAGAGGCGACGACTGACTATCACACCCAGAGCAGAAGTCAAGCCCGCCAGCCTGGGCAGAGAGGAGGGCTCCCCGCTGAGATCACCAGTGTCCCCTAAGGTGGTTTCTTTAATAACACACCTTGAAAATGCAGCAAAGACACATGACAAAAGAGCTGCTTCCGTGGGGATGCCAGCGCAAGGCGTGGCCTCTTGCTCATACTGGATGTCCTTGAACACGTGCGGATGGCCTGCCCGCTGCCCCTTCTGCACTACCGCCTTGGGTTGGATGCAGATGACAGTTCCTTCACCATTGTGTGGGCGTTCTGAGAAAGGGAGGCTGGAGTACTTCTGTTTCCTTTCTTGACCTGGCTCTTGTCCCCTTGGTTAGAACATTTTCTTTATCCTTCAGGAGGATAAATGTGCAGTTCAGTCTTCCACTTCCCCCGTATCTTGCAAACAACAGCTTTAAGTCAGATGGATTGGGGTGGGAATAGCATATCACTTGTGTAGCAGTGCCCTTGTGGGGCTGATCATTCCAAGCCTCCATTGTATCGTCTGTAAAGAGGGGATAATCAGCGTTCCTTGAAGAAGTCGAGCTGTTAAACTCATGAGTGAAGGAATGTATATAAAGGCTCAGCCCAGTGCCTGGCAGGTAATAAGCCCTCAGCAGGGGTGTTTTTCTGCTGCTGTTGATCACGCATTCATTCAACAAACATACTCTGAATGCCTTTTCTGTGCTAGGCACTGTGCTGAGCACGGTGGGCAGTGATGAACAAAATAGACAAGTTCTTTGCTTCCATGGAGCGCGTGAGCTAATCAGAGGAAACAAAAGATAAACAGTAAATGGATAAATGAACAAGATAGGAAGTGTTTGATGCCAAACATGAGCAGAGCTTAATGTGAAAGAGAAAGACCTGCACGTGGAAAATTTAGACGAGGAATTCCGAGGAGAAGTTCCTGTAAAAAAGAGGAGGACTGAATTCAGACCTGAATAACAAGAGGTACCAGGCCTGTGAGAATCCAGGGGCAGAGCATTCCAGGCAAAGGGGGCAGGTGCAAGGCCCGTGAGTCAGGACTGAGGTTGGCATTTCTCCTTGAGGAGCGAAGGCTGAGCTGGTCGGAGCCCCCATGGGAAGAGGGCATGGAGGAGCGCAGGGTGGTGGGGCCTTATTTCTGTACAGCTTCTAAGTCTGCACGTGACTCAGAAAGTATTTTTGCATTTCACTCTGCTCCCTTCATCCTTGAGTTTGCCAACCCACGGCACGGAACAAGAGGGGGGCATTAATTTATTCCCCACAGCCTAAAAGCCCCACCATCATTCGTAAAGCACAGATTGTTTCCAAGAGAAATGCAGAACCCGAAGGTCTGGCAGCTTTGAAATCTCTGGAGAGAAATCTACATACATGCCAAAGAAGGCAAAGTGGAAATGTGTCTTTTTTTTTTTTTCCTTTCCCCAAAGCTGAAATGGACATTATAAATGTATGTAAATGCAACAATATATGGTGACTAAAATCTCAGTTTAATTCCATTTGCTTTTTCATACTTTGGGCAAAGCGATAAATATCTGCTTATTTTCTGCATTTCTCTTCTGTGAGCTTCAGCATGTTGTGATAGAAAGAACATGCCATATGGAATTGTGTTCCGCAGTTTGCTGCTCAGTTTTGCAACATAATCACTGCGTGACCCTAAGCGATTTACTTACCCTCTCTGAGCAGAGCCTCTATTCCTTCATCTGTAAAATAGGGATAATAATACATATGCTATAATAGTTATGTTAGGATTAGTAGGAGAAGCGCCTAGCATGGTCCTGGCTGTGAGTAGGGACACTCAGTAGATAGCTACTTCTGCAGATCTAATAGAAATACAAGTCTCTAGCTGAGGAGATGGCAAATTACTGCCCGTGAGCCAAATCCTCGTGTGTGTAAATAAAGTTTAATTGGGACATAGCCACGCCCATTTGTTTACATGATGTCTCCAAGGCTTTCAGTAGCAGAGTTGAGTAGTTACAGCACAGATTCTGTGACCGACAAAGCCTAAAATATTTACTCTCTGGCCCTTCACGGAAAAAGTCTGCCAGCCCCTGCTCTTGACTTCTAAGTATCAGTGTTCTTTCCAGTATTTCAATGTGCCTGAAAATTCACTCCATGTCGTAAGAATCTCGTGACTTCTTCACTGTGACTTGAACATGGTAGGCAGTTATTACATAGTGATTTAATTGAATTAAATACATATACACACACATATATAAACATATGTACAGAGATTCATACACAGATGCATGTACACACATATGCATATATATGTACAAACACCTTTAGATTTCTTGTGGTTGCTCAGTCCTTTATTCTCTCCAGAGTGCCCATCCCTCAGTTGCATACGCATTTTTTAAAATCTATTTATTCTTTATTTATTTATTTTTGGCCGCGTTGGGTCTTCGTTGCTGCACGCAGGCTTTCTCTACTTGCGGCGAGCGGGGGCTACGCTTTGTTGCGGTGCGTGGGCTTCTCATTGCTGTGGCTTCTCTTGCTGCAGAACACGGGCTCTAGGCTCGCGGGCTCAGTAGTTGTGGCTCGCGGCCTCTAGAGCGCGGGCTCAGCAGTTGTGGCGCACAGGCTTAGTTGCTCCACGGCATGTGGGATCTTCCCGGACCAGGGCTCGAACCTGTGTTCCCTGCATCGGCAGGCGGATTCTTAACCACTGCGCCACCAGGGAAGCCCGCATACTCATTTTTTTTCAAATTATTCGTGGCCCCTTTATCTGTGCATGGCTGACAGATGTTATAGGTTTGCAGTCACTCAAATAACGCTTGCCCTTTGCCTGATCTAATGTTCATGGAATGAGCAGACCCTGCTGACCAGCTGGCGCCTGAATATACTATCTTAACTCTCTCGACCCCAAAATGTCAGCATTGGAAGGGGTTGCTCAGACCTTCTTCGTGTCCGCAAGCAGGAATTCCACATAACGGACCAGCCTCTGGGAGTCAGGGGGTGGAGTCCGACTCCGGCAGCTTGAGAGGATACCCTACACAGCATCCACCACCACCCTTCACCCCATCACCTCTCCGACATCCCTTCCCGCCTCTCTGGCCCTTGGTCACTCCAGTCCCGACACGTGGCCTGCGTGCTGTGCTGTACCTCAGTCACCGTCGGCCCCTTGCTCTGGCTGTCCCCTGTCAGGACTCCCCTTCCCTGAGAGAGCCACCACTTTTCACTCAGAATTTATCTTCTCTGTAAATCCTGCCCTGCCCACCATGTTGCAATGCAACCTACCACCCCTGTGAATATTCCTGCCCCATCTTTGTTGCCCTGATCTATTTTTCCATGCATTTATGACCTTCCGCCCGACTCCACTACTTGTTAACTATACACATTGTTTATCCTGTGTCCCCTCTGTTATGTGTCCCCTCTTGTAAGCTTCACAAGAGCAGGGATTGTAATGTGCTTTGTTCACTGATCACTTCCATTCAAGCCAAGAATTTATTTATTTTTGTCAAACACACACAGCACTTACTTTGTATCTGACACTGTTCTAAACTCTTTAAAAATGTTTACTCACTTAATGGTAGATACTTGATGAATATTGACAGGCTAGGTGAATAAAGGGAGACAGCAAGGGTGTGGCTCTGGGGTCAGATTGAGCCATGTTTCAGCCCTGGATCTGACACATGGCCGCTGTGTGACCTTGGGCAAGTCACTTAGCTTCTCTGGACATCTACTTTTTTTCACTGAGAAAATAGGACTGAAAATTTGCATTCATCGATTTGATGGGAAGGCTGAATAAGATATCATTTAAAAGGTCTTGGTACAGTTTGCTGCACAGAGAAAGAGCTAAAGTTGGTAGCGGTTTGATGGCGATAGTGCCATATCACTAAGCAGCGTCTTTCAAGTCCCAGGTGGCCATGATCACTTCTTGTTTCCATTGCTGTTTCTCTTCCTTTAAAGAACAAAAGGGCCCATTAGGGTCATTCATAAGATATCAGTTTCTTCAAGCCAGATTAAAAGAAAAATCAGAACAGGTTTCTTGGGCAAAGTTCCCTTGAAATGAAGATGGGAACTATTGGAAGAATTTCAGTTCTAATGTTCTCTCTCTCAATATTGTGTTAAGAATACATGAGATCCACCCTCCTAACAAAGTTTTTTAAGTGTGCACTATAATGATTAACTATAGGCACAGTGTTGTACAGTGGATCTCTGTATAGAGACTTTATACCCATTGAACAGCCACTCCCCACTTCCCCGTGAAAACCACCGTTCTACTCTCTGCTCCTGCGCTTGACTATGTTAGATATCTCATATAAGTGGTATCATGCAGTACTTGTCCTTCTGTGACTGGCTTAGCGTTATGTCCCCCGGATCATCCCTTTTGTCTCATGTGGCAGGATTTCCTTCTCTTTTTTTTTTTTTTTTTTTTGCGGTACGCGGGCCTCTCACCGTTGTGGCCTCTCCCGTCGCGGAGCACAGGCTCCGGACGCGCAGGCCCAGCGGCCACGGCTCACGGGCCCAGCGGCTCCGCGGCACGTGGGATCCTCCCGGACCGGGGCACGAACCCGTGTCCCCTGCGTCGGCAGGCAGACCCTCAACCACTGCGCCACCAGGGAAGCCCTCCTCCTTTTTTAAGGATGAATAATATTCCACTGTGCGTGTAGTATCCTCTTTTTATACTTGCAGTGAAAACACAATAATGGATGACTTAAATATAAAAATGGATTTATTTAGCCATTCAACAACTATTTATTGTATTTACTGATGACCAGCGGTGTGCCAAAATCTTTGTCCCAGAAGCAAAAGGCACACAGTGATCCACAGAGGGGGGAAGAAACCACTATCACACAGCTCACTCTTTGACAGTGGTGACGGGTGGGTTAACAACACAATAAATGTTGTGAAGGGGGCAACAGAGAGCCATGGGTACACACAGATCTTATGTTATAATGACTTATGGCTACTGATCACTATCTTCCAACTACTGAGTACTGTGCTAAACGTTCATAGGTATTAATATATCATTTAAAGTTTCTGCTGTACCCATGAAGTAGTTTCTATTATTGGGTACTGTTTGCAGGGAGAAAAATGAGATTTAAAGAGGTTAAACAGATCACAGTTAGTAAGAGATAGAGGCAGCAATTAAATCCAAAGTCCCAGCTCTTTAAGCAGGTGTAGATTTATAAGCACCTTGCTGACACTAGCTCTACCATAGCTCCTGAGCCCTTTCTGATTTCTTTGCCTTTTGGGAGTTTTTTTTTCTCATTCGTGGAGATAGTATCTTCCACTATAAGATTATTAGAAGAATTAAATAAGATAATAAATAGAGAGTAGTCAGCTAAGACCTAGCCCATGGTATGCAGTAAATGTTAGTTCTCCTGCATCTTTCTTTGTAAATAACTGATTGTAGTGTCCTGCATGGATGTATGAACATATATACCAAATAATTACATTAATAATAACTGATATCAGTGAAGCACTGACTATGTGCCAGGCGCTGTGCTCTTTTCATGGATTAACTAACAGCATCAACACAGTCACCCTACGAGTAGCTACTATTATTATCCTGGTCTTTCTGGAAGGGAGACAGAGGCACAGAGATACTGACTAAGTTGCTGAAAGTCACAGAGCTTATACATGGCAGACCAGGACTCAGTCCCTGGTGACTTGGTTTCAGAGTCTGCCCTTGACCAGTCTGCTACCTAAATGCCATGAAAAAAGGACTGCAGATACCCTTGGAAGTGGTCACTGGTAGTGATGGTGCCAAGGCTAGTGTGATTCCCACAGTGGAGGTATTTGCTTTGTTCTCAAAATAATGAAATGTTGTTTACTCATTTATTTTCAACTTGGATACATTTTTTTCCCTAAGTCACCAGTAGCCTCATGTAGTGAGATGATCCCATACATTTTCCCTTGTTAGCGTCAGTCAATGCCATGTCAAGGCTAGCATTATCTTTCTTAAAATGTACTCGTGCTACCCACCTGCCTTGCTCAGCACCAGCGGACAACCAAGTGCAGCAAATGGCTCCCTGAGTAATTTCAGTGACCTCCCAGCTCCTACCAAGTTTCATGGTAAAGCTCACAGTTTAATTTTGGAGTGAAAGTTTGGAAAGCTGTCTTCATACTGCTATTCCTCCAAGATGCTCAGATATTTATATTGCATTAACTAAAAGTCATGTCAACTTTCTCAATGATTCTGTTCAACTCCGTAAAGCACGTAGAACAAGTTGTAAGAACATATTTTCTGTTCCCCCACAGAATTATCAAAAGAAGGCTTCAAAACAAATAGGGAGGAGGGGGAAGTTATCCCTTTGTGCTCCTTTTCAAAGCTGCAAACCTCAGCCAGGGCCCCCGAAGCTTGAGTTTCATCTGGATGCTGCTGCGAAAGGAACTGGTCCTTTCACAGGAGGTGAAATATTTGTTAACTTCTCCTAATGAGGGTGGTTTGCAGGCTATAATTTCTGTGCAGCTACATAGCCAGGACAGGTTTGGACAGAAATACGCAAATAATAAAGCGCGACAGGGCACGCAGAGTTGGGTCATAAAATGTACGTCCCCTCGTCCCCTGTGTGTTGTGAGGCAACTCAGTCACCTGTGTATGAGTCCAGCCAATCACCTGTGACTCGCTGGAGGCTGATTAGATTGTTCTGTCCTGAGGCCATTTTATTATAACGTTTGGTTGTGAATTTCATTAAGTTTTACAGTCTTACGCGCTTGTGTTTATAAGAAGAGCCATCTCCCCTTGTGAGATGACATTTGTTTTTACAAAAGAAAAGTTAAATCAATATCTAAGCTTACGGAGGTTTAAAAAAAAATGTGTGTGAAAAGCAATGGGCAGGAAACAAATTGTTGCGTAAGCCACCGTGAAATGTAAATCATTGTTAACGGAGGGGCTGTGTTTCGCGTTACTCAAAATGCAATGTGAAACATAAATCGAGATGACGTGGACGCATGTGCAATAAGCCCTTGAGTAGCTGAATATTTACCTCTGGCCGGTGCTAAGACACACCTCGGGGGAGGAATGTGGAATTTTACCTAAGCAGCAGAGGGGTGGTACTGCTTCCATCATTACCGAAAACGGTGACTCTAAGTTGCAGGCTGTGGAGCATATTAGGGGAGAACCAGGGACCACTACGTCTGGGTTTCCTGCTTTCTCAAAGTGATGTACACTCAAGGGTACAAATGGACTCATCAGGTCTTGGGCTCACCCCTCTGTTTCACGGTACAGAACTGTCAGGCTTCAAACCTATTTAAGACTAGGCTTCAAACTGTTTGAGAACCGTCTAGAATTATGGTATTTTGTGTTTGAGTAAATCACTTCGCCCAGAGGTTGGCAAATGTTTCTTGTAGTAGGCCAGTAAAGATACAGCAAATATTTCCAGCTCTTCAGGCCATGTGTCTCCATGGCAACTACTTGACTCTGCTGCTATAGCACCAGAAGCCGTCAGATAGAATACATAAACGGATGGGCGTGGCTATGTTCCAATAAAGCTTTCTCGTGGCCGCTGAAATTTGAATTTCGTATATTTTCGCAGTTATGAAATATTATTTCCTTTTGTTTTTTTACAACCATTTATAAATATAAAAATGACCATCCTTAGGTCACAGGCTATACAGAAACAGGCAGTGGGCCAGATTTGGCCTATAGGCCATAGTTTTTAACCCCTGATTTAACCCAGTAACAAAACCCCTGGGGTGGAGGTGGCAGATTGCCATATGCACCCTGGCTAGCTTTGTTTCCTTGTCTGAGTGTGCCCTCTCCTCCAAGAGGCTGGAATAGAAAAATTCAAGAGGCTAAAAAGCAACAGCAACTTTCTCAGTGACCTTACTTAGGATGCTTAAATATACTCAACCTAAATAATGATTTTTATGGAAATCATTAAGTTTATTTAATTTTAACTTTCAAAAAGGGTAGTTAATAACCCTTGTCATCTGACTTGATCTTTGGCAAGATAGATTTCTCTCTGCCTATGTGATCCAAAGCCTTATTTACAAATTTAAAAAGCACAATACAGTTGTTACTTGAAATTCGGTTATGGCACATTCTATTATCGTGCAGCCGATATCCACTCCTCACCCCCCTCCAAGGGAGGAGGATTCATCCCTCATCCCTGCCCCCCTTCTTGGACCTTAGGTTTGGTCAGCGGACTTCATTTGGCCAGATACGGAAGGAAGGTCACTGAGGGTGGATGTGACAGTGTGCCAGTTGCACTCATAGGTCTTCAGAAGAATTACATGTTTCCATTTGCCCTCTGACCTCCTCCATGAGAAGATTATGCCCCAGGTAGCCACTGCCCCTTCAGTCTGACCCGGGCATGAGAGACCCTTGAAGTAGGCCTGACCTTGATTGGCAGCCTGGAGTAGATTGGTAATGACCCATAGACTCACAGCCAGAAGCAGAGCAGTACATGCCAACTGACAGTCCAGCAAGCAAGCAATAACTATTTATTGTTGTGCACCCCTGAGATTTGGGGCGTTTTGTTTTGCAGCATAATTAAGACAGTAGCTGACTAAAATACAAGTTAATGGCAGAGGTGGGATGAAAACCCAAATTTCCTTATCCTACCTGCTTTACTTGCCACTAAACTAGAAAAAGAAAAAGAGATTTACATAAGGCAGCTCTTAGTGGTAGCATATCCTCACCGTGTGGCCTCGTAATCACAATTTCCAGAACAAGATAGGAGATCATGTATTTGTGGGGTGAAATTATGGATGAACCCCAATTCTCTGTGACACTTCGGAACTACCCTGGTGGTGTGCCACCCCCAATGCCTCTGACACACTTATAGTTTGCTTCTTATATCATCGTTTATCATGCTTTGAATAATTGTTGCTGTATTTATTTATTTTTCTTTCTCCCTTTGTTTTTATTCCCAGCAAAGCTTGGCACCTTGTGAGAGAGAAACTCATTTTGTTCATCTTGAAAAGGGATTTGAGAGAAAAAGATCAGGTTTCCTTTAAATAGAAAAGACGGTGTTATAAAGAGAGGATGAATAGAAACTTCAGTTGCTAAAAAATGATTCAAGTAGCATTTAAGAGCTCAAAAGAAACCCTTGGGTGGATCGAGCTTCCATGGAACTGTATTTGTTGGCGATGTTTCGAAATCATATCCACATATTCCAATTACACAGAACCAGTTAGTTGTGATGTATTAAACAACTGTTAAAAATTTGGTGCCAGGCTGTATGTAATGGTTGGCCTAAATAGAGCCAATATTTGGCGCACTGACTATATACTTGAAAAGGACAATTCAGGAACACAAGGTGAGGGATTCAATGGAGCACACTGTTTTCCTCTATTGCCCTTACTGTAGTCCCCCCTTATCTGGAGTTTCACTTCCCACAGTTTCATTTACCCGCAGTCAACTGTGGTCTGAAAGTATTAAATGGAAAATTCCGGAAATAAACAGTTGATACGTTTTAAATTGTGCACCTTTCTGAGTAGCGTGATGAAATCTCCTGCCATCCCACTTGGTTCCACCCAGAACAGGAATCATCCCTTTGTCCAGGATATCCGGCGTGTTAGCTACTTAGTAGCCATCTGGGTTATCAGATCCACTGTCAGGGTATCACAGCGCTTGTGTTCAAGTGACCCTTATTTTACTTAATAATGACCCCCAAAGCATAAGAGTTGTGACGCTGACCAGTCAGGTGTGCCAAAGAGAAGCTATAAAGTGCTTCCTTGAAGTGAAAAGGTGAGAGTTCTCAACTTAATAAGGAAAGAAAAAGATCGTCTGCTGAGGTTGTTTAGTTCTAGGGCAAGGTGCATCTTCTATCCATGAAATTGTGAAGGAGGCAAAATAAACTCATGCTAGCTTTGCTGTTGCATCTCAAACTGCAAAAGTTACTGCCACAGTGCATCACAAGTGCTTAGTTAGGGTGGAAAAGACATTAATTTTGTACAATAAGATACTTTGAGAGAGATTGTGTTCACATAACTTTTCTTACAGTGTACTGTTATAATTGTTCTATTTTTATTATTAGTTATCGTTGTTAATCTCTTACTGTGCCTAATTTATAATTAAACTTGATCATAGGTATGTATGTATAGGAGAAAAAGGGGGTATATGTAGAATTTGGTACTACTCATGGTTTCAGGCATCCACTGCCGGCGGGGAGGGGTCTTGGAAAATACCTCCAGTGAATAAGGGGGAGCACTGGGATAATTTTCACTGAGTGCAGTGGTTTGACTGGAGAGTTTACCTGGCAACCCATTTTCTTTGTTTTCCCAGCAACCCATTTTCTTTGTTTTCCCCTCAGTTCTTTGGCAATTAAATCAATTGTTTCTTAAATGAAGAAACTTGCTTTCAAACTGAGCCTGTTTACTTTTGACTGCTGCCAACTTGGTCTCTCTGAAAGCATAGACGAAGGGCTTTAAACTGGGGTCCTTCTAGACCACTAACAAAGAGAAAGAAAAAGCCCGAAAAGCTTCTGCAAAGAAAAGTTATACTTCTAGCATAGAGTAAGGGAACATTTTAAGAAAAGAGCAGACTTTAAAATGAACTTAATCACTTATAACTTTAAAATGAACTTAATTATTTATAACTAAAATGGATCAAATTTTCTGCGTTTCCCTGTGAAACTGAGACATTAGTTGTGCAATGTGATCTTAATTTTCATCAATATGAAAATAAGACCAGGTTACATATTGGATAAAAGATTGGGAAAGTGAATAAAAGAAGAGGTGGCTTTCAAACCTTGCTTTTCTTCTTTTTTTTTTTTTCATTTTCCACTGTTCCTGTGAAAAATCACCGAACTCAAAGTGAGGCAAGCAACCTGATAGCCTTGTCTTACATCAAAATGAGCGTAAGACAAAGCGGGCCACTGGCATGGTCTTGTTGATTACACCCGACACATAGGTACCCAGATGAGGGAGCAAGTGACTCTGAAGTGACTGCCAAATATTACGTTTGAGTAATAAACAGTATTTTCCTTACAGGCCTCACGAGTGTTGTCAACAAATAGACATATCAAAAAGCATGGACATTTTCATGAAATTATGTTGCAATTCTGTACCTTGTCCAAGAATATCATGGAGTTCTATCAGCTGAATGATAGCCTTCTTGTCTTGGGCCCACATTGTTTCACTCTGTAGATAGCATATTTTGCTAGCTGGGAAAAGACAGGGCCCAGGATTAGTGACTGGGGGAATTGTCCTTTGATGGAGCCTACCAAGTGTGACTGAGGCCATCTAGGTATTCTGCTGTTTTGTGTACTGGTGATATATGTGTCTTCTCTAAGCCCATCTCAGATGAGCTTTTAAGTGTGGGCTTTTAAGCGTGAGCTTTTAAGTGTGGGCTGTTAAAAGGAGTCACAAACACAATGAAGGTGGTATTTCTTAAATGATTTTTTTCAGGTTCGCTTAGGTTTACTCAGCCTTCTCAACACCATATCCATCATGCAATAGATTCTTATTTAAATTTTCTCACTGGGGTAGTTTGACACTCAGTGGAGTATTTAAAAACAGTACAATTAAATGTGATACTACATATCTTAAGGGTAATTTTACTTAAAATAAGGCTTGGACATACTATATTCTTTGCAAGTAGCAGTTCCTTGCTACTTCCTGGGTAAGTCTACTTTCATAATACTGATCTGCATTCAGTCCTTTGTTCTAGCATGTTCCTTCCTGCCCTCAAGCCTCTGCATCTGCTTTTCCTTCTCCCTGTGATCCTCTTTCCTTCTCTCGTGCCCTAATTCATTCCCATTCATCCTTCACATCCCAGCTCAAGTGTTCCCTCTTCAAAGAAGTCTTCCATGACTTCCCTACATTAGTCAAATCCTCACTCTAGGTCCCCATGGGACCATAAATCTCCTTGGTATAGCACTTGTTTCAGTAGCTATTTAGTATTTTTTCTTCAGGGCTGTTTGATTAATGCCTGTGTCTTGCAAGTGAAGGTTAACAGATCTGTATCTCCAGAACTTCACCCAGGGCCCCCAACACTGAGGAAGCATTCAGCAACTGCTATGGACTGAATGTTTCGTGTCCCTCCCAAAATTCATACGTTAAAACTCTACCCCTCCCCCCAGTGTGATGGTATTTGGAGGTGAGTCCTCTGGGAGTTGATTAAGTTTGATGAGGTCGTGAAAGTGGGACCCCCATGATGCGATTAGTGTCCTGATAAGGAGAGGAGAGACAGCTTTTTTTCTCTCTCTCTCTCTCCCTCTCCCTCCCTCCTTCCCTCTCTCTTTCTCTCCCTCTCTCTCTCTCTCTCTCTCTCTCTCTCTCTCTCTCTCTCTCTCTGCCATGTAAGGACATAGAAAGAAGGTGGTTATGTGCAAATCTGGAAGAGAGCTCTCCCCCAAAAGTGAATCTGCCATCATCTTGATTTTGGACTTCCCAGTCTCCAGAACTTTGGAATAAATGTCTGTTGTTTAAGCCACCCAGTCCACACTATATTTTGTTATAGCAGCCTAAGCTAACTAAGACAGCAGCTGTTTGTTGACAAAGGGTAATAGGGAGGAAAAAAGGGAGGAGGGAAAATGTATCTGAAGGAAATAACCAGGTAAGTCTGCAAGATTGAGCTGTCAGGATATTTATCAGACCAGTAATTATAATAGCAAAATCCAGGGAATCAGTACTTCTAGTATCAATATTCTACATAGCCTCTACCAATGACAACTTACACATAGAGAGATGGCCCCAGCGTGTGATTAAACCAATGAAAAAAGTTATAAAGCAGTGTGTACTACATGGATCCTACTTTCTTTTTAAAGAAAAGTATAATGGAACAGCACAAATGTGCGCAATAATCTAGAAGAAGGACCCGAAGGCATCAGCACGTTAACAATAGCTATCTTGGGGTGGTATAAATCTGGACGGCTTCTTTCCTTCCTTGCGCTTGCCCAGATTTTCTCACTTTTCCAAAATTAGCATGTGCCACTTGTGTGTGCCATATGTTGCTTTCGTCCCATGAAGGCGCTGCTTTTTCCTCACGCCTAGTTTGAGGCAGCCTCAGCTCCTTTCTTCCTTTTCCAAAAAGAATCTGAAACTATGAGCTCTGATGAGCAATGTAAATTCTATGGAAGTTTTAAGTGAGAGAGAGAATGCTTTTTTCTCAGAGCCCTTGGTGTTTATCTCAGAAAGGTCCCCACTAGACCTTCTCTTGGATCAGGGCTCTTTTCCAAGTAACCAGTGGGTTTTCGTCTCTCTCATCTGTTACCCTTTGCCCTCTCAGTCTCCCTTGGCTCCTTGTCTCCACTCCAGCGTCTGATGCTTATAAATGTAAAGTCCCTTCCTTCCCTCACTCCCCCCTTCCCTTCCTCCTTCCCTCACTCCCGTCCTTCCTTCCCTTCCTTCTTCCCTCCTTCCCTTCCTCCCTCCCTCCCTCT
>NC_041231.1:21302713-21324170 GCF_002837175.3 Physeter macrocephalus
CTTCCTTCCTCTCTCCCTCCCTCCCTCCCTCCCTCTCTCCCTCCCTCCCTCCCATCCTTCCTTCCTGTACATAAAAACTTGTCCCAGCCCCACACTTTCTCCTTCCCCACAGCTGGCAGAATATAACTCCTCAGCAAAGGCCACATTTCCTCAGTTAAAATAAAATCCTCAAACCAGCTGCTGAGAAGACATAATTTCATCCATATTGTTACACATAAACAATAAAATTGAAACCATAATTATCAAAAGATGAAAAAGTTCATGTGCAATTTATCGTTTTCCCACATAATACTCTATCATTCCCTAGCATAGACCATCGCTAGCTTTTAAAGCAGAAACATTTCAATTAAGAACAGAAGTATCAGCCACAGCCTGAGCTAAGATGTTTTGCTGCTCTTTGGGGAATATTATCCACTGCATATTGGTCTAGTTATCAAATTTCCCAGCATGCTCTAGACATTGGTTTTCAAATTCTCAGATTTGGTAGGACACTGAAAATCCAATTCTTGGCACACTTTTAAGGCATCTTAAAGGGCCTGGCACAAACACAAATAAATATACCCAGCAGGACTCCACTTTCTTAAGGAGCCCCAACTGTCATCTTCTGATACTTAAGGACTCACAGGACCCAGTGCGAAACTACAGTTCTTACCAATTGGGCAGAAGCCAAGAAGGGGTCGGGATGGCCAAGTTCTACAGCAAATTCCAACAATTCCAATTCTTATGCGCCCCAGTTTCATCCAGAGCTCCCATGTATAACTGAAGTCAGAATTTCTTTTCTTTTTTGGAAATAATCAGAGGTAACATTTGTGACTTTCAATAACAATAGCTTTCTCTTAACTGCAGTAGTCCAGGTCCAATGCTAAAGTTTAACATGGATTATCTCATCCAGTTCTCCCAAGAATCCTGTCTACATCATACACATAACTGCTTGTGTCATCATTTTATTAGCAAAATGTGAACTAGGGGTTAAATAACCTGTTGAAATCCCCACAGGAAGTGGTAGAGGCTGCACTTGAAGCCATGGCTGACATCAAATCCATACTCCTAACCCTTTGACACACTCCTGCTTCCCCTATAAATTTAAATCTTCTTTGCTTCCCTTTTAGCATAGAGCTAGAGAGAATTATGTGACATTCTTAGAACAGATGCACTAATGTTACATATTTGCAAAAAGGTTTTTTGTTGTTGTGGCCTGGCTATTTTTTTTTTGATGACTCCTATTAGTAAGCAGTTAAACATCTGTGTTCCCAAATGGCTGGGAAGAACATCCTCAAACGTGTTTCAGCCCCTAACACTGTAACTAATAGAAAAGAAGTAGGATAATTTCAAGGACTGTTATCATGAAATATATTAATATTATATCATTCCAAAGTCCCACTTTTCTGAAATTAAAATTGTGGTATTACACACCTGGTAGAACATGTACACAGCCCTCTGTATTTACTTGTTCCGCATCTGCGGATTCAACCACATGTGGATCAAAAATATTATTCTATCTGTAAGGGACTTGAGCATCTGCAGATTTTGGTATGGGGGGTAAAGGGGGGCCCTGATCGCAGGTGACTATTTCCCTAGACAAGAGCACAAAATTATAATTTTCTTAAAAAATGAATAGAAAGAGTATACTAATACTCTATCCTTTCTTAACCATGTAAGCTCAAAAGTATCTTCAAAATTATTTGTTCTTTAGAATCTATGGTTAAAAAAATATGAAGGAAGAAAATATACTTTGTTCTTGAAGATAGACTTTATGGGCACAAGTAAACATGTGGAGATTTCCTTCCAGGTCAAATTCAATTAACCCTCATCATGTCTTCATATTTAGAACTGTTTGCGATTCAGCAAAAAAACAAAATGAAGGTATAATTAAAGTGGGGAGTATTTTTGGTTTTATTTTCCAAGTACAAAATCGACGACAAAGTTTAAAGACTATCCTAGTTACTATCCAAAGTCTTGACTTCCAGTATAACATATTATGTCATGCAGAAATAAATAAAAAAAGAATTTTCCTCTTCTGCATATTATCTCATGTGGAAGAGGAAAGAGTTTTTGTGTGTCCTAATAAGTTCCCCTAAATTTTATTACGTCTGTTTTTATGGCATTAAGTTTAAGAGATCCACACGTACTTCTTTTGAGAGCCCTGTTTCTTGCATTCTTCTCAGCTGTGTGACCTTGGGCAAGTTTCATAACCTCAGCTGCTGTGCTAATAAAATAGGCATAATTATCAAGTGTGGAAAGAATGGAATGATATCTGCAAAGGTAAAATGCCAGTGTGATGTCCAGCACACAGTAGGTGCTTAATATATGGTAGCTCTCATTACTATTTCCACCCTCCTTCAAGACTCTTCTCAAGTTTCTTACTGTGCATAGATGAATGCAACCCCTACAGTCCCGCAATAGCCCTGCCACTCTGGGATATGCAAAGTTATGGTAATTAATAGCCATGATTATCTACATGGTGCTGTTTAATGAGCCCCTTGGGTCCTGCTTGACACTCCAGATCTTTCACCATCTTCTTAACTCTTTGGGATGAAGGTGCTGTGTTGGGAAGATCTCTAACGTGATATAAATGTCTGAGATACCAACTTAGCACCCATTAACACTGAGTCAGTACTTTATTTCTGGTGTTTATGTGGCAAGGATTCTTACAAGGAACACAGGACAAATGAGTTTTGATGAGGGAAAAGGACAGGGAAAAGTTCTAAGCAAAGGTGGCATCAGAGCAACACGTATCTGAAGGACTGGCATGTCCACCAGTTTAAATGCAACAGAATAGGACCTTTGTTTCCTGCCTTACTGGTAGGACACATGGGTGTCAGCATCCTTTCACTCTCCAGTCTGATTCCCCTTCCAATGCTGAGTCCTCAGGGCTGAGCCCATGTTTATTTTCCCCAACACACATGAACCTTGTAAACAACAATTGCACCTTATGTTTGATAGCCCTTTAGCGGTGTACTTCTGAAACTGTTTACATGCATGCAGATTGCCTGAAGACCTTATGAAACTGTAAAGTCTGGTTCAGGAGTTCTCAGGTCGGGCCTGAGATTCTGCATTTCCAACCAGCTCCCAGGGGATGGCAGTGATACTGGTCCAACAATCATAAGGCGTCCTTAGAGCTTATAGTCATTTTCACAGTAACCTCATGGATCTTGACAACAGACCAGTGGAAAGGGCAGCAAGTGCTTTGTCTCTGTTTTGAAGGGGTGGAGACTATGTTGCATGGAAGTTAAATGGCCTCTTAAGGTCAGATGGGAAGACATTCAGAGTTTTAATCCAATGTTCTTCCAGCAGTTTCATGCTGCCCTCACTTTAATTTTCAGTGACTTAAGTATCATTACCAACTTAAGATCAATTCACAGGTTCATTTGAGAGGAAAGAGGAAACGATATAGCTGACTTTTTTTTTTGACTACTCTAGATCTACTCTCTACAGCATCATATCCACCTACACCCTCCCACCGGCTTATACCTCTTAGCTGCTTCTCACCATCTTCACTATATAAATGTATATCACACAGATGGACCTCTTCCATTCAACTCCAAAATTAAATACTTATTGATCTTTTATCTGGGCAAGGCATTGAATGATAGTCTAGGGGCAACAAGATAAGACTTGGGTTCCTGACCTCAAAGACGTTTCGCAGTAACAGAGAAGACCTACATCTGTACCGGTTGTTTCAATAGAAGACATGCTATACCAGCGTAAGATGTGATTTGACAAAGAGAAGAATAAGCAGAGTTCTATGAAAGCAACAAGAAGGGAGCAACTAGTTCCTACTGAAAAGGGTCAGGGAAGATTCCTCAGTGGAGACTGTATTTGTGGCTTAACCTTTAAAGTAAAGCAGAATTTCGACATGTGGGAGAAAATGTGGAGGAGGAAGAGAAGGAAGAAATGACAGATTGCAGGAGTGAGTAAGGGCTCAGTGCAAGAGATTTGCTAGTTTGAGTTGGTCAGGCTTCTGTGCTCCAACTGTCCATCAGGCTTGTACGTCTGTAATACAGTCCGGGGGAAACTCAATACCTTGCTTCTAAGGTACTGGCGGCAGAGTGCAGTCTCCTGTCTCTCCCCCTCAGAATGGAACCCATCCAGGTTCCCACATCTCATTCTTCCCGAGTCCAGTCCACCTCAGGAAAAGTATCACTTTTCAAGAAGGTACTCAGAGGCTCAGATAACAAATCTCTCATTGGTGAGTCATGTTCTTCTTGGCAATGCAAGAGCCCATGGGTATTTTCTTTCCAGCCTCTTTTTTTCCCCCCAATCATTCCTAATGGAAACATTGCCTCATGCCTTCCTTTGCCAAACCCTCCAGTTTACCTGAAACTCAGTTTCTGGGATTTCTTCCTCAAACTCAATTCCTGTCTCTCGTAAACAAGTCAGCCAGGTTGTCTTCCTTGAGTCATTTGAGCTCTAAGCATAGAAGACGATGCTAAGTCGTTGCAAGACAATTTTTATTTTTATCTTTTCCAGGCTTCCCAGTTTAGAAACTGGCAATAAGGGGATGAGGCGGGCAAAACAATGAGCAGACAGAAGCTGCTCAATAAATGTTCATTGTTGTTATTATTGGCTTTCATTTACCAAGTTGGTTTTGGTAAACCCCAACTTCAAGACATTTTTTATTTTGCTTGACAAATGTTCCCCTTGTGAATTCTTCTCCACATCCCTTCTTTCAGGAAGATGGGACATTCTGCATAATCTTTTTTTTTTTTTTTCCGAAAATGTCAAGGTCCCTAAACCAACCACCTCCAAAGAAGAAATCCTCAATGAACACCATGTGTGTCTGATTCCAGAGAAGACTCTCAGCCATGGAAACATTGACCTGACATCCTTCACCACTACCATTGTTAAGGTTGCAAATTACAAATGGATCTTCTCTAGTCACTTATATAACCCTGGAGATTTTTATATTAAAAAATATATATACATCTAGTCGTGACCAGCAACTGTTTAAAATATTCTTGTGTCAGCTTCAGTCAAGTTCTCTCTTTGCCAACATTTTATAAACTCTTTAAATGAGAGAGGAATCATGGCTCCAACCCCTATGGTGATGTCTTCCATTCTCTATAGAAAGTATCTGCCACTTTACCAGAAGCCACCTCCCATCTTTGGAACTCACATTTCAGAAGGATATTTAATGTATAGAATTTGCATTTATAAGAGGGAAGGCAAATCTGAAATAGAAGAAACAAGTATTCCAGGACCTTGTGTAATCATATTCCTATGAAATACATGCAGTAAAAAAATAACTAAGCCACCAAAGTGTTAACAGGTTGCAATTGGTAATTAGCATACTTAGTATTTATAAATTGAGATCTCTGAAGTGCCCAACATTTGAAATAATTTTGTGGTTAAAATGATTTCTCTACTTTTTGACTAAGAAATCCTCTATTGAAAACCTAGCCCTTGCACAAATTAAGGAGAATCTCAAATTAGAAGGTATAAAAATAACAAAAAGTCTTTGCTTTCTCATTAGAAATACATTAATTGGGAACAAACTGTGAAAATCAACACAAACTTAAGAAGTGTAATCTTTAGTTCTTTGTTTCTCTTTAAAGAAATAATCCATCAACATATTAATGTACTCCCTCTTTATATATAATTTGCATAATTGAGTTCATATTTATAATTACTATTAGAGCATTTCCCATTTAATTATATCTATTTGAAAATTTTCATTTTACTGGCTACAGTTTTTAACTGCTATGTATAATCAGTTAACCATTCTCTTATTATTCAACAGGTACATTGTTTCTAGTTTTTCATTATTGTAAATAATGCTTTGATAAACATATTTGTACATAAATAGTCATCTGTCCTCTTATATCCCTAAGGGAGACTTTTTGAAGTGAAATTATCCAGCCTTGGTACATTTTTTTTAACTTTTTATTTCGACCTAGTTTTAAACATACAGACAAGTTGGAAGGATAGTATAAAAAATTACCATATACGCCTTCACTCAGATTTCCCAAATTGTAACATTTTAACACATTTGTTTTATGAAACTCTCTTCTCCCCTTCTTCCCTCCCTCTCCCTCTCCCTCTCCCATTTTAGAGTTCCTTGCAGACATGATACATCTTTACCCCTAAATACTTTGGTGTATATTTCATACAATTAAGGATATTCTCCTACGCAACCACGGATAAGAATTAAGATAGAAAATTAACATTGACAGTATCTATTATCTAATCTACAGAATTTATGCAGGTTCCTCCAATTGTCCAAATAATAATATTTATAGCAAAAGAAAATTCTGGATCATATGTTGTTTTCAGTTGTCATATGTCTCTGGTTTTCTGTAAATTAGGACAATCCTCATCTGTTCTTTGTCTTTTATGATATTGACATCTTTGGCCAGTTATGGTGTAAAATGTCCTTCACTTTGGGTTTCTTGGATCTTTTCGCATGAGTAGTTTCAGGTTATTCATTTGGGGCAGGAATAATCTAGAGGTGATATTGTTTTCTTCATAAGATCCATGATGTTGATTTGTCCCATTACTTTGATCACTCGGTTAAGGTGGTGTCTGCCAGGATTCTCCACTCTAAAGATACCTTTTTCCCCTTTATAACTGATATGCATTTCGTGAAGCTATGTAAATATCCTTTGACCCGCTGGTGTTAGTATCTATTCACTATTTATTTTAGCTTGAATGAATTGTTATTGTGTTGTTTGCCAAATGGTGATTTTCTGATTCCATCATTCATTTTTCATCTATTAGGCACATTCTCCTGTAAGGCGAAATGTTCCTTTTCTTTGACTCCTTAATTTACTTATATCAATATGGACTTATGGTTTCCTATTTTACTCAGTAGTTCTTAATCTGTTATTTTCACTACTCTGATGCTCAAATATAGCCGGGGGGGGCGCTCCTTCGAGTTGGCTCCTGTGTCCTCTTGGCATGACCCTTAATTCTTTGACAACTTCATACTTTCCTGAATAATGTGAAGTTTCAGGTCCATCTTGGTTTTGTTTTTCTTTGTTTGTTTATTTTTTTGCTTCTCCCCTGGAGTCAGCTATTTCTCCAAAGAGCCATCCTTGCTTTTAGCGGGAAATGGTATTTTCAAATCGAGAGAGGTGTGCATGTGGCTACCAAGGTGTTACTGCTTCTAGATCTTTTCAACTGACGGAGCTAGAAAATACAAATATGTATATACATGCTCCCATATGTACGTGTGTGTATATACCCACACCCATCTCTATCTGTATCCATATCTATAACTGTATCCATGGCTATATATGTTAAAAATAATGCATCTTTTATGACCTTCAATTGGAATGACTTCCAAATCCAATTCAACAGAATAAGATTTCTTCTAACTTCAAACCTTTTCATATATGTAGCCCCATTCTCAAATAATCTAAAACATGGCTACTACTATCCACAGTCTATTTACTGATTTGCTCAATCCTAGTTTACACTGAAAGTAAGTTTCATAATTGCTAACCCATAACTCTGTGTGAAAAAGAAAACCTGTTAAGGTAGAGGTGAATATTTCTTAATAATTTCTTTGTATTCATCCTAAGGGTTGATAGTCCAAATACAATGTTCCAAAAACTAAAACTTTTGAAGTTTCTCACTATATATTGTCATATTTACTTCAGGTCTCATCACCAATGATTAAGAACAAGTGACAGATAGTAACTTACCCAAGTTTGAATGTAGTCATTCCAAAAAAAAAATGTTTACTCATTGGGTAAGTGAATAAAGTGTTACTGTTATCAGTTCTATTTCTTTTATTGCTAAGGCAAATTATTACTGGAGGAAAAATAATTTTGAAACCCCAAGTAGTTTCTGTGAATTGACTTGTATATAATTAGCAGATCAGTGTTTGAGCAGGTACCAATGGGATTCCGTCCAATATTGAGGAGACCCTGCAGGGAGCAGTGCCTCTGGGAGCAGTAGGTGAAGAAGTAAGATGGGTGATACTGAACAGGATATAAGGCTCATGTGCCTAGATAAGCAGTCACCAAAAGAACCATCCTTGTTCCTTCACCCCACTGCCAAACTCCAGGCCGTGTGTTTTGCTTTTGGTGACTTTTATATCTCTTGCCCTGAAATTTTATTTTAACTTGACATCACTGAATTCTTATGTTGCGCTGGAAGCAAGGCCACCTACACTATGATCTGCCACCTACTCCAATCCCCCTTGGACTGGCCTTGTTCAACAAATGGTTCTCAAAGAAAGCCAGTGTCACTCAGAAGTCCTATGGATCTGACAAGCTCAATAATAAATATTAAATGAAGTCACAGGTATACAAGAACTAGCTTCAGAGTTCAAGCAAAGAGGATTCATTCTAAACAAAACACATATGTGTGGGTAATGTCCTGAGTCTCTCTAACAGGACCACCAAGATCTGGAAATTAAATGAGATCCACTCAAGTCTCCTTAATTGGCTTATATGTATATAGACTACCCATTGATAAAACTTCCTGGCCTTTAAAACACCAACACAATCCCCCAAATCCAACAAAATCAGCCCCAAAGCTATTCCCTACACACTTTAAAAAAGGGAATTCTATAGTAGATGAGTTATACCTCAGTTATAAACAAAACGAAAAACACCTACTGTACTCCTTAAAGCCATTTCAGTGATGGGCTTCACAATGTGGGGATGACATGCACAATAAACAGGGACTCTTAATATTTTCCTTTAACACATGAGGAAATTGAGGTTCAAAGAGTAAAGAAAAAATGCGCAAGAACACGCTGGTTATAAGTGGAAGAACCAGGACTCAAAAAACCCAGTTCTTTTCCTTTCCAAAACTCAGGCTTTTACCCAACACACCATGGCTTCAGTGAAGACATACAAGGTTCATCCTGCTGTTAAGTCACCTCAGGTCAACCCAGCTTCCCATCAGAACAAGGCTTTGCAACAGGAGTAATTCCATCACACAAGCAGGTATTTTGGTTGACACTATATTGGATAATTGTCTTGGCTGATGGTTTGGGGGTTTTGTGAGAGCGTGTTTCTTCCCCCGCAGGAGTAACCACACATTTGACCAGACTAATTACTTCAGCCAGTAAGTTCAGCCTCATGAAATCACAGTCCCTTGAACTGAGATTCAGAACACAAAGTTGTAGAATATACTTAGCTGCCCAAAAGTAGGATAAAATAAAACGGAGTCTGGGGCTGCAGATATGTAACAAAGACAGTGGCAGTCATTATGCCATGCTTTTCAAACATTACTGTGTGTGAATCATCTAGAGATGTTGCTCAAGTTCAGATTCTCACTTGGTGAGCCTGGGGTGGGGCCTGCAATTCTGTGCTTCTAACCAGCTTCCAGGTGATGCTGCCATTCCATGGACCATACTCTGAGCGGTAGGGGTCTAGAGTGTTGTTGTCCATGTTGTCCCGTCACAAGGATTATCTGAAGCACCTGTGCAAAATGCCCCTGCAGGAACCATCCCACCCTGCTGAGTCAAAATCTCTAGAAGAGAGGTCAGGAGAATTAAATGACTATCAGGCATATGAAGTGACAGATCACCAGCCAGGTGGGGATCCCTAGTCTAGATGACCCTAAAAATTTAACCCTGGGACTCTCTAATACTATGAATATACAGGAATCACTACCAATTTTTAAGATCGAAGTCTTGGCCTCTTTCAGTATATTGTTTCAACTGATCTCTGCCATTTATGCTTAGTGATTCATGGGACCTCATTATATAATGACGTATGTGTATATTAGGCAGTCCTTGTTACACAGGCCCTGTTTGTCTCAAAGACCCAGCTCTGAAACTTCACTAAAAAAACGGATTAAGCCTGACAGATACTGTACATATGCATGCTTAGTGTTGGTGTGTATTGATATGTAGAGCTAGGGTTTTATTTGTACAAGAATATTAGTTTGTCAGTGGTTAAAACTGGAGGGGAAGATTAAAAAGAACAGGAAGAAACTTAAGACTTGAAAACCGGCAAAAGTTGGTAATATTTGACTCTGAAGCAAAATAGTTTTAGTAACAGGTTGTCAGTCTCGTTTGAGATGAGCTAGGTTTTTGGTGTTTATTTAATATATTTAAATGTCCATCTTATAATTAGCAAACTGATACATAAACACACACACATATTATGGTTGCAAATAATATTTTCTAGAAAACGAGAAAGCATATTTGCATAAGTTGCGTTTATTACCTTCCCTCTTTGACTGTGGACCACTTTCCCACCCGCAGGACTCCCATCTTTATAAAATAGAATTGTTGAAATTAACAAAATTATCTGTGTTATATTACTTAAGTTTTACTGTTATTAACTATTCTTCAGTTTCTAAGACAAGGGAAAAAATACTTTCTGGTATGTAAGTTCAAAGAAATAGACCTCTTACCAGATGAGAGCAGTTGTCTTGGGAATGCAGATTTATGAAAATTGATAGCCTGTCTTTGTCTGGCAAAACAAAGTGCCTTTCTTTCCCATTTTGTTCTTTGCCTGTGTAACAGAGACTGATTTCTTTTTCCTTCTTTTTTCGGGGGGTGGGTTGTGAATTTTTAAATTAGACATACCTCTCAAGCCCATTGCAAGGAAACATCTCTGGGGTCTCTGCCACTCCTTTGAGCCCCAGAGAAAAAGACATTGACTTCAAGTTCAAGCTAAAATGAAGACTTAAAGCAAATAAGCTGGGGTTGAAGGAGACAGATGTTCAGATTGTGTGTTTAAATTGATGAGGAGTAAACAGTTTATTATAAACAAAGCCAGACAGCTGGATATGGATAGAGAATGTTTTTTAAAAAATAAGTAAAATAAATAAAATTTAAATTCTCTTTTTAAAAATGAGAACATAGGAAAATGTTGAAAGAAAATAATTTTGTTCTGTTTTGGTATCCAGGAGACAGTATCCAGGATTTTATATTTTTTTCATTCCCATAATTTATGTTTATATGTGTGTTGCACTTACCTAGGCTGAGTTAGCATATGCTAAAGATAATAAGGACTTTTCATCTCTTGGGACATGTCACATGTTCCTCCAATTACCCTGCTTTCGGTTTCAGGGCAGTGAGAAGGGGCGCTAAACAAGCAGCTGAGATAACACTACAAATTTAAAACTTCGCTTGAACATACCCATTCAATAAAGAGACAAAGGGGCCATGGTGGCCTTTTTTTCTGCCCTAAAAATCTGGAAAGCAACTGGGTTTTCTATCACACTTTTGGGGATTTGAACAGCATCCAGACATCTGTAAGACGTGTATTTTTAATCACATCTGACTTTCACTCCTAAGCCTAGTGTACCAAAACTTGAAACTGCCCTGTAGCCTACAAGCCTGCAAAGCATCCCACACCCCCAAACATGAGGTTTCCAAAAGCATTTGTTCCCAATTTCCACAGTTTGGGTTAGAGTACATCCAAAGTGCTCCCTGACTCTTGGAAAACTGGAAACCTGGCTTGATTTTGCAAATTTTCTGCTAGCTGCACCTTCCCAGGAGGCTTGCTTAACTCTCTTTCTGACCTGTGTAAATTTTTTTTTCGTTTGCCTGGAACGATGTAATAATTTTACTGCTAAATAAAGAAAATATTTATTGAGCATTTGTTAGGTAAGAGACATGTAGCATTGAAGTGAAGGAGGGTGGGTGGACAATATAGTGCCTGCCATCATTGAGCTTGGTGTCCAGTCGACAAAGAAGACACAAGCAGAAGAAATGGTCAATAACAGTCAAAGATGTAAAGAACTACATGGAAAAGAACATAAAACAAATGGTGTGTTTACAACTCTTGCCAGAGGATGCAGTAAATGATTAGAGCTCAAAATGGCAAGAATATTACAGAGGAGATGCAAAATGAACAAGGGATTGTAAGAGGTTGACCAGATGTACTGATTTGGCTGAGACAACACTAGTTCATACTTAATGGTGTAATATCGGCCCTTTTCATTCTCAAAAGTGTCATAGTTTGCATGAGAAATTATGTGGTCAACCTACTATGGAAGAGTGAATTTAGATACGAGGAAGGGATAGTAGGAAGGATATTGCAGAAGGCAGTAAACAAAGATGATAAGCAAGATCAAAGAGAAAAGATATAAGGCACGTGCCAAGGCTCAGTGAGTAAAGCTATGTGTTTAACAATAACACAAACAAGTATATATGCAGCTTGTTTATGAAGTTTATTACTACCAGTCCACTACATACATATAGGAAATTGTTTAACTTCTTAAAATTATATAAAGTGATACTCTAGTATATAGTAAAACAGAAAATAGACGTGAGAATAAAAAAGATTTATAATGACCCCTAACGTCTAGCACCTAGTGCTCACCATTGTTAATATTTGCTTGGATGTCATTTGAGGGATTTTTATTTTTCTTTGCAAATGTAACCCCCAAAGGGTATTGTATTGTCCATATTGATCTTAAATATCCCTTGTTCACTCCATTTTTTCATTATGGATAACTGTCTGTATCATCAAATAGATTTATATATGTGATAATTGTTTCATGAAAATTGTTTCATAAATTATAGAGATGAATTGTGATATGTTAAACAAGTTCCTAGACTGAATATTTGGGACATTCAGACTATAGTTTTTTGCTACTATAAACATTGTGGTAGTGAACATTCTTGTAGTAAACCTGTGTTCAGTTGTTTTCTTCCACATAAGACATTACTAGAAGTGTAATTTTTAATTAGGTGTTATCTTAGAATTTTTAAACTCACAATGGAGAAGTTAAATCACCCAGGTCATCCATCTGTTGTCATTTTGTTCCCACATAATCAGAAAGAATTATGAGAGATCTCTGACTTTTCTCTGTTCCCATTATAGCCATTTTTGTTTCTTTTTTTTTCTTTTTTAGTATTGTGATAGTCTCTTAACTTGTGTTACTTTTTCCACTCTAGCTTTGTCCAAAATATTCTCCACATTACAAAAAAACATTATATTTTAAAACATTGCTTACATTATGCCGTTTTCCTGCTTAAAACCCTTCCACGAGTTCCAGTGAACCTCACATAAAATCTAAGCTCTCTAGCCTGACCCTGCACTATCTAACCTGTGCTTGCCCCTTACTCCCAATCTCCTGCCCCATCCCCACAGCCCGCTACACTCCAGCCCCCGTGGCCACCTTTCAGTTTCTGGAACAAGCCAAACTTTTTTCTGCTTGTGGCTCTTCACACATCAGTCCTGGAAAGGCTCTTTTCCTTTATAGCTTTGCTCAAATTATAATTATACTGATCTGTTTCTAACCAGCTTATTTTGCAACCTCTTCCAGTAGACTGGGAGCTCCAAGTGGCAGTAATGAAGTTGAATTTTTCATCGTTGATTTGACGGTTTCTCATAAAGGTTGACTGACACATAATAGGTGCTCAGTAACTATCAGAGACGTAGATGATAAATGAGATCTGTGGCCGTGCACCCAACTAAGCCTGTTTCCTTATTCTTTTAGCATGATATTCGAGAAAATCTAGCTAACCATAGCAGGTATATGAGTATCGTTGGTGTCAGATGACAAATGTCAAGAAAGGAAGTACCTGGAGATAGACCAGTGTTTTCAGTAAACTCCCTAGAATCAGGCGTCTTAGATACTCCTTTACCCCACGTATAGGGTTTGTTTGCTGAAGGCCAATCCAAGGTCAAAATTAGAGCAACCAGTCAGAGCACTATCATCCTGACTTTCTGAAGGAAACCCTCTGGAATTAGGAGTCACCCCAGGGGCTGGAATGAGTGACACAACACAGCCGGCGTCAGGATGACCAACAAGATTAGCCAGGTCAAGGCATCGGCCAGCCGAAGCAGCCGCGACGGGCCCAGCAGATGCCGAGGAGTGATCGGGTGTCACTTCTTCTCATCCCCATCTGTTCATTGAGCTGACCCTGGAGCTGGCCTCAGCTTTCTTTCTGGACTCACAGGCAGCTGGGACCCGAGGAAAATGAGTATCATGCAAGGGTGTTTGGCAACTGTATGTCTGATATGTACTCATAAGTCATGAAAATGACCAGGGCAAGGCGTCAGCTTACAATCTTTGCATGCTTCTCCTTCCTACAGAGCCCACCCTCTGCAAACAGACAAGGGAGATGGTAAATGGCAGAAATCTCTACAGAGGCAATTGAGGGGATAAACGCGTCTGAGGGAGCTGGCCAAAAGTCTGTCTTGGGCTGTGCCTTTATAACATCCTGTGTTCACCCAGACTGAGGGAGATCATCTTGCGCCCAAGGCCTCTGAGCTGAAAGTTGATACTCTGCACTCAAACTTCTTGGGTCTGAATATCAGCTCAGCCATTCCCTAGCTGTGTGACCTCACCCAAGCTTCTTAACTTCTCTGAGCCTCAGTCCCCTCACCTACAAAATGAGAATGCCAGCCCCTCGCTGCACTGATGTGAGGATGAAACGACACAAAAATAGTTCAGTGTACATTGAAAAGGTTTAATAAATAATAGTTGCATTTATTATCACTGATATAAACTATCCCAGGTTCTCCACTGTCCTTAGAAAGGAATCAGAGGGTTCCCCCAAGATTCATGAGGCTTTGGAACCTGGATATTAGTCTTGTTCCTACATCTATTCTAGTCCGAGATAGTCTCTCAGATCTTCCCTGGGGAATATTTAATTATCGTCTATCTCATCTTGAGTGCTAACTCTGATCAACTGCTAATGGCAGCCTAGAGGGAGAAAGTGTGCAGTGATCCATTGGCAGTGTGACATGAGTGCCTGGTATTTTCTATCCTTGAAGAGCTGGAACCACTTCTGTCAGCAAAATGGTCTGTAATTCTTTTTGAGGACACACCTGGCCTTGGCAGGAAGCATTTACCTCTCTGGTTTTCCTAAACACTACTGTTTGTCCTATGTTGCCTGTTCTTGAAGCTCCTGCACCCATTCCCAGAAAGAAAAAGGCATAACAACCATATGCGATACATTTCTCCTTTCCAGCTTCTCTGATTCTTTTTCATGAATCCAAGTCATCTCTCCACACCCACCAGCAATCCTGGCTGAAATTACTGTTTTCCACAGCACTTCAACTTTTCATCTCCCCGCGACCTGCTTTCTATCTGGTTCAGAAGGCTTTGGAGGGTGGGGGAGGGCACCCAAGCCTTCTCTCCAACAGGGATTTCTTGTTGAAATGTATTTTCTCCTCCACATCAAAGTCCATTGGAAACACACAAACCTCAACCCATCAGGGGTTATATACATACATAAATACATCTATCAATTCCTCTAACCCTGGTCTTCATCAAGAGTAACTCGTTTACAAGGGCATGAGAAGCATATCTTATAAAGCAGCTGACATAATCAGTGGCCCAACCCTTTGAGGGGTGACAATAGGCATTGTCCCCTCAGTGGCCAAATTGTGTGTGACGGCCATACTGCAAATCAGGTGATCCCAGGGCCCACACGCCCCATTCCTAACCGTTGGTCGACTGAGGCCACTTCAAGGAAATCTTCCTGAGTAGCAACAAAATCTGTGCACAGCATGAGGCAAGCCGCAGGTTCTGCAGCAAAGGAAATTCCATTGCAGCGGGAATGTCAGCCAGCCCTGGAAGAGCCAACTTCTCTAGCCCTCTGTAAGCAGCCAGAAAACCACGCTGACACACGGATATGAGTAAGCTCTCTACAGCAGGAAAAACTCTGGCAGTGTTTTCTTTCTCAACTCTTGCCTCAGTCAGGAACAAAGACCAGAATCATCATGTCTAAAGCAGGATTCTCAGAGCTGGAATCAAAGGGAGTCAAGGGAGGAGTAGACGGGGTGGAGAAGCATCTTGTTTAAGATACAGGTTCCCAAGGAACCACCAGACCTACTGAGATAGTCATCCTTCAGGGCAGAATCGAGGAATCTGAATTTTAACCAAAACAAGCACATGTGGGCATGCACACCCACGCTGAGAATCTCATGCACACTCAATTTTTTAACTGCAGGGAAAAGGTTGAGTAAACTCTAGCGCTACCTCTTTCCTTAAAGAGGTAGCCAAGAAATGCATTGCTTGATTGCTGAGTAGAAGAAAGTTTCATAGCACCCACTTCCCAGGGGGAGGAAATATTTTCAGCTCTTATTCGTCCCATGACAGATCTTTTGTTGTGGGGTCTCTGCGGTCCACACGCCAGCTTTGCACCCTTCTCAGTAGGAAAGTTCCATTTCTCCATCTGTTGTCATCTTCTTAGATGGAGACATTCCACAACAACATCCACTGCTGATAAGAACCACTGGGAAAACCAGGCTCAAGTCATATCAAGGGCAGTCCCTCTTTAAGCTTCTGAGAATGCCATCCTATGTTTTCCCACTTCTGTTTTCCCACCTGCCTTTGTTTTACTTCCGGCCTTTTTTTGGGTGCAAATAATGGAATCTACTGAAATCAATTTAAGCAAGAAAAGAAAGGAGGGTATAAGGTGGTCATTCAAGGTAGGAAATACATTCAGTCTTCCCAGGGATCAAAAACCAGGGTCTTGGCAAACACTGGAAATTGTAGTGCCCACGGCTCACTGTCCTCCTAGAACTTCCTTTCTTCTTCCTCATAGAGTCACAGTTCCCCTCGGTGTTCAGCTCTCCCCTCCAGGACCCAGTGGTTACAGAGGAAGCCCAGCCCAGCTCCCAGTGAGGCCCAAACCACTGGCTTCCATTCCAGCAGATTTATGTAATTTATAGCATCCCTATATTATCGTGAAATGAAATTCAGAGATACATATTTTGTGAAATCAATATAATTCCGTAACTGCCATACAAAGAATAAATAAAGTTTCATATAATAAAATTATATGCATTTCAATCAGAAAATGCCCCAGCCTGGCTCCCCTAAATCACATAATAAATAGTGGGATGATAGTGCTTGAGGGAAGGTGCACTGTGAATTCTAGAACTTGTGTATACACCACGGTTTCTCAACCTCAGCACTATTGACATTTGAGTCTGGATAATTCGTTGCTGTAGGGGCCACCTTATTAAGCACTGAAGGATGTTTAGCACCATCCCTGGGCTCTGCCTCCTAGATGCCAGTAGCATCTCTCGCCCACCTCCCAGACAACCAAAAACGTCTCCAGTCATTGCCAGCGAGCCCTGGGGCAGTGGGCAAGATCACCTCTGGTGAAGAGCCAGTGTTAGTTTCTGATGTATAACAAAGTGAATCAGCTATACATATACATATATCCCCATATCCCCTCCGTCTCGCATCTCCCTCCCACTCTTCCTATCCCACCCCTCTAGGTGGTCACAAAGCACCGAGCAGATCTCCCTGTGCTACGTAGCTGTTTCCCACTAGCTATCTCTTTTATATTTGGTAGTGTATATATGTCCATGCCACTCTCTCACTTTGTCCCAGCTTACCCTTCCCCCTCCCGGTGTCCTCAAGTCCATTCCCTAAGTGTGCGTGTTTATTCCTGTCCTGCTCCTAGGTTCTTCAGAACTGTTTTTTTTCTTTTTTTTTAGATTCCTTATATATGTGTTAGCATATGGTATTTTTCTCTTTCTGACTTACTTCACTCTGTATGACAGTCTCTAGGTCCATCCACCTCACTACAAATAACTCAATTTCGTTTTGTATTATGGCTGAGTAATATTCCACTGTATATATGTGCCACATCTTCTTTATCCATTCATCTGTCGATGGACACTTAGGTTTCTTCCATGTCCTGGCTATTGTAAATAGTGCTGCAATGAACATTGTCGTACATGATAATTTTTGCATTATGGTTTTCTCAGGGCATATGCCCAGTAGTGAGACTGCTGGGTCATATGGTAGTTCTATTTTTAGTTTTTTAAGGAACCTCCATACTGTTCTCCATAATAGCTGTATCAATTTACATTCCCACCAGCAGTGCAAGAGGGTTCCCTTTTCTCCACACCCTCTCCGCAGTTCCCCTCGGTGTTCAGCTCTCCCCTCCAGGACCCAGTGGTTACAGAGGAAGCCCAGCCCAGCTCCCAGTGAGGCCCAAACCACTGGCTTCCATTCCAGCAGATTTATGTAATTTATAGCATCCCTATATTATCGTGAAATGAAATTCAGAGATACATATTTTGTGAAATCAATATAATTCCGTAACTGCCATACAAAGAATAAATAAAGTTTCATATAATAAAATTATATGCATTTCAATCAGAAAATGCCCCAGCCTGGCTCCCCTAAATCACATAATAAATAGTGGGATGATAGTGCTTGAGGGAAGGTGCACTGTGAATTCTAGAACTTGTGTATACACCACGGTTTCTCAACCTCAGCACTATTGACATTTGAGTCTGGGTAATTCGTTGCTGTAGGGGCCACCTTATTAAGCACTGAAGGATGTTTAGCACCATCCCTGGGCTCTGCCTCCTAGATGCCAGTAGCATCTCTCGCCCACCTCCCAGACAACCAAAAACGTCTCCAGTCATTGCCAGCGAGCCCTGGGGCAGTGGGCAAGATCACCTCTGGTGAAGAGCCACTGGTGTAGACTGACAAAAGGTGTGTTTTGTTGCCAACTCAAATATAACAAACAGTGTGGTTATCAGTGAAGTGATTTTTCTGAAACGATGACCAGCTGGTAGTCAAGTTCCCAACAAACATACTGAAGTCTTCCCTCGAACACAATGGCTGCATTCTTAGAAAATTCAATGTGCAGAAGTAATTTGCAAAACAATGCTTCATGTTTATGTGTAAATGAGGGTCATATAATGCACTCCAATAATTAGAAACAGGGGTTATTTCCATCTGCAGATCAAGTAAGAATAGAAAATGTTTTGGACGATCTGGCAGTCTTTCAAAAGTTTAAACATAGAGTTAGCATATGACCCAGTAATTCCATTCCTAGGTAAATACCCAAGAGAAATGTAAACATGTATCCTCACAAAAACTTGTACATGAATGCCCAAAGCAGCATTACTGATGACAGCTCAAAAGTGGAAACAACCCAAATGTCCATCAACTGACAAATAGATAAATAAAATGTGCTAGATCCATACAATGGAGTATTTTTTGCACTTAAAATGAAGTGTTAATGTATGCTATGACATGGATGAATTTTGAAAACAGTATACTAAGTGAAAGAAGCCAGTCACCAAAGGCCGCATATTGTTTTATTCCATTTATATGAAATATCCTGAACAGGCAAATCTTTTGAGGCAGACGATAGATTAGGTTTCTAGGATGTGTGTGTTGGGGAGCTGCAGGTCAGGCTGAGTAATTGCTTTGAGGGCTTATTTGCCATGGGGAGGGATGATGAAAATGTTCTAAAATTGGTTGTGATCATAGTTGCACAACTTTGAATAATCTTAAAAAAAAAAAGGATCTTATACATTAAATAGGTGAATTTGGTGGTATATGAATTATATCTCAATAAAGCTGTTATTTTTTTAATGTCCTGCAGATCAGAGGACAATTCACTATTGTATGAAACTATATTACAGACCTGGTTTTTTTTTAACATCTTTATTGGAGTATAATTGCTTTACGATGCTGTGTTAGTTTCTGATGTATAACAAAGTGAATCAGCTATACATATACATATATCCCCATATCCCCTCCGTCTCGCATCTCCCTCCCACTCTTCCTATCCCACCCCTCTAGGTGGTCACAAAGCACCGAGCAGATCTCCCTGTGCTACGTAGCTGTTTCCCACTAGCTATCTCTTTTATATTTGGTAGTGTATATATGTCCATGCCACTCTCTCACTTTGTCCCAGCTTACCCTTCCCCCTCCCGGTGTCCTCAAGTCCATTCCCTAAGTGTGCGTGTTTATTCCTGTCCTGCTCCTAGGTTCTTCAGAACTGTTTTTTTTCTTTTTTTTTAGATTCCTTATATATGTGTTAGCATATGGTATTTTTCTCTTTCTGACTTACTTCACTCTGTATGACAGTCTCTAGGTCCATCCACCTCACTACAAATAACTCAATTTCGTTTTGTATTATGGCTGAGTAATATTCCACTGTATATATGTGCCACATCTTCTTTATCCATTCATCTGTCGATGGACACTTAGGTTTCTTCCATGTCCTGGCTATTGTAAATAGTGCTGCAATGAACATTGTCGTACATGATAATTTTTGCATTATGGTTTTCTCAGGGCATATGCCCAGTAGTGAGACTGCTGGGTCATATGGTAGTTCTATTTTTAGTTTTTTAAGGAACCTCCATACTGTTCTCCATAATAGCTGTATCAATTTACATTCCCACCAGCAGTGCAAGAGGGTTCCCTTTTCTCCACACCCTCTCCGTAATTTATTGTTTGTAGATTTTTTTAATGATGGTGATTCTGACCGGTGCAAGGTGATACCTCATTGTAGTTAGGATTTGCATTTCTCTAATGATTAGTGATGTTGACCATCCTTTCATGTGTTTGTTGGCAATCTGTATATCTTCTTGGGAGAAATGTCTATTTAGGTCTTCTGCCCATTTTTGGATTGGGTTGTTGGTTTTTTTGATATTGAGCTGCATGAGCTGTTTGTATATTTTGGAGATTAATCCCTTGTCAGTTGCTTTGTTTGCGTGTTCTGCCTATGTTTTCCTCTAAGAGTTTTATACTGTCTGGCCTTACATTTAGATCTTTAATCTGTTTTGAGTTTATTTTTGTGTATGGTGTTACAGAGTGTTCTAACTTCATTCTTTTCCATGTAGCTGTCCAGTTCTCCCAGCACCACTTATTGAAGAGGCTGTCTTTTCTCCAGTATATATTCTTGCCTCTTTTATCAAAGATAAGGTGACCATATATGCGTGGGATTTTCTCTGGGCTTTCTGTCCTGTTCCACTGATCTCTACTTCTGTTTTTGTTCCAGTACCATACTGTCTTGATTACTGCAGCTTTGTAGTATAATCTGAAGTCAGGGAGCCTGATTCCTCCAGCTCCGTTTTACTTTCTCAAGATTGCTTTGGTTATTTGGGGTCTTTTGTGTTTCCATACAAATTGTGAAATTTTTTGTTCTAGTAAATGGGAGTGTTTCCTTAATCTCTCTTTCAGATTCTTCATCATTAGTGTATAGGAATGCAAGAGATTTCTGTGCATTAATTTTGTATCCTGCTACTTTACCAAATTCATTGAATAGCTCTAGTAGTTTTCTGGTAGCATCTTTAGGATTCTCTGTATAGTATCATGTCATTTGCAAACCGTGACAGTTTTACTTCTTCTTTTCTGATTTGTATTTCTTTTTCTTCTCTGTTTGCTGTGGCTAAAACTTCCAAAACTAGGTTGAATAATAGCAGTGACAGTGGGCAACCTTGTCTTGCTCCTGATCTTAGCGGAAATGGTTTCAGTTTTTCACCATTGAGAACAATGTTGGCTGTAGGTTTGTCATATACAGCCTTATTATGTTGAGGTAGGTTTCCTCTCTGCCTACTTTCTGGAGGGTTTTTCTCATAAATGGGTGTTGAATTTTGTCTAAAGTCTTTCTGCATCTATTGAGACGATCATATGGTTTTTATCCTTCAATTTGTTAATGTGGTGTATCACTTTGATTGATTTGCATATATTAAAGAATCCTTGCATTCCTGGGATAATCCCCACTTGATCAAGGTGTATGACCCCTTTAATGTGCTGTTAGATTCTGTTTGCTTGTATTTTGTTGAGGATTTTTGCATCTGTGTTCATCAGT
>NC_041231.1:21324191-21349516 GCF_002837175.3 Physeter macrocephalus
TTTTGGAAGAGTTTGAGAAGGATAGGTGTTCGCTCTTCTCTGAATGTTTGATAGAATTCGCCTGTGAAGCCATCTGGTCCTGGGCTTTTGTTTGTTGGAAGATTTTTAATCACAGTTTCAATTTCAGGGCTTGTGATTGGTCTGTTTATATTTTCTATTTCTTCCTAGTTCAGTCTCAGAAGGTTGTTCTTTTCTAAGAATTTTTTCCATTTCTTCCAGGTTGTCCATTTTATTCGCATATAGTTGCTGGTAGTAATCTCTCATGGTCCTTTGTATTTATGCAGTGTCAGTTTTTACTTCTCCTTTTTCATTTCTAATTCTATTGATCTAAGTCTTCTCCCTTTTTTCCTTGATAAATCTGGCTAATGGTTTATCAATTTTGTTGATCTTCTCAAAGAACAAACCTTTAGTTTTATTGAGCTTTGCTATCATTTCCTTCATTTCTTTTTCCTTTATTTCTGATCTGATCTTTATGATTTCTTTCCTCCTGCTAACTTTGTGGGTTTTTAAATTCTTCTTTCTCTAATTGCTTTAGCTGTAAGGTTAGGTTGTTTATTTGAGATTTTTCTTGTTTCTTGAGGTAGGATTGTATTGCTATAAACTTCCCTCTTAGAACTGCTTTTGCTGCATCCCATAGGTTTTGGGTCATCGTGTTTTCATTGTCTTTTATTTCTAGGTAGCTTTGATTTCTTCAGTGATTTCTTGGATATTTAGTAGCGTATTGTTTAGCCTCCATGTGTTTGTAGTTTTTAAAGTTTTTTTTTTTCCCTGTAATTGATATCTAGTCTTACAGTGTTATGGTCAGAAAAGATACTTGATACGATTTCAATTTTCTGAAATTTACCAAGGCTTGATTTGTGACCCAAAATATGATCTATCCTGGAGAATGTTCTATGAGCACTTGAGAAGAAAGTGTATTCTGTTGTTTTTGGTTGGAATTTCCTATCAATATCAATTAAGTCCATCTGGTCTAATGTGTCATTTAAAGCTTGTGTTCCCTTTTTTATTTTCATTCTGGATGATTTGTCCATTGGTGAAAGTGGGGTGTTAAAGTCCCCTACTCTCATTGTGTTACCGTCTATGTCCCCTTTTATGGCTTTTAGCATTTGCCTTATGTATTGAGGTGCTCCTATGTTGGGTGCATAAATATTTACAATTGTTATATCTTCTTGGATTGATCCCTTGATCATTATGTACTGTCCTTCTTTTCGCTTGTCATAGTCTTTATTTTAAAGTCTATTTTGTCTGATATGAGAATTACTACTCCACCTTTCTTTTGATTTCCATTTGCATGGAATATCTTTTTCCATCCTCTCACTTTCAGTCTGTATGTGTCCCTAGGTCTGAAGTGGGTCTCATGTAGACAGCATATATACGGTGCTTGTTTTTGTATCCATTCAGCCAATCTCTGTCATTTGGTTGGAGCATTTAATCCACTTACCCTTAAGGTAATTATCAATATGTATGTTCCTATCACCATTTTCTTAATTGTTTTGGGTTTCTTTTTGTAGGTCTTTTCCTTCTCTTGTGTTTCCTGCCTAGACAAGGTTCCTTTAGCGTTTGTTGTGAAGCTGGTTTGGTGGTGCCGAATTCTCTTAACTTGTGCTTGTCTGTGAAGGTTTTAATTTCTCCATCTAATCCGAGTGAGATCCTTGCTGGGTAGAGTAATCTTGGTTGTAGGTTTTTCCCTTTCATCATTTTACATACGTCCTGCCACTGCCTTCTGACTTGCAGAGTTTCTGCTGAAAGATCAGCTGTTAACCTTATGGAGATTGTCTTGTATGTTATTTGTTGTTTTTCCCTTGCTGCTTTTAATATTTTTTCTTTGTATTTAATTTTTGATAGTTTGATTAATATGTGTCTTAGCATGTTTCTCCTTGCATTTATCCTGTATTGGACTCTCTGTGCTTCCTGGACTTGATTGACTATTTCCTTTCCCATGTTAGGGAAGTTTTCACCTGTAATCTCTTCAAATATTTTCTCCGTCCCTTTCTTTTTCTCTTCTGTTTTCAACTATAATCTCTTCAAATATTTTCTCCGTCCCTTTCTTTTTCTCTTTTTCTTCTGAGACCCCTATAATTCGAATGTTGGTGCGTTTAATGTTGTCCCAGAGGTCTTTGAGATTGTCCTCGATTCTTTTTATTCTTTTTTTCTTTATTCTGCCCTGTGGTAGTTATTTCCCGTATTTATCTTTCAGGTCACTTATCCATTCTTCTGCCTCAGTTATTCTGCTATTGATTCCTTCTAGAGAATTTTAAATTTCATTTATTGTGTTGTTCATCATTGTCTGTTTGCTGTTTAGTTCTTCTAGGTCCTTGTTAAACGTTTCTTGTATTTTCTCCATTCTATTTCCAAGATTTTGGATCATCTTTACTATCATTACTCTAAATTATTTTTCAGGTAGACTGCCTTTTTCCTCTTCATTTGGTTGGTGTGGTGGGTTTTTACCTTGCTCCTTCATCTGCTGCATGTTTCTCTGTCTTCTCATTTTGTTTAACTTTCTGTGTTTGGGGTCTCCTTTTATCAGGCTGCAGGTTCGTAGTTCCCATTGTTTTTGGTGTCTGCCCCTAGTGGGTAAGGTTGGTTCAGTGGGTTGTGTAGGCTTCCTGGTGGAGGGGACTGGTGCCTGTGTTCGGGTTGGTGGGGCTGGATCTTGTCTTTCTGGTGGGCAGGACCGTGTCTGGTGGTGTGTTTTGTGTTGTCTGTGAACCTAGTATGATTTTGGGCAGGCTCTCTGCTAATGGGTCCGGTTGTGTTCCTGCCTTGCTGGTTGTTTGACTTGGGTCATCCAGTACTGGAGTGCTGGCCATTGGGTGGAGCTGGATCTTAGTGTTGAGATGGAGATCTCTGGGGGAGCTCTCACCGATTGATATTACATGGGGCTGGGAGGTCTCTGGTGGTCCAGTGTCATGAACTCGCCTCTCCCACCTCAGAGTCTCAGTCCTGACACTGGACCGGAGCACCAAGACCCTGCCAGCCACAAGGGTGGAGATGCATTTGCTCTTGATTCTTGCATGCTCCTGGCCTGTGAACGTAAGAGAATTGTCTCCTGCAGCTGTTAAAATGAGTAGTTCTCTGCACCTGTCCACCAGAATCTTAAAAGTTTATATAGAGGCTTTAACATGGGTTCAGTCACATATTCAGTGCCAATGGTCTCAACACTGCCTTACTCTCTCCTGCAGTCCTCTTTATGCTTTGTAAGACCATTAGCTTCTCATCTACTTGTTACCCCCAAATCATTGTGAGGACAGTAACAGTCCCTTAAATTTCCTCACAAGGCTAGTTTCAGCCACTTGGAGAATCATGAGCCACTTGTTTAACAAGTTATATAAATGAATTCTTCCTTACTAGTGATTGGTTCAGGAATTCATGCTTCAGCCAATCAGTAAATCTTTTAGACCATAGTGTTCACATGACCTGTGTTGGCCCAACCAGATTATATGAAAGACTTTTATCCACTGGCTTAGGAAAGAGCCTCTTTCACTGTCTCTGACTGGGCTTGGGTAAAGACAAACATATGTCTAATTGCCCCTGACAGCCACCTTGAGAGGACGAGTAGAACTAGCTGTAGATTGAAGCCAGTGGTGTGGATAGAAAGGCAGAAAGAAAGAATCTGGGTCTGTTGCTGAACTGCTAATTAACCCACCCTAAATCCCAGCCTAACTTTTAATACATTTCCTTATTTTTTAACTGGCTGGAGGCTTGTTTTCTGTGAAATAGGAACCATAGTGGACTGAAGTCAGGGAATGAGATTTGCTGCTACCCTATGACAAGCTGAGATCCCAGAACATCTGTCCCTTGATGGGAAGATTTCCAACTCTGCCCAGGAAGTGCAGGACGTAGAATCAACCCTCATCCTCAAGGGAAGGGAAATACCAAAGAGCATGTTTTCGGACCCCAATCCATAAGGATTAACCTTCAAGGCCAGGCCTAGACCTAAAAGTAGACCTTGGGAGAACAGGCCAATTAGAGGGCTAAGGTGAATAGAGAAGAGAAAGAAAAGATTTTCAGCTACAAGGATAACTCCCAGTTCATCTCTGCCATTTCTGGAGTTGGGTAATAACTTGTAGGTATTCCGAAGCTCGCCTTTTATTTATTTAAACATTCTAAAATTGTCATTTTATAATATTTTATTCATGAGTCCAATATCTGAAGTCTTTATAATTTTACTTTTGCTCTTTATTGTTTCTGCTGGTTCTCACTCTTGGTGCCTTGTTTCCTTATGTGCTTGATCATTTTTAATTGTATGTTGGTCATTGTCCTTAAAAAGTATGCATAGGGATTGTATTTGTTTTAAGTTGACATTCCTTTCTCCAGAGATAATTTGAGTTGCTTCTACCACATAACTAGATACACTGTCAGTCCAGGACAACTTTAAATTCCTGGACTGAGAAAATAATGGACTTCACAATTTGGGAGCATATTGTCAACATCAGCATCTTTATTCCTACCATTATTGTGTACTTATTCTACACATGCATGATTCTAAGTGTGCCATATGGATTATCACACTTAAACTTCACAGAAGCCTGAGGGTGCAGGTATTACAATTCTCCTCATAATTCAGAGAAAAGGCTAGGGTACAATACATTAAGAAATTAATTAACCCTAGGTCATATAGTCAGCTGGTGGCAGAGATATTAAAGTTCTAGAACCTAAAGACCTAAATTTCAGAACCCACTAAGATAGTAAGTAGTTAATAAATACGTGTTGATAATGTTCATCACTGTAATGCTTTTGTTCTTACAAGCTTAAAAAAAGTAGAAATAAAGGCACAGGCTCTGTTGATTTAAGTTTTGAGATGAAATCCTCCAATCTCCACTTTCCTCTATACTACATAAGCGGATTGAATGTGCCCGGAAGTGAAACAACAAGAAAGATTTGACGATGCGGTCAAATGTTATGCACAGAACAGTAGATTTAGGCCAAATTCCAGAGAGAGTAGACCTCAGAGAATCACAAATAGCCCTGAACTCACAACTAAAATGTAAAATTATTTTGCAAGAGGAAAGTTTTGCAGAAGTATGGCTAGGAACAGCCTGAATAAGTTATCTGGCACAACAACAAAGAGAAACTTCCTGGAGTTTCCAGCCTACAGTTGACCAGAGAGTAAATATGAATTGAGGATTCCCAAATGCAACTTTGTGAGGGAGCCTATTATCCTGCTTAACTACAGAGATTCTCATTGGTCCTGGGATCATGCCCTCAGCTGCTCTGGAGCTGCCACAGCAGGTGACTAGGCCAGTGAGCTGAGTGAGCTGAGTGTTGCTGCCTTCAGTCGGGCCTCTCATTATTCACTTGGACGGTTGAGATTGATTCCAGACTGACCTCCAACCTCCAGCTGACTATGAGCTCCTTGAGGGCAGGGACTGATGATCTTTTCATCATTAATGCTCAGCACAGTGACAGCACCCTTACCCACTGGTTCATGCCACCTTTTTTAGTGAGCATCTACCCTCTTCTAGTCATGAGAACATAATGGTGAACAAAAACCTACATGGTCCATGCTCTTATGGAGTACATGGTGAAGGTCTAGTGAGGGGCATACAGGAATCAAATAATAAAAGCCAAATGAATATTACAAAGTCCGACCAATGCTATGAAGGAAAGGAACTCAGGACATTAAGGATATGATCTCTTTTGGAGGTTCAGGGAAAGTTTTCAATAGAAATTGACATTTGAGCTAAGATCTGAAAGAGAGATATAGTTTAATCAAATATAAAGGAGAAAAACATTCCAGGCAAAGGGAACTATAGTGGCAAAGACCCTGTGGGTCAGAGGAAATGTGGCACAGAGTAGTTGATCAGTAAAAATTGGATGTAGGAATGAAGGATTGACTCAGAATGACAGCTAATGGGTCTATGGCACTTACCATATTCTGGGTATTATTCAAAGTGCTTAATTTATATCATTTCATTTAACCTCCACAAGAACCCTATGAGCTAGGTATTATTATTATTATCTCCAATGTACAGATGAGGTCACTGAATTACAGAGAAAACATTTAACTCTTCCAAAGTTACACAGTTAACAAACTGTGAACCTGGGATTTGAACCCAAGTACCTGGCTGAAGCAAAAACCCAGAGCTTTCTTGGCGCTCTGCAAAGGCCTTGGAATCACATATATCATTCAGTCGAGCAAATATGGTAGGCTGAAACACTGAGCATCAGTTCTAAAATTGAGTCTGTTAGATCCAGGAGCCAACTCCTTTGAATGACGTGAAAGTGAGATGGCTTTAAACAAGTGTTAAGGTTTTTAAAACTCAGTTAAAAATGCCCCTATAAAAAACATGACTGTTAAACTTGGTAAATTGGCAATGAGAACTACAGAGAACAATAAAACAAAAAAACCGTTAACTAAATTCTTTTTAACATCTTTATTGGAGTATAATTGTAAATTTTTTTAAAAAAAAACCTTTCAAGTTAAAATGTTAACGTAATCAGCATTATTTCCTTTGAGTATCTTTTTCTCTTATATGTGCACACTCTAAGTATCGTGAACACCATCTGTCCTTGCATCTTCCCTGTCTCTCTGCAATCTGTGAATGGACTCCAGTTATCATTTTGTCTCTAAGGGTAAGAATTAGAGAATTGGGAAACCCCAGAAAACCCCTCCTTGCTTCACAGTAATGATGTACTGATGAGCCCTGCTGAGAAATTCATTCTGGAGGTCAGCGGGGACTGTTTCCTCCCTGATGGTCATATTTGCGTGAATCCAAATCCCAGTGAAGTTCTGAAGTCATGGAACAAGGCAGGCAGCCAGCCAGCAGCTCTGCCAATGCCTGTCACCTTCACACAACCAAGGTGTCTTATTATTACCCAAGGAGCCTCCAAGTAACCCTTGCCCTTGAAGTGTCCCACTGAATTTTCTAGGAAGTTGAAAATTCCAGGTTACTTAGGGATGCTGGTTTACTTTGAAATCTCTTTTCTCTCTCTCTCTTTGTATCTCTGTCTCTCTCTGTCTTTTACTCTCCCTCAATCCTGTGCTCCCTGTGTTCTCTCTCTTGTCTCTCTCTCTGTGTCTCTGTCTCTTTTTACGTTTTTCTTTCCCAGCTTCTCTCCTCCTCTCGGCCAGTCTTAAGAGCAAGCGCTGGCAGGCCATGCATCAAAGTGGGCTATTTTTGCTCTCGCTCTGAGAATGTTTACAACATACTGAAAACTCAGCCTGTGGTTTAACGTTGTGTATATTTTCAGAGAAACTGACTGGTTTCCAAACTCAGTGGATGCCTGTGCAACCCACACAGGGCTTTATGTATACGAGCAATACGTTGAGCGTCTGTCCTGACCCTCACCACTCCCACTGGGTCAAATACAGCCCCACGTGGGTAGCACAGAAAAGATCAGGCTGCGCCCCAGCTCTGTTTCCTAGCAATGTTGATCTCATGACCAGTGGCTCAAAGTTGTGAAAGAGGAAATTCAAACCTAGTGCTGTACGACCAGGAATTCTATGAAAACTCTATCTGTGGCCTAATTAAATTATTCCTCTTTCCCACCCAACAAGCCTGCTCCCAGATGTTTTGGATACATGTACCATTCCATTAGAATACAGTTAATCTTGAATATATTTTACCATGAAACATGAACATAGTAATTACAGAATTTTCCATTCAACGTCCCCTATCATATTCCTAGCATATTGGAATCTCTTAGAATAACATTTAACTGTTCTCATATGGGCTTCAGCTGACATCTTAGAAAATTTGAAATGGCCAATCACTTCACTGCTTCAAACCCAGTCAAAACGCTTTTTCTTTTTTCCTTCCTCTTTTCTTTTCTTCCTTTTTTTTTTTTTTTTTTTTTTTTTTTGCTACAACTCCAAGTTTTAAAATAAGATTAAGGCCAACCTAATTTTCTAAGTGCCTCCTGCTGATTTATCAGCTGATAGCAAGTCTGAGGTATTCAGGCCAATTAAGCTGGCTCACCAAGTTTTGCTCAGTAGGTAAATATGAAGTGCAAATGTCCAGGGGGTCTTCTTTTATCTGGAGCAAAAATCAGAGGGAGCTGCAAAGGCTGATTGGTGTTTGTCATCAGGGTGGTAGGGAAACAGCCCACTGGCGTCCACTAAAAACTATGCTGACAACAGCTCGTGAACAGAGAGAAACCTTGAGCAGAGACACTCCAGGTGGGCAGTGCAGACAGAGGGGGTCCGAAATCAGGCTGGCCTGCTTTCTTGGACAGAGGCTAACTTTCCGCTGAAGTTTGGATTCCTCACTCTGTATTCGGTCCTTGTTTTGAGAGTGACTCCTATCGTCTAGGTGTGCTGCCAGCTCACACCAGACACCACTGGGCCTCTTGTTCCCATTCGTGTGGAGATTCTGTAGTTTAAACAACACAGAGCGTGGGCCAGCCTCAAGAGTTCTAGCCTAGTTTAACTGGATTTAGAAAACTGGTTAAACAAGGCTACAGCTCCCTGGTCTTGGACCTGCTGTTTGCGTTTTGTTTTTTGTTTTTGTTTTTCTTTCCCCTCTGTTTGAAATATAAGTTCACTCCCTTTAGAAAAGTGAAAAGGATAAGAAAATGGAAAATGCCAAGTAGATTGGAGGGATTTATTTGTACTGGCACAGCCGTCTGACTTTTAACAAAGAATTTCTTTAAAATGTCAAGCGTTTGCCAATGGCACTGGCCCCTCCTAAACTCTAATTGCCTGTTTAGCTCTGAGTTCCCTACTAGAACCGTGGTTCTCAAAGTCCACAGTACGTAAGAATTGCCAGGAGGACTTGTTAAAGCACAGACGTCTGTCCCACCTCCGGCGCTGCTAATTCAGTGGCTCTAGGTGGGGCCTGAGAATCTGCCTTCCTCATAAGTTCCCAGGTGGTGTGGATGCTGCCGGTCTAAGGAAGACACATCAAGAAGTACTCACTGTGCAAGACTGGGAGCTTCTTGAGGGCAGGGACTGGCTTACTCATCCCTTTAGAACACCTTGTCCTGTGTCTGGTAGAAAGACATCTTCCAATAAAGGATAAACTCTCTCCATTCATTCGACTACTATTTATTCAGTATCTACTGCATTCAAAACTGTTCTAGACGCTAGGGATTCGCAGTGAATAAGACAGGGAACTTTCATGTGCTCACAGAGCTTCCTTTCTAGTAGGGCAGTCATGGAAGAAGCACAGTCGTAAAATGATGGCTAGAAGGATGGAGAGTGACGGGGGTAGGAGGTAACTGTAGGTAGAGTGTCAGGGGAGGTGTCTCTGAGGAAGAGTGAATGAAATAAGTGAACAAGTCATGTGAAGATTTTGAGAAGGAAGATTTTATGAAGAGACAGCAGTAAGTACAAAGGTCCTGAGGCAGGAATAGGCTTGGCCTTTTCAAGATAGAGCAAGAACTCCTGGGTGGCTAGAAGGAAGTGATTTAAAGTGAAAATGGTAGATGGTAAGAACAGAGAGCTAACCGGAAAGCTCCTACAGAGCCTTCAGAGGGTGGTAGGAAGTTGGGATTTTATCCTGAGTGTGATGGGAGGACCGTGAAAGGTTTTGATTGGGGAAGCGTTATTGTGTGGTTTTGTTTTAAAGATCGTATTGGAGGCAATAATGGACGTGAGGAGAGCAGGCAGAGGCTACTATTGATACAATAACCCAGACACATAGTGATGATAATTTAGACTAAGATGTTGATGGTAAGTGAGATAAGAAGTGGTGAGATTTGAGATATATTTTGAAAGTAGATCCAACTGCAATTGCTGTTAAATTGTATATAAGGTGTGAAAAAAAAAGAAGGAATCAAGGATGATTCATAATTGTATTTTTTTTTTTAATGAATGGGCATGATATTTGCTAAGAGGGGAAAGTGCAGGACATGATTAGTTCTGTTTGGGACAAGTCATGAGCTGCGATTAGACTTCCAAGCGGGGATTCTGAGTGATTCTATAAGTCTGGAGCTTAGGGGAGCTCTCCATGTTGGAGGATAAATTTGAGAATCGTCAGTGGAGAGATTGCCCAAAGCCAAGATCATCTGGGATGTGCATGCGGAGAGAAAAGAAAAGGAGATTGAAGGCTGAGCCCTGAGGTTCCAACATTTTGAGGACGGGAAGGGAAGGAGGAGCCAGAAGACAAGTGTTTCCAGAAGGAAGAGATGGTCAACTGTGTCCGGTGCTGCTACGTGACCAAGATACAGAACTGACCATTAGATCTGGCAAAATGGAACCCCCTTGACAAGAGCAGTTTCAGTGAAGTGGTGGGGAGGAAAACCCTACTAGAATGGGGGAGCAAAGAATGGCGTGTGAAGAAAGAAAAACAATGGGTAGAGATAACTATTCCAATGAGCAGTCTTACTACAAGAGAGCAGAGAAAGGAGATAGTAGCAGAAAATGGAAGTGGGAACTTAGGAGGGTTTTCAAAGAAGAGAGAGTGTTCATTCTGGTCGAGTCGATCCAGGAAAGGGAGAACTTGATTATGTAGGAAAGAACAGAGTCACCTGCAGTAGCGAAGTGCTTGAGTGGGTGGGAAAGGAAAGGACCTGGTACACCAGTGGGGAATCAGCCCGAATAGAAACAAGAGTGGCAGACTGAGAATGAGAACACAGGTGCAGTGAGCAGGAAGTTGGGAGAGTTCTCTGCCACCTCAGTATTGGGGAAAGATGAACGTTTAATGAGCACGAGAGAGTCATTGGGTTGAGTAAGAGAGTAAACTAATGAAGGAACTGTAACCACGTTGCTGAACTACGCTGCGTCCTACTTGATGATCACAGCTATGAATGTAATGTGAAGCCCATCAGTGTGGTTATATGTTTTCTTCAGATTATATTTCCCAGTCGGGACCTAGCATGATGGAGGGAGAGGGTCAGGCTTGGGATGTAACCAGGAATGAGATGTGCCTGGTGAGGGACGAGGAGTTTGAGGATATACGCAAGGGAGTACTGATAGTGACAGACCATGGACGTTCACCAGGGTGAGAAGGAAAGGAGGGTATGAGAGGTTTCTCAGTGGGAGATAGAGTGGCAGAATCTGTGCCTGGAAGTCTGGAAGGGATGGGTGGATTGTTGCCCTGGGGAAATGAACTGGAAGAAGTGGAGGAAGTACAGTTCTTGGTGATGAAGAGAAAAGTCTAGCGTTGGACTCGGAGTGGGTTGACTGAGGTAAGACAGCAGGAAGGATTTGGGGGAGTGATGAGGTCAGTGAACAGAGAGAGGCCAGTGTGTTGGCTGCATCGTGGAGCTGACGGATGCAAGCTGAAGAGGACAAAATACTCTGAGTAATGAGAGGTTATCAGTCAGTGTATAACTAGTAATCACCTACAGTTTCAAAGCTGTGCGCAAAACAAGTAAACAAATAAGGTTAATCTCCTTGCCTCAAGGAGCATATAAATGTCAGGGCATAAAGAATAGTTTGTGAGGGAAAACAGAATCTGCTTTGTAAACAGCACACTTTTTGAACAAAACAAAACATACCCATAAAATGAATGAAAATTGGAGGGTTCTTTTCACTTTGGGTCAAAAAATATCCATAAACATTTGTATATGTATAATGCTGACAACCCTAGAAGGGGCCTTGATGACTGATTTGTGTGATTCTGAATAATTATATAGAACCAAGTATTACATACACCATTACAGATCATTCCCTGTAGCCTCAACAGCAGGAAGAGTTGGGCACCTCTGTACAACTTGTTCGCATTTATTTGTTCAGTGCTTTTAATAAACTGACAGAATGATAGGTAAGACCAGGTGATAGGTAAAAACAGGTGATAAGTAAGACCAGCCCCTCCACTCTCAAATCTCACAGTCTCATGTCTTTTAACTTATGTCCCCTGTGACTCTTATAATCAACTGTATTTTCCTTTATACCTTGGCTCTACAAAGATCAGAGCTAAATGTGTGAGCAACTACTAAAAATGTACAGGACTTTCTGGTAGACGTTTGTGGACTAAGCTCTTCCATGTTTCCCTTTTGTTCCCTCTTTTATGGGTTTGTTTGCTTTTTTGTCTTATTTCCTTGAAATATTTTTAATCATACAATTGTTTGTACCTTTGTAAGCCTCTTTAAATCCTCTGTGAAACAAGGTTGAGTGTAAGTAAATGGTATAGGGCACTGTACTATTGACTTAAGTAAAGTTGGTTTTAGTAAAAAAAAAAAAAAAAAAAAAGGATATTTTGGCCCTTGTAACTGGGAATCTCTAGTGATGGACTTCAGGGACCCCTGGATCTAGATGCTTAGGGAATGAAGGCACAAATCTACCACTCTCCATCTCTGGACTCTGCTTTCCTCTTTATAGGCTTTATTTCTAGTCAGGACCTCCAAAAACAGTGGCAAAGAGAAATACCAGTAGCTTCTGGCCATCTCAACAGAAATAGTACCTTCAGTGTTTCCCCAGCAGTACCTGGCTTGACTCAATAGCCATCCTCAAACCAATCTTTGTTACTGGGCAATGCCATGTTTTCTTTAGATGGGTATGGGTCACACATCCATCCCTGGGGTGTGGAGTAATATTAGCCCAACCAGAACCACATAGATTGAGAGTTGGGGAAAGATAGCTTTCACAAAGGAATATACAGTGCTGAGCCAAAGAAGTTGGACTGGATCCTCAGCAGGACAAAACCACAGACGTCACATCTCCGGACTTAGAATCTAAGTCCTTAGAGTCTAATCCTGTCTGAGGAGACAGGACTTAGGTACAGAAATGAAGTGAGGCAGTGCCTACCTGTTATGAGCCAAAAGAATGGTTTGGACATTGTACATGTCATAGGATGCCATAGGAGTGGGAGTTCATTGTGAATGAGACAGTGCAGTCATTCAAGAAAAATTTCCTGAAGCCCTTCTGTCTACAAAGTTCTGTGCTTAGTGCTTAGAATATGTCAGTGAGCAGAACAAAAAAAGATGCCCGTCTCCCTGGCGCTCCCATTCCAGACAAACAATATACCATAGACATAAACACAAGTAAAGCCTCGAGTTTATTAGAGGGTGATGGGTACTGTGGAAATAGGGAAAACAGAGTAAGATAAGGGAGGTTGGACGTTTTCAAGGTAAGATTGGGCTTCATTGAGAAGGTAACATTTGAGTAAACACGTGAAGGGGCTGAACAAATTAACCGTGTGAATATCTGGGGGAAGAGCATTCCTGGCAAAGGATCCAGCCAAGGCTAAGGCCCTGCAGCCTCACTGTACCTGGAATATTCTAGCAACAGCACGGAGGTCAGTGGGGCTGGAATGGAGTGAGCAAGGGTGAGAGTAGAAAGAGGTCAGGCTGGAGACGGGAAGGTGGGGAACTGGGGAGGGGAGCAGATCCGGCTGGGTGCTTCCCAAGCACTTTGATTTATAACCTGCGTGGGACAGAGTCATTGCAGGGTCTGGGAGAGGAGTGACCTTCTTCTAATGTACGTCTTAAGAGATGATTCTGGCTGCTGTGTGGAGGATAGGCTGTAGCCGGGAGAAGGGTAGAGGGTGGCGCAGCTAGGAGGTCCCTGAGGAACTCCAGCAGTAGAGGATGGAGGCTTGGAACTGGGAATTTGCAGTGGGAGGGGGATTGAGCCAGACCCTGAACAGGTTTGGAAGACAGAGCCAGTGGCGTTTCCACTTCCCCTGCGCGTGAGCTTTAAGAAATGGGCAGGATCAGCAGGCAGGCAAAGGCGAAGCGCACTGCAAACTAAATGAGATACACAGCAGAGCAGAGCGAGACAAAGCACAATGAACGGGCAGGCCACTGTAAGGAGGAAATTTGACTGGAGTGGAGAACGGATATAGGGAGGGAATAGAGGGTGGGTTTGGGGTCAGATGTTAGAGGCTGCCCATGTGGGTTAAGAATTTCAGATCTCGGGCTTCCCTGGTGGCGCAGTGGTTGAGAGTCCGCCTGCCGATGCGGGGGACGCGGGTTCGCGCCCCGGTCCGGGAGGATCCCACGTGCCGCGGAGCGCCCGGGCCCGTGAGCCATGGCCGCTGAGCCTGCGCGTCCGGAGCCTGTGCTCCGCAGCGGGAGAGGCCACAACAGTGAGAGGCCCGCGTACCGCAAAAAAAAAAAAAAAAAACAACAAAAAAGAATGAAGGAGTAGGGGGAATCAAAGCTACATTGAAGCTTGTTCCTTGTCGTTGTGATGCAGGATCCAGAATTGGGAAGTCCGTTAGTGAGGAGCTGTTTATGTGAGTGTCAGCGTGGGGTGTGATTAGGGGTGGCTGTGTGAGTATATTAAGTCATGGTTCCCCAGAGAAACAAAACAAATAGGATACAATAGGATATATATAAATCCTATTGATACATGTAGGGATACCTATATCTATATATCTTTATCTATACACAGAGAGAGAGAAAGGTTATAAAGAGTTGGTTCAGTTGATTAGGAGGCTGAGGAACCCAAACCCAGGACATCCAGTGATACAGTTTCCAGTCCAAGACTGAAGGCCTGAGAGCCATCAAAGCTGATGGTGTACATCTCTGTGTGAGTTCAAGTCCAAAGGCAGGAGATGACTTATGTCCCAGCTCAAAGACCATCAGGTAGAGAGAAAGAATTCTTTCTTACTCAACCTTTTATTCTATTTAGGCCTTCAGGGGGTTGAATTATACCCAGCCAGACTGCGGAGGGCATTTTGCTTTACACCGTCTACCGAGTCATGTTAATCCCAACCGGAATCACCCTCACAGACAACCCCAGAATAATGTTTAACCAGGTACCTGGGCACCTCATGCCTCCGTCAAGTTGCCACACAAAATTAACCATCGCAATGAGGGTATATTTGTGAGTGTGTGTGACTGTGTGTGTGTGTGTGTGTGTGTGTATGTGTGTCGGAGATGAGGTAATCACTTCCCCTGTAGACATGTGCCAAAGCCCTCCAACAGCTGGATAACGAAAGTGTGAGGTGAGAATGCAGAAAAAGCAGGCAGAGAAGTGAGGTTAGGAGTAAACCACAGAGGACATAAAAGTCTACATATTTGAGGACACATGTAGAGACAAGATCCCCAAGGAGAAGATTTATTTATCTATTTATCTATTTACTTACTTATGTATATATGTATCTCTATTTTTACCTGTAGACTTTTTGTTTACTGACAAGCTAAAGTGACAGGAAAAAAATGTGTCCAAAATAAGGATCTGGGCCACGTTCTCATCTCTTGTTACTTCCCACAGAAGTTGGTTCCTTCATGTCCATTAACATTTGTCCTTCAGTGTTGGGAGCTGGGGCCTTCTATCTTTTTTTTTTAATTGATCTGTATTGGAGTATAGTTGCTTTACAGTGTTGTGTTAGTTCTGCTTTACAGCAAGGTGAATTAGCATATATATCCCCTGTTTTTTGGATTTCCTTCCCATTTAGGTCACCACAGAGCATTGAGTAGAGTTCCCTGTGCTATACAGTAGGTTCTCACTAGTTATCTCTTTTATACATAATAGTGTATATATATCAATCCCAATCTCCCAATTCATCCCACCCCCCCTTCCTGCCCCCAAGGAGTGGATTTAGAAAGGTGGTAGGAGACCTCAGTGGACAATTGAATATCAGTGACTTTCCATCTAACAAGGGAAGAAAATTCAGAGAATGACAGAGATAAGGTCACAGAGAGAGAAGGAGAGTCAAGATCATGTAGCATCACAGAAACTAAGAGAGGAGACTGCTACGAGGTCAAGCCAACCTTGACCAATGCTGCTGTTAGACCAGGTAGAAAAAGGACTGAGAGAAGGTCAGAGGAGTTGGTGAGCAACACAGGGCTGATTTTCAAGCCCATTTCATTAGACCAAAGTAGATGGAGTTCAGATAACAAAGGGGTAAGGAGAAGTGGTGAGGTGGCAGTGGAGGTAGCTTCTAGGTGTGGAAGCTGCAGGCATGATCCTAATAAGATCCCCAAACTATAAAAGGAACTAAGAAATCTTATTTTCTTTCACCCACTCATTGAGTAAATTTGTGAGTGCCTACTGTGTGCTTGGTGCAGCAGATACACAGCGAACAGGAAAAGATGATCGCTCTCCTTGCAAAGCTTCAGTCCTAGTATTTTCTGCACACCAGCATTCAGGATCCTCAAAAGATATGCTAACACAGCATGCTTTGAATTTTCTTTCTGGAAGAGCCTATGAAAGACATTGCAGGAATTAGCAATAATACATCTTTTTTAACTCAGCACCGGGAGTGTGGTGGAGAGGACAATGACTTATGTGATCCAAGCTTTCAACATTTGATTCACAGCTCAGCCTCCTAGGTGTGACTTGTTTCCTTCCTGGGTTTGAGAAAATCTCCTCTTTTGTTCTCTATAGAGAACAAAGCCCAAGACACCATGCTTAGTCTAGCTAGCCTTCCAAATTTCCCATCATGGATTTTATGAGTTAATAAGCTTTCTTTGAAAAACTCACTCGTAAATCACTGAGCTTAACTTTATGAATAACAATGAACTGCCGTATTAGAGTAACAGAACTGTGCTCTGATTTTGAAAGTAGGCAATTCACAATTTTGTCCTAGTTTGTAGGACAAAACTTATACCTGGTTTGAGGAGAATAAGTACAACTTACTTCTCATCCTGAGATGACAAAATGCATAAACAAGAGCAAGGGGTATTCACCTGGGAGGCAAGTCTTGATGTTTATGAGCAAAGTACACATAGAGGAACACAGCTTCAAGGAAAACACCTGGTCCATTGTAGGGCCTCAATGACTGCTAAGTTAAACCTCTAGCAAAGGAGAAAATCGAATGATCATTTATCATTTTCCTAAAATTCTCAAAGGCTTTTAACTGCTGTTTTATCATGGCCTTAAATCTCAATAATAAAGAGCAGGAGAATTCGTGGTAGAAGTTCTTATTGGTCTGCAGGATTTTACCACACTAAGAAAAATGAGAAAGTCTAAGAGTTTACCAGGAAAGGATATCTCATCTCTTATAAATTTCCAAGGTCAAATCAACAGCTTTTCGAAATGCTGACCTACTTACTACATGACCTTAGGCAAGTTACTTAACCTCTCTGAGCCTCAGTTTACTTATCTATAATACAAAATGACATACTACTTCTTATTCAATATGGTTGTTTGACTATCTAATAAGATTAGTATGGCATGGTGTCAGCACATATTAAATAATCAATAAATGATAATTACTTTTCTTAATACATTTGGCATAGTTTGTTCAATGTATTCATCCTTTGGTCCCTATTACCAGAATCCTAAGCAATGTGTCCAGCTGAACAACTACATTTCCTCCCTCCCTTACACATAGGGATGGCCAGTGTGATATAGACACAAATATTGGGCTTGGGATATATGGGAGAGCCCTTGTTCTCCTTCCTCCCACTCAGCAAGCTGACATTATGCCTGGAACTGCAGCAGCCATCTTGTGACCTAAGGATGGAAGCCATGCATTGAGGCTGGCAGAGCAAAAAGACAGTGGAAAGCTGGACCTACAAGGATTCTAGGGAGCCTCCATAGCAGTCCTGGATAACTACCGTCAATGTTCTTTTAAATGAGAGAAAATTATTTCCCAATTGATTTAGCCATTTTGTTGGGTGTCTGTTATTAAGAGCAAAACAAAAGAACCTAACTAATATCTCAAATAAGTAAACTTGAAGATCTTCTGAATTTTCTCTCACTTTCGTGTTGACCTGCCAACAGACACTAGTACAACTGTAACTCGTTTGTCTCCTTTTTCCTCACATACCTCTGTGATGACAAATTGTTTCTTCTCTTCAGCCTAGACTTCAGTTTGCCTTAGGGGAGATGAGCATCCTTCAATTACCTACATCTCTGCCCATTGAATAAGGCACCCATTTTTCCATTGCTTCACACATACACACTTCGAATCGGGCTCTGATCTAGACATGCTTGGATGTGTTAAGTAGGGAGATGAGTAGAAATTGGAGAACAGTTTCCAACAGTAGAACTGAAGCCTTGGCCACATGCATTTCTAGAGCAAAACACAATGGTTTGTCCACGTGCCAATGTGTTTTTACTGGAAGATGAGGCAGTAGTTTCTTTCTGTGGAGGTTTGTATCTACCACATACTAATAGCAAAGTTAGTCTCTCTTGCAGTTGAGCGTGGACTTCACTCTCCATTTCAAATCTGGACTGATAAGAAAGAAAAGATATCAAAGATAAGGATACCGAAGTCCCACTGAAAAACTACAGGATGAGATCGCTTTCCTGACCTAGGGAGCAGAGAATACGGGTCATAAACGCTATTCCCTACTTCAGCCAGGCAGGTATAAGAAAAATCACACGACACCTGGGTTATCTTTTGTTTTCCCACTTTGACAGAGACCTGAGTTTTAGGGACCTTCCTGTACTCTAAGAAAATAACATTGTAAGCACAGTAATAAATGGCAGGCTGCCAGAGGCTTGGTGTCAGGGAGAGAGAAAAGAATGCTGGGGACCATGGTGAATGGAAGGGCCCCTGCCATCTCTAAGGGGAGCTCATTTCTTAGCTCCAGTAACCATTTCCATGCCAGAGCTTCTTATTTTTCAAGAAAAGCAGGAACTCATATTTTTGTGTGAAACCTGCTAACTTTCAAATGTTGGCTCAATTTTTTAAATTGTGTGTGGACCAAATAAAACACATCAGTTGGTCCAAATATGCCCAGATGACAACTGAGCCCTAAGTGAAGAGTAAGCCCTACAGAAGAGCAGCAGGGAAGGGAAATCACAAGTTCATTCAGTGAGTATTGTTCATTCATGTAACAAGTGTACGTTAAGCGGCCACCGTATGTGCCCTGGATTGTGCTAAGCACTAGATCTGAATGAAAACCAAGAAAAGAAGTAGGGGATGATAAGGGCTTGTTAAATCCAGCCCCCAAATTTTAAAATATTATAATTAATAATAAAATCCTCCATAAAATCTGTTGGGAAGAAGTCTTCTAAAATCCCAGGCAAGAAGAAGAAAAATTAAAGTACCGAGAGTTAAGAAAGAAGTGAATAGTAGGTGTGGTAGCCAGCTTCCCCAATGGTAGGAGGGGTAGCCAGGCTCCAAGTTTTCTCTTCTTCTTGTATGCATACCCTCATATGGCTCCCTCCCAGGCTGGATAGTGCTGGCCTGTGTAACCAACAGATATCGCTGAAATAATGAGTGTAACTTCGAAGGCTAGGTCATAAGGGCACTCTGGCTTCTGTCTTGCTCTCTGTTAGATCACTCACTCTGGGCAAAACTAGCTGCCCTGACGTGAGGCCACTCAAGAAGCACTAGGAGAGGTCCATGTGGCAAGGGAACCGAGTTCTCTGGCAAAGTCAAATGAGTGAGCCAACTCGAGTATGGATCCTGCAGCCAGGATCCATACTTTAGACGAATGTAGCCCCAGCTGACACGAGAGACCCTGGAGCAGAATCACCCAGCTAAGCCATTCCAGAATTCCTGACCCAGAGAAGCTGAGAGATAATAAATGTTTGTTGTTTTAACCCAGTAAGCTTTAGGGTAATTTGTTATGCAGCATTCAATAACTTATACAGTAGGAAAGATAGAGGCATGAGTATAAACCACCAGTGCAAAAAACAGGAGAGAGAGAGAACAGTATATGTGTGGGTGTTGGAAAAGAATAGCATAATGGTAAAGAGCTTGGACTTTTAAAATAAATCACACATGAATTTGAAACCCAGAACACACACACACACACACACACACACACACACACACACACACACACACACACACACACACATATACATCAGTGCTATGCGACTCGGGTAAACACTTAACATCTCTAAGATTCTGTTCCTTCCTTTTTTTTTCTGTGTTCTCAAAATAATGGTAACTACTTCATACAGTTGTTGTGTAGATGAAAAGACAGACTTTTCATGAAATATCTTACTTGGTACATAGTAAACACTCTATGGGTATAAGTTATTAGAGATCATATCACTGAGGGCAAACCTCATATACTTTTCGGACCTGGCATTGCCAGTCTTTTCAGGGAAAAAAAATCCATTTTGATGCTTTTTTGTGCGTGTGTGATTCTGAAATATATCAGAACCTTAATTAACTTTTTAAACGTGGATTATCTTAAACAACTCTGTATTTCCCAAACATGCCAAGGAAGAAAAGCATAGAATATAAAGCAGAACCAAACAAATCTGGGGAAAAAAATGTATTTGAACAGAAATAAAAACTCTTTCAAGAAAACAATACTCCTTTTTTTTTTTTCTTTCCTTTTGAACAGTGTAGACACCGTGCTTGGTGCATATACAAAACCTCCAGCATCACAGGAGGGCAGATGCCTAATGTGGGTTCCATGTTTATTACTTTGAAGAGAGTAAATTTCTTCAGCACGAGCTATTATACACTAAGGCACAATCTCAAAGTCTTCAGGGTTTGCTGTTCTCATGTATGGCAGCAATTCAGTTATCAGTTGTATTAATGAAATTAGTCAATCAATCAATTAAAGTAAATTAACTTCAGTGGTGTAAATGTTTTCTTTTTCTTTTTCAAATTACCGATATATTTCGTCTCCTTGAAGTATAAACCATCATCCTTTCACAGTCAGCAACAAGTCACCACCGGCAAGGATTAATTTGTTGTTACCAGAGACTGACAAAGTTTATGCCCTGGTTGTCAGACGTTGCTGTTTTCTAGGTGTGCATGTGGGTAGCATTTGAAATGTCTCTCCTATGTACTCGCTTCTCTTCGAGCAACCAACTCACTCTTGTAATAAAATAAAACCACTCCTTTCAGAGTGGTTCAGTGTTGGACCAAACTTACCCAGCTAGTTAATAACAGAGCCTGAACTAGAGATAGTCTCTCATTCCCAAACCTAGTGAACGTTGTTTGTTTGTTTTTGCTACAGTGCAAGTATTTTAACAGCTTTCTTAACTGGTAACACCAAGTCAGCCGCCTTTTCCCTTGCAATCATCCTGGTCGTTCGTGATATTATTCCCTCACTCAAGAACCTGCACTGGCTCCCTTTTGCCACCCCTACTAATTCCAGATGCCATTATCCATCTTTGTGCCCCTGTCTTACGTAAATATTTTCCAAATGCTCCTAAATATTGCCTTTCTCGCTGAGCAAGACTGCTTTCTTTAGGCAATTACATCTCCTAAAAGGGACCATGCTAATGTACTCTAGTCCATGTACTTCTTACCACCTGAGTGCTCTCTCTGTCCCTCCTTTTGAAATCTTTATAATCTCTTCAATAAAATTCCACCCCCTCCATGAAACCTTCCTCAATTCCTCCAGCCCTTTTGGACTTCAACTGTGCTAGGACCCCCATCGTACTTGCAGTCAACACTCTTGAGTTCAGACCTTGTTGTCCCTTTGCCTACTGTGCCAGATATCTTCAGTTTATCCCTCCAAATCCATTCTTCACCTTTCTCCACCCTGCTCTGTGCCCCTGCAGGCTGACCTGTTCGGTCTCCCCCAGAGGTTCTCAAAGTGTAACCCAGGACCACAGCATCAGACCCACCTGGGAAGCTGCAGAATCAGAGACACTGGGGAGAGGCCTCAGCAGTCAGTGTTTTAGGAAGCCTTCCAGGTGTTTCTGAGGATGCTCAAGTGTGAGGCCCTCCTGTTCTTTGGCTTTGTGGTTGGGTTCAGTCAACAGGTAGCGCTAGCAGGAGATCAAATGGAGGGAAGATTGAAAGATTGAGACGCTTCTGGTGGTTCCCCTGTCCCTGGCACACACCTTTAAGTCCCTTTATTTTTACTTCCTTGACTCATTATAACCCCCTGTTGTGTTATCCATTGTCTTTTGAGACCCTGACTCGAATACCATCCATATTAGTTTAAAGTTAAGTGTAAATAAAATGTCTCAGTTATATTCTTTTCCTACCCTTCCTCGCCTGCTTCCCAACCCCTAAATCGTTGAACAATGCAGTCCCCTGTTTTTCATAATTATTTCCTCAGGACCCCTAGACCTCTTAGTTCAGGTATGGTAGACAGAATAATGGTCTTACAAAAATATCCACATGCTAATCTCCAGCACCTGGAAATATGTTACTTTTCATGGCAAATGAGACTTTTTTGACCTCAAAGATCTTGCCGTGGAGAGATCTGGACTCCCCCCCCCACCACAGTGGGCTTAATCTAATCACAAGGGTCCTTATTAAAGGAGGGCCAGAGGGTCAAAATCTGAGAAGGAAATATGACAAGGAAAGCAGAGGTGGGAGAGAAGGAGAGAGAGATTTGAAGACGTTATGCTGCTGGCACTGTAGATGGAGAAAGGGACGGTGAGTCGAGGAATGCAGCAGCATGTAGAGGTTGGAAAGGGAAGATTTTCCCCTAGGGCTGCCAGAAGGAATGAAACATCACGAACACCTTGATAATGGGACTAGTAAGACTCATTACAGACTCTGACTTCCAGAACTGTAGGAGAAAAAATTTGTGTTGTTTTGAGACACTAAGTTTGTGTAACATTATAGCAGCAACAGAAAACGAGTACAACTAGCTTATAGAAAACAGATGTCTTGATTAAATGTTTGGGAAATCCCCCATACTATACCGTGAGACATATTGCGCTAAAGAACCATTTCTAACTCTTTGAAACCCACTGCTTCCCAAACTTTTCTCTAGGAAGACCTATTAACATACTACAGGCTAATAATAATAATAGCAGTTAACATTTGTGGAATGATAAGTACATTCCAGGCACTGTGCTACAGGCTTTAAACATCACCTAATTCCCCCAGTAGCCATAGGAGGTCGTTATTACTATCCTCATTTCACAGAGTGGTAAACTGAGGTTCAGAAACGTTAAGTAATTTGGTTCATGGCCACACAGCTAGTGGCCGAGCTCAGACTTAAAACATTGCCTGATTCCAGCACCCATATTCTCAGCCCTCCACTCTACTCTCTATTCTTGAGAAACAGACTTTGATAAACACTGAATAGACTCAGGCTACTTTATGGCTAAAGTCAAAGCATGAATACATGATGTCTAACATCTTTACAAATACCGAATGCGTCTCTCCTCATAGTTTCAAATATTCCATGTTAACCCCATGCGAATCTTAGGGCCAAGTACAGGATGGAAACCTGTTTCAGCTTGTTTGAAAGTAATTCAACTTCTGGAATGTGTGCAAGGTAAGGGGAACTTCCTTTCCATGAAGGAGCAGCTTTCAGATATAAAGTAGCTGAAGCGTAGGGAGGTGACGTGACCACATAGGTTTAGTACACTTAAATATAATTCAGTAGAGAGACACCATACAGACGTCACAAATCTGTCAGTTATCTCTCTGGTGTGCCCATAAAAATTATTTATTGGCTAAAACTAGGAGAGAAAAATCTCAGACTGTTAGGTGGGAGATGTTTTTACAGGCAATCCTAATTATATATAATGTTGGGGAATTTACAGAACAGAGAGTTTCATGCATCAGAGTCAGAAGAGTTTTTTTCTGAATAAATGTTTATCACTTAACAGTAGTCTCCATAGGGTACTTGTCGTATTTTAGACGCATATTTTAGGAGGCAAACACTACCCTTTGCTGGAATATTTTATTGGCATATGCTTCAACTTCTTTACGATTATTACCAAAGAAGTTTGTGCTTTTTTTTTTTTTTTGCGGTACGCGGGCCTCCCTCTGCTGCAGCCTCTCCCGTTGCGGAGCACAGGCTCCGGACGCGCAGGCTCAGCGGCCATGGCTCACGGGCCCAGCCGCTCCGCGGCATGTGGGATCCTCCCAGACCGGGGCGCGAACCCGGTTCCCCTGCATCGGCGGGCGGACGCGCAACCACTGCGCCACCAGGGAAGCCCCAAGTTTGTGCTTTTAATTCTTCTAAATAATATGTCTGTCTTTGTCAGTCTCTACGTTAAATACGGTGAATTATTTTGACAAGCATACGTTCAAATTAAGCAAATTTTAAATTAGTGGCTATATCTTACTACTTTTTTATACGAATTTATATAGTAACAAAGCAGTTTCAAAAGGTAACCTCATGTACTTATAGACTTTAAAAGAAAAAAGCACTTCTATCGACAGTTCTTTATCCCCCAAATGAATGACATTAAGTACAATATTTAGTTCTGGAATGGAAAAAAAAAAGACATTAGTAGGAAAACTGGTGAAATCTGAACACAATCTGAAGTTTAGTTAATAGTAGTGCACTAATGTTAATTTCCTAGTTTTGACAAATGTGTCACATGATAACATTAGAAGAAATTGGGTAAAGGATTACAGAATTCTCTTTACTGTCTTTGCAGCTTTTCTGTAAATCTAACATTATCTCAAGAAGTTTATTTTAAAAATTGAAGAACATCACCCGTGTTAAACCACATGAGTTTAATGATGCTGTTACTTGTGTGTACAGACTAGGGCTCAGATAACTCTGAGAGCTAATATTGCACTCTTCCCATCTCCATTGCCTATGCTTAGATACCAAGACCTAGCGGGTGTCTAACCAGGAAAACAAAGCCAATTAGCAAAGCAATAAATTGCCCTGGGGTTGACACTCCTAAGAGGTGATGGTTGGTTTGTTAACCAATTCTCTTATCATAATCAGCTTCTTGAGTAAAGAACTGGCTCCCTGTGGATACCACGTCCTTACACACGGTACCATTCAAAAGAAACACACAAACAAAACTCAACCTCAAAATGTCACCTCATAGTCTGTATATGTAGAACCAGTTGGAACTGAGTTGACTGTCACCTGTCTCCCATCTAGGTTGTGCATCTTTCTAGAGCAGGAACCAATGAAACCCAGCACCTTGCCTGATCCAGAGGAGGCTCAAACGTTGCTTGATGATGGGTGAGTTCGTGAATTAACTAGCTGGCATTTATGTGAGAGGAGTCTTGGAGGATGTAAAGAAAAAATTGGATACCGCTGTATATGCAGTGAGAACAGAGCTCTTATGCACACATGTGTATTTCCCATAAGAATATGGGAAAGTTCCCAGTGACCTGAGTCATGAATGTGAATTCAGAGCTGAATGAGCCCACGAAGTACAATGAATATGAGGAATAATTCTTTCCTTAGGAAAACAAATCAGGTAAACAGAGTTCACACCAGTCCCCGACACAGTGAGGACAAAGAGCATGACCTACATGTTAAAACATGACCCCACATTTTCTTTTTTTTTTTTAACATCTTTATTTGAGTATAATTGCTTTACAGTAGTGTGTTAGTTTCTGCTGTATCACAAAGATAATCAGCTATACATATACATATATCCTCATATCTCCTCCCTCTTGTGTCTCTCTCCCACCCTCCCTATCCCACCCCTCTATGTGGTCGCAGAGCACCAAGCTGATCTCCCTCTGCTATGCGGCTGCTTCCCACTAGCTATCTATCTTACATGTGGTAGTGTATATATGTCAATACCACTCTTTCACTTCGTCCCAGCTTACCCTTCCCCCTCCCCGTGTCCTCAAGTCCATTCTCTACCTCGAGTCTTTATTCCTGTGCTGCCCCTAGGTTCATCAGAACCATTTTTTTTTTTTTTAGATTCCATGTATATGTGTTAGCATACAGTATTTGTTTTTCTCTTTCTGACTTACTTCACTCTGTATGACAGACTC
>NC_041231.1:21350125-21381749 GCF_002837175.3 Physeter macrocephalus
GAGTGTTCTGCCTATGTTTTCCTCTAAGAGTTTTATAGTGTCAGGCCTTACATTTAGGTCTTTAATCCATTTTGAGTTTATTTTTGTGCATGGTGTTAGGAAGTGTTGTAATTTCATTCTTTTACATGTAGCTGTCCAGGTTTCCCAGTACCACTCATTGAAGAGGCTGTCTTTTCTCCACTGTATATTCTTGCCTCCTTTATCAAAGATAAGGTGACCATACATGCGTGAATTTACCTCTAGGCTTTCTATCCTGTTCCATTGATCTATACTTCTGTTTTTGTGCCAGTACCATACTGTCTTGATTACTATATCTTTGTATTATAGTCTGAAGTCCAGGAGCCTGATTCCTCCAGCTCTGTTTTTCTTCCTCAAGTTTGCTTTGGCTATTCGGGGTCTTTTGTGTTTCCATACAAATTGTGAAACTTTTTGTTCTAGTTCTGTGAAAAATGCCATTGGTAGTTTGATAGGGATTGCACTGAATCTGTAGATTGCTTTGAGTAGTATAGTCATTTTCAACAGTGTTGATTCTTCCAACCCAAGATCATGGTATATTCTCCATCTGTGTGTATCATCTTTAATTTCTTTCATCAGTGTCTTATAGTTTTCTGCATACAGGTCTTTTTATCTCCTTAGGTAGGTTTATTCCTAGGTATTTTACTCTTTTTTTTGCAATGGTAAATGAGTGTGTTGCCTTAATTTCTCTTTCAGATTTTTCATCATTAGTGTATAAGAATACAAGAGATTTCTGTGTGTTAATTTTGTATCCTGCTATTTTACCAAATTCATTGGTTAGCTCTAGTAGTTTTCTGGAAGAATCCTTAGGATGCTCTATGTATAATATCACGTCATCTGCAAAGAGTGACAGTTTTACTTCTTCTTTTCCAGTTTGGATTCCTTTTATTTCTTTTTCTTCTCTGATTGCTGTGGCTAAGACTTCCAAAAATATGTTGAATAATAGTGGTGAGAGTGGACAACCCTGTCTTGTTCCTGATCTTAGTGGAAATGGTTTCAGTTTTTCACCATTGAGGATGATGTTGGCTGTGGGTTTGTCATATATGACCTTTATTATGTTGAGGTGGGTTCCCTCTGTGCCTACTTTCTGAAGAGTTTTTATCATAAATGGGTGTTGAATTTTGTTGAAAGCTTTTTCTGCATCTACTGAGATGATCATATGGTTTTAATCATTCAGTTTGTTAATATGGTGTATCACATTGATTGATTTCCGTATATTGAAGAATACTTGCATTCCTGGGATAAACCCCACTTGTTCATGGTGTATGATCCTTTTAATGTGCTGCTTAATTCTGTTTGCTAGTATTTTGTTGAGGATTTTTGCATCTATGTTCATCAGTGATATTGGCCTGTAGTTTTCTTATTTTGTAACATCTTCATCTGGTTTTGGTGTCAGCGTGATGGTGGCCTCGTAGAATGAGTTTGGGAGTGTTCCTCCCTCTGCTGTCTTTTGGGAGAGTTTGAGAAGGATAGGTGTTAGCTCCTCTCTAAATGTTTGATCAAGTTTGCCTCTGAAGCCATCTGGTCCTGGACTTTTGTTTGTTGGAAGATTTTTAATCACAGTTTCAATTTCAGTGCTTGTGATTGGTCTATTCATATTTTCTGTTTCTTCCTGGTTCAGTCTCAGAGTGTTGTGCATTTCTAAGAACTTGTCCATTTCTTCCAGATTGTCCATTTTCTTGGCATATAGCTGCTTGTAGTAATCTCTCATGATCCTTTGTATTTCTGCAGTGTCAGTTGTTACTTCTCCTTTTTCATTTCTAATTCTGTTGATTTGAGTCTTCTCCCATATTTTCTTGATGAGTCTGGCTAATGGTTCCTCAATTTTGTTTATGTTCCCAAAGAACCAGCTTTTAGTTTTATTGATCTTTGCTATTGTTTCCTTCATTTCTTTTTCATTTATTTCTGATCGGATCTTTATGATTTCTTTGCTTCTGCTAACTTTGTGGTTTTTTTGTTCTTCTTTCTCTGATTGCTTTAGGTGTAAGTTAGGTTGTTTATTTGAGATTTTTTTTTTGTTTCTTGAGGTAGGCTTGTATAGCTATAAACTTCCCTCTTAGAACTGCTTTTGCTGCATCCCATTGGTTTTGGGTCGTCGTGTTTCCATTCTCATTTGTTTCTAGGTATTTTTTGATTTCCTCTTTGATTTCTTCGGTGATCTCTTGGATATTTAGTAGCGTATTGTTTAGCTTCCATGTGTTTGTATTTTTAGAGTTTTTTCCTCTAATTGATATCTAGTCTCAGCATTGTCTTCGGAAAAGATGCTTGATGCAATTTCAATTTTCTTAAATTTACCAAGGCTTGATTTGTGACCCAAGATATGATCTATGCTAGAGAATGTTCCATGAGCACTTGAGAAGAAAGTGTATTCTGTTGTTTTTGGATGGAATGTCGTATTAATATCAATTAAGTCCATCTTGTTTAATGTATCATTTAAAGCTTGTGTTTCCTTATTTACTTTCATTTTGGTTGATCTGTTCATTGGTGATAGTGGGGTGTTAAACTGCTCCTACTATGATTGTGTTGCTGTCAATTTCCCCTTTTATGGCTGTTAGCATTTTGCCTTGTATATTGAGGTGCTCCTATGTTGGGTGCATAAATATTTACAATTGTTAGATCTTCTTCTTGGATTCATCCCTTGATCATTATGTAGTGTCCTTCTTTTCTCTTGGAATAGTCTTTATTTTAAAGTCTATTTTGTCTGATATGAGAATTGCTACTCCACCTTTCTTTTGATTTCCATTTGCATGGAATATCTTTTTCCATCCCCTCACTTTCAGTTTGCATGTGTCCCTCAGTCTGAAGTGGGTCTCTTGTAGACAACATATATATGGGCTTTGTTTCTGTATCCATTTAGCCAGTCTATGTCTTTTCATTGGGGCATTTAATCCATTTACATTTAAGGTAATTATCGATATGTATGTTCCTATTACCATTTTCTTAATTGTTTTGGGTTTGTTCTTGTAGGTCTTTTCCTTCTCTTGCGTTTCCTGCCTAGAAAAGTTCCTTTAGCATTTGTTGTAAAGCTGGTTTAGTGGTGCTGAATTCTCTTAGCTTTTGCTTGTCTGTAAAGGTTTTAATTTCTCCATCGAATCTGAATGAGATCCTTGCTGTTTAGAGTAATCTTGGTTGTAGGTTTTTCCCTTTCATCTTTTCTCTTCTTCTTCTGGGACCCTTATAATTCGAATGTTAGTGCATTTAATGTTGTCCCAGAGGTCTCTGAGACTGTCCTCAATTCTTTTCATTCTTTTTTATTTATTCTGCTCTGTGGTAGTTATTTCCACTATTTTATTTTCCAGGTCCCTTATCCATTCTTCTGCCTCAGTTATTCTGCTGTTGATTCCTTCTAGAGAAATGTTAATTTCATTTGTTGTGTTGTTCATCGTTGTCTGTTTGCTCTTTAGTTCTTCTAGGTCCTTGTTAAACATTTCTTGTATTTTCTCCATTCTACTTCCAAGATTTTGGATCATCTTTACTATCATTACTCTGAATTCTTTTTCGGGTAGACTCCCTTTTTCCACTTCATTTGTTTGGTCTGGTGGGTTTTTACCTTGCTCCTTCATCTGCTGCGTATTTTTCTGCCTTCTCATCGTGTTTAGCTTACTGTGTTTGGGGTCTCCTTACTGCAGGCTGCAGGTTCCTAGTTCCCATTGTTTTTGGTGTCTGAGCCCAGTGGTTAAGGTTTGTTCCGTGGGTTGTGTAGGCTTCCTGGTGGAGGGGACTGGTGCCTGTGTTCTGGTGGATGAAGCTTGATCTTGTCTTTCTGGTGTGCAGTACTGCATCTGGTGATGTGTTTTGGGGCTCTGTGAACTTAGTATGATTTTGGGCCACCTCTCTGCTAATTGGTGGGGTTGTGTTCCTGTCTTGCTAGTTGTTTGGCATTGGGTGTTCAACCCTGGAATTGCTGGTCATTGAGTGGAACTGGGTCTTAGCACTGAGTTGGAAATCTCTGGGAGAACTCTCCCTGATTGATATTACATGGGGTCCGGAGGTCTCTGGTGGTCCAATGTCCTGAACTCAGCTTTCCCATCTCAGAGGCTCAGGCCTGACACCGGCCAGATCACCAAGACCCTGTCAGCCACATGGCTCAGAAGAAAAGGGAGAAAAAAAAGAAAGAAGGAGAAATAAAAGAAAGTTATTAACATAAAAAATTTAAAAAATATTATTAAAATACAAAAAAAATTTTAAAGGAGAGCAACGAAACCAATAAACAAATCCACCAATGGTAACATGCACTAAGAACTAAACTAAGATAACCATATAAATCAGAAACTAGTCAGTTGCATACAGCAAACCCCAAGTGTACAGTTGCTCCCACAGTCTACCGCCTCAATTTTGGGATGATTCGTTGTCTTTTCAGGTATTGCACAGATGCAGAATACATCAAATTGATTGTGGAGATTTAATCCGCTGCTCCTAATGCTGCTGGGAGAAATTTCCCTTTCTCTTCTTTGTTCGCACAGCTCCTTGGGTTCAGCTTTGGATTTGGCCCTGCCTCTGCATGTAGGTCGCCCTCTGGCATCTGTTCTTTGCCCAGACAGAAGGGGGTTAAAGCAGCAGTTGATTCGGGGGCTCTGGCTCACTGAGGCCGTGGGGAGGGAAGGGTATGGAGTGCAGGGTGAGCCTGCGGCGGCAGACCTGGCGTGACGTTGCAACAACCTGAGATGCGCCATGTGTTCTCCTGCGAAAGTTGTCCCTGGATAATGGGACCCTGGCAGTGGCGGGCTGCACAGTCTCCTGGGACGGGAGGTATGAATAGTGACCTGCGCTTGCACACAGGTTTCTTGGTGGCCGCAGCAGAGGCCTTAGCGTCTCATGCCCGTCTCTGGGGTCCACGCTGATAGCCGCGGCTCGCGCCCGTCTCTGGAGCTTGTTTAACCGGTACTCTGAATCCCCTGTGCTCGCGCACCCCGAAACAATGGTCTCTTGCCTTTTAGTCAGGTCCTGGCTTTTTCCCGGACTCCCTCCCGGCTAGCTGTGGCGCACTAACCCCTTCAGGCTGTGTTCACGCCGCCAACCCCAGTCCTCTCCCTGCGATCCGACCTCCGTAGCCCGAGCCTCAGCTCCCAGCCCCCGCCTGCCCCGGCGGGTGAACAGACAAGCCTCTCGGGCTGGTGAGTGCCGGTCGGCACTGATCCTCTGTGCGGGAATCTCTCCGCTTCGCTTTCCGCACCCCTGTGGCTGTGCTCTCCTCTGTGGCTCCGAAGCTCCCCCCTCTGCCACCCGCAGTCTCCGCCCATGAAGGGGCTTCTAGTGTGTGGAAACCTTTCCTCCTTCACAGCTCCCTCCCACTGGGGCAGGTCCCGTCCCTATTCTTTTGTCTCTGTTTTTTCTTTTTTCTTTTGCCCTACCCAAGTACGTGGGGAGTTTCTTGCCTTTTGGGAGGTCTGAGGTCTTCTGCTAGTGTTCAGTAGGTGTTCTGTAGGATCTGTTCCACATGTAGATGTATTTTTGATATATTTGTGGGAGGAAGGTGATCTCCACATCTTACTTCTCTGCCATCTTGAAGGTCCCCTGACCCCACATTTTCTAACGTGGGAAGGCTCAAATTCATTCTCTCATTTATTGGGCCAATATTTTTTGAGACTTGGGGATTCATTACTCAGTGAATAAGACAGACAGGAGCCCTGTGCTCATAGAGAGTAAACAAGGGAAATAAGTAAGTAAGATATTTCCAGGTTGGATGCCTCCAGGATGCTTGAAGCTACAAGTTCTGGGCAGGCTTCATTAGCTGAATAAACATGGGCATCAGTAGGCAGCGTTATTATAAAGATTAAGGGAGATTAACTGGAAACTCTTTGTTAATCTAAAACACTTTATAGTGCATGGGTGCACGGTTTATTCAGTCATTCGTGACACTCTTTCTCCATTCATGCATCACACTTTCACTGAGCACCTAGGATGTTCCAGACGCTGTCAAAGAGACCCTTTGATAAAGAGAATGACAGCAGTGCTCTCAGGCTGTCCACAGAGCAGAAGGGGTCAATAGAGATTTTCCATAAAGGACCAGAAAGTAAATAGTTTTAAGCTTCATGGGTGATTTAGTGTCTTTGTTGCATACGTGTCTTGTCATTTGTTTGCTTGCTTGCTTGTTTTTGCAACCCTTTAGAGATGTGAAATTTACCATTCTTAACTCAGTGGCCTTACAAAAACAGCCCAAGGGTCAGATTTGGCCCATGTGACATAAGTTGACAACCGTGATCCAGAAGACTGACAAAATAACAACTTCAGCATCATGCATACTGAATTTGAGGGCTGTGGTGTCATTATTGTCTGCTTTCTGACATAATTCTCACAGAAAAAGCCTGTAAATTGAGATGATCATGTGGTTTTTATTATTCAGTTTGTTAATATGGTGTATCACATTGATTGATTTGCGTATGTTGAAGAATCCTTGCACCCCTTGGATAAGTCCCACTTGATCATGGTGTATGATGCTTTTAATGTATTGCTGGATTTGGTTTACTAGTATTTTGTTGAGGGTTTTTCTGTCTATGTTCATCAGTGATGTTGGCCTGTAATTTTCTTTTTTTTTGTAGTATCTTTGTCTGATTTTGGTATCAGGGTGATGGTGGCCTCACAGAATGAATTCGGGATGTTCCTCCCTCTGCAGTTTTTTGGAAGAGTTTGAGAAGGGTGGGTGTTAGCTCTTCTCTGAATGTTTGATAGAATTCACCTGTGAAGCCATCTGGTCCTGGACTTTTGTTTTTTGGAAGATTTTTAATCATAGTTTCAATTTCAGTGCTTGTGATTGGTCTGTTCATATTTTCTATTCCTTCCTGGTTCAGTTGTGGAAGGTTGTACTTTTCTAAGAATTTGTCCATTTCTTCCAGGTTGTCCATTTTATTGGCATATAGTTGCTTGTAGCAGGCTATTATGATCCTCTGTTTTTCTGCAGTGTCAGTTGTAACTTCTCCTTTTTCATTTCTAATTTTATTGATTTGAGTCTTCTCCATTTTCTTCTTGGTGAGTGTGGCTCAAGGTTTAATTTTAAAAGATAAAATAATATTTAAAAATGAATGAAATTTTTAAAAAACCTGTAAATTAGCATCCAGCATCTCACACCATTTTTAAAGGGAAAACATGAGGGCAAGTGTAAGTGTGGTAGTTAAGGCTGCTTCCTCCTTCTTCCTTGCTGTCGTCTCCCCAGTTTGTTCACAGCAGCAGTGTGCCCAGGTAAATAGTTGTTTCCTAGGTTTACTTGTTGCAAGAAGTCGCCTTTGGCACAGTTCTGCCCAATAGGCTGTAAGCACAATTCTGCTAGGGTTTCTGGGTAAATGTTGCTTTCCTGATGAGAGAGGACAAACATATCTGGTGCCATCCATCACCCGTTGTTCTCACTTGCATTCAGACATGGTGTGTGGGGCTACAGCAACCCTCTTTTGACCGTGAGGCAACCAGAATGAAAAAGGGCCAAGGAACTCACAGATAGGCTGGCCCTTAGATCACTGAGGCTCTGAGCCACTGTGAGCAGTATTCTTCCTTCATAAAACTTTACTTATTTTGTAGGCCACTTTAAGTTTTTCTTACTAGTTGCTAATATCATTTCTAGTCCAGTAAGGTTTAGTGATCTACCCCAGAGAGTTTGTGACAGAACTGGAGTGAGGTGAGAGGTGCCAGGCTCCTTTGGCCTCATCAGCATCATTATCACCACCACTGCCACTAATGTTTATTAAACATTTACATGTATTATCTTATTTCCTTATTATCTAATTTGGTATTTATCGATCCTTATATAATTTATTGTCTAATAATTTTTTAATAATCAAACTTATTGTCTAATTATCTAATTATCAATTATCTACTATTATCTAATATCACAGTAATTCTGGGGAAAGAGCTGTTAGTCACTTTTGGGTGAGGAAACTGAGTCTCGGGGACTAATTTGTCCAAGATCTCATGGCTCATCAGTGGCCAAGCCACGATTTAGACCAGACAGCCTCATGCCTCAGGCCTTGCACTTTATCCCTGCCCTCCGCTTCCTCACCTCCATCACAGGGCTGTCAGTACGCATAACCCATATTCAGGTCCAGTGCCAGAGTCTGCTGTCTCAGTCTGTAGCTTTGGTCACAGTGCCCCGGGTTCTCAGGTACAACCTAGAAACAAGCCTCAGCCTTGGCAATTAGCAAAGTTGAACAAGCCTGTCACTTAATTTCCTTTCTCTCCTCAGCATTAGGAATTACTGTCACTGGGAACACACAATTTCCCAGAAGTTGACAGTTCAACTAGTTTGGCCTTTGAAAATTACCATTATTAGTTTTAGCATGTGAGCAATTTCTTCCAGCCTCATGGTTCGCAGAATTTGTTCTTAATCTTTTACCTAATGATGGGATGACATATTTCATTTGTTTTCAAATTTCCTCCTAGATTCAGTGACTAGTTGGACACCTGAATTTTTTTAAAGGTGTTACTGAAATAAAAGCCGTCAGTTTAATCTTCCTACATCCCTATCCTCTTTATATTGATGCTGTAAGGTTGGTCATGAAGATAAGAGAAAGAAATTGAAAGTCATTAATATTCTTTTTTTTCTCATACACTAAAAAAAATCAGTGTTCTGAAGAATCTGTCAGGTAGGTTAGGCTAAGCGCTAACCTTCTGTTTAACTCTTGGCTGATAATTATCCTTGTCATATGGAGACAGAAAGAGAATATTAATTTACACAGCATTACACAAGGCTAGTGCACAAAGATGTAATATAAATAATGCTGTTAACCATCATCATCACAGCAAAGCTGAGTGCCCGCTAATATACTGAGTGCCTGCTAATACTCTAAACACTTGACACATATTAACACTTCTTTATTGTGATAGAAAAGCACATAATATAAAATTCATCATCTTACCCACTTTTTTTGAGGGGGGGGTAGGAGTTTATTAATTTATTTATTTTTTACTGTGTTGGGTCTTCGTTTCTGTGCGAGGGCTTTCTCTAGTTGCGGCGAGAGGGGGCCACTCTTCATTGCGGTGCGCGGGCCTCTCACTATCGCGGCCTCTCTTGTTGCGGAGCACAGGCTCCAGACGCGCAGGCTCAGTAGCTGTGGCTCACGGGCCCCGTTGCTCCGCGGCGTGTGGGATCCTCCCAGACCAGGGCTCGAACCCGTGTCCCCTTCATTAGCAGGCAGATTCCCAACAACTGCACCACCAGGAAAGCCCATCTTACCCACTTTTAAGTGTACAGTTCCATGGCACTGAGCGTATTCACAGTGTGGTGCAACCATCACCGCCATCACTCTTCAGAACTTTTTCACCTTCCCGCACTAAAACCCTGTACCCATTAAACACTAACTCCCCACCCTCCCTCTCCCTCACCTCCTGGCTACTACCATTCTACTTTCTGGCTCCACAAATCTGCCTACACTAGGAACCTTGTGTAAGAGCAATCATACCATATTTGTCCTTTATGACTGGCTTATTTCATTTAGCATAATGTCCTGAAGGTTCATCCATGTTGTAGCATGTGTCAAAATTCACTCGATTTTTAAGGCCAAAGAACATTATACTGTATATGTATACATTTTGTTTAACCATTCATCTCTCAATGGATGCTTGGGTTGCTTTCACTTTTTGCCTATTAGGAATACTGCTGCTACGAACATGGGTTTTTTGTAAAAATATCTTTTCAAGTCCTGGATTTTAATTATTTTGAGCATATACTGAGAAGTAGGACTGATGGATCCTATAGTAATTCTCTGTGTAATATTTTAAAGAACCACTATTCCGTTTTCCATAAAGGCTGCACCATTTTACATTCCCACCGTCAGAGCACAAGATTTCCATTTTCTCCACATCCTTGCCAATACTTATTTTCTGGTTTTTTATAATAGCCATCTTAATGGTTGTGAGATGGGAGGGGCTATTTTTATTTCTACTTTGTAAGTGAAGAAACTGAGGCACAGAGAGATAAAATAACCTGTCCAAGGTTACATATTTATTATGTGACAGTAGAATTGGGATTCACACCCAAGTGGTGCAGCTCCAGAAACCATACTGGATTCTATTCTCTACAGACCTTTTAAAGCTAAGAGCAGCTACCCTTTAATGAACATTTATTATGTGCCAGGCACTGCACAAGGAATTTTACATGAATTAGTTCATCTAATCCTCACAACTAACCTGCAAGATCATTCTTTTGTAAAAAAATTTATTTATTTAATCTATTTATTTTTGGCTGCGTTGGGTCTCCGTTGCTGCGCATGGGCTTTTCTCTAGTTGCGGCGAGTGGTGGCTACTCTTCTTTGTGGTGCACGAGCTTCTCATTGCAGTGGCTTCTCTTGTTGAGGAGCACGGGCTCTAGGCGCGTGGGCTTCAGTAGTTGTGGCACACGGGCTCAGTAGTTGTGGCTTGTGGGCTCTAGAGTGCAGGCTCAGTAGCTGTGGCGCACGGGCTTAGTTGCTCCGCGGCATGTGGGGTCTTCCCGGACCAGGGATTGAACCCGTGTCCCCTGCATTGGCAGGCGGATTCTTAACCACTGTGCCACCAGGGAAGTCCCAATATCATTCTTATTATTGTCCCTACTTTTCTAACAAGGAATACAGAAAGAAGTTTAGTATATTATCCAGAGTTACTTAGCTAGTAAATAACAGAGCCGGGGTTTGAATCAAAAGTCTCTGAATCCAGGGCTTGAGCAATTAATCTCTATCCCATACTTAGTTTTAGACAAGTGATCATTCCATTGAATTCTTTCTCTTTCTGTGTGCCCTCAGCAGAGATAGTTCCCCCTCCCTATAGCTAATCAAAGCCCTTCAAATTGGATTTCGTAATGATATGGATTTCCCCCTGTCTCAAGGAGGATTTTGCTGGCATTTGAATGCAATTCCTCAAGGCTTTCTGATGAGCTAAGTAAGTTGAAACATGCACACCTAATGTAACATTCCTTCCCAGGTAGAGTAAGTTGGCAGGGCTCAACCTTTCACAGAAGGGCTGTGACGCTCAAAAAAAGCCTCTCATTTACCACTTATCCCTTCCAGTTACGTCGTCGCTCTTTTAAAAATGTTTTCTTCCAGTGGGTAATGCTAAAAGTAAAGTTTTCTCACAACCTCTCTGGCTAACTCTTTCCTCAACCGCCTACCATGTCTTTGGAATAGATGAGCAAATTTTACTACCCTCACTCTTTGGTGTACCCCGAAGACCAATATCTTGCTCTCCTTCAGGAACTCTGCTAAATCTCCCCAACTCTTAATGACTTAACTTTGTCAAACATCAGTCCCCAAACAAGTGGGAAATGCCATTCCGTATAATGGGGTGTAAGCGTAGTTGAGTGGTTATGAGCACAGGCTTTGGCAAATCACCCTAAGTTCAAATCCCCCCAACCATTTCAATAGATGTTTTACTTTGGGTGAGTTATTTCAAACTCACTAGACATCAGTCTCTTCATCTGTAAAGCATGGCTTAAGAAGTTGCAGTGTCATAGGGTTTTAAAAGGACACGTGAGATTATATTCGTAAGAATATTAGCGTGGTATTTGGCATGTTGTAAGGTCTCTATAAATATCAGTTTTTCTATTAAATCTCACCAATGAAAGGATGGCATTCCAAGAGTAGAGATTAATTCTTCTTGACATACCTAGAGCAGAGCCTTATACACAGGAGAGGATTAAGAAATCTTTTTGGATATTGAGTGCTCATTATTTGGATGGGATAGCCATGATCTTTTCAACAGTGTGTGTTCAAAATCACAAGTTTCAAGATGAAGGATCAGGAAGGATGAGGGGAAGGAGGCAGAGGGGCTAAAGGAAGCGGGCATGGGAGACAGACGCACACAGGAATTTCAGAAGTCATCCTCCTGTGAGATCCAATGTTGAACAGCGCTCACACTTCACGCCAAAATAAGTTAGCTAGCGTCTCCGTGTGAAGAGATGGACTGTTGAGCAAGGCTCTGCATGCCTAAATGGTTCTAGCATCTTGTCCACCTGAGGAGTTGTCCTGCCTCTTCTTACCAGTGATTATTCTACGTTTCCACACCCACACTTTAGGAAATTTCTCCTCTCTAGGACATCCTAGGCCAAATCATCTCCATTTGTACCTTTGAATGCAGTCAGGCGTGGAAGCATTTTGCTTACAATTGGAATGTTGTAGCGTTGTACTAGAAAGCCTGCCCAGTACTTACATCATGGCTGGAATTTGAACTCTTATTCCTTTACTTGCTTTTCTAGAACTGAGCTGCCCAGCGTAGTAGCTGCTGTACACAGGCACCTCTTTACTTTTAAATTGATTAAAATTTAGTACAATTTAAAATTTACTCGCATTAGCCATATTACCAGTGCTCAGCAGCCTCATGTGGCTAGTGAACAATATTGTACTGGACAGAGCAGATGTAGATCATCTACATCATCACAGAAAGTTCTATTGGACAGTATTGCTCCACAAAATAACCTCAAGCATCATGGAACAAATGAGTCACATGAAAAATAGTGACATAGCTAGATGATTAGTAGGAGAGCTGTTATTCTCATGCACACTATGGTGATTTGAAAACATGTCATAAACACTTTGACCATCAAAATGTGGAACCTAATTCCCCTTTTCTTGAATATGGGCTATCAGTGACTCGCTTCTATTGAATAAAATGAGATGGTAGTGAAGCTGTGGGATTTCTGAAGGCTGTGTTAGAAAAGGTGATAGAGCTTCCGCTTGGCTCTCTCTTGAAATGCTCGCCTTTGGAATCCAGCCACCATGCTGTGAGGAAGCTCAAGCTCCATGAAAAAGCCATGTGTAGATGCTCTGGCTGACAGCTCTCCCCACAGCCGCAGATGAGCATTAAACTCAAGACATGGGAACCGTCTGAAGACTCCAGCCTTTGAGTCACCACAGCTAATACAAGGTGGAGAAGAGAAAAGATGTTCCCGCTATACCCTGCCTCAGTTGCAGATTCGGGAGCCAGATGATTTTGTTGTTTCAAGCCACTATACTTGGGGTGGTTCCTTATAGATAAATAGATAATTGGAACATACACATTCTTAAAAAGCTACAGGTTTTTAATGAAGTATCTCTAGTGAATTATCTTTAATGAAGTTCAGAGCATGATGAAAAGAGGTCAGAGGAAGCACAAGGGCCTTTCTCTTCAGTAGGTAATTGCAACATCAGTGGTGAGAACATGAGACAAATAGAGTAGGAAAATGCTAATGCACTTTCAGACATGGCAACCACATGCACCACCCAACGGCATAAGCTCCACCTTCCTTCAGCCCCACTCTCAATGGCTAAATTATGATGACACTTTTTATTCTTGCTTCCCCCAGTGTCAGAACTTCTGATTCACTGGCAACTCAACAATTTTTTACAGGGGTTATAGGCTGGTTGGAAGAGGACTTGTCTCGGTACTATATCTGCATACAGCTCTTGATGCTTTTAATAACATTGTTGTGATAGTTAAAATGGCAAAGATTCCTAAAATGGTTTTATTCTTAATTCACATCAAATTGAGAAAGCATTCACTGTCCATATAAAAATTATTTGTCCTATCAGCTTTAGTTTTGATTAGTGTTAGATTTCCCTGAAAGCAGACCTTAAGAAAAAGACTTAGTGCAAGTAGCTTATTTGGGAGTGTCAGATGGACAGATAAACACAGGGAATGATTGAGACCAAATACACAGATGCAATTTTGAGTTGACAAGTGCTAGGGTAGCCTGGATACTTAATGCCATGGCACTTTCAGAGAAGTTACATGAAATGCTTCTCAGGTCCATCCACCCCAGAGGAACGAAGGAGGAAGCTTTTATCTCTGGCTCCTATTTTCTGTGGGTCAGTTGTTGCTCCACGGACTGCATCTGAACAGTGCCAAATGGATTCCCAAGGGCATCCCGCACTGTATACCATGAAAGAAATCCTAGGGCAGAAAGCAGGAGACGTGCAGTGGAATCTCAAGGTAAAGCACTGTCAGTTTCACCTGCATGAAGCTGGCTGAAGGATGAGTGGAACGGATTATCTCAGATTGGCTAGAATAAGAGGTGAAGATAAGACAGATAAGCGGCTCTGAGGTGGTACCCAAGGTGTGTCTGATACAGTCTACCCTTTGATCCACTCGGCTGTGCTTTTGGTCTCTCAGTCCAAACAATTACACAGTATGTTTAAAGTGGCAGCCACTGCAGTGTGTATAAAGACTTGATGCAAGGGGGTTAGTGAACCAGGCTAAGCGACTGCAGCCAGCCCTGAGGCTATAACGGATATTCAATAGATGTCTCTACTACCAGACATTCTAGATACCATTCTCTCTTGGTTAGGGCTTCAGCTGGGATGCTTGCCTGGTAATGACTCAAATATTCACCTTCAGGAGGTCTGAGTCCTTAGTTTCCTTGCCATTGTGGGACTAGTTGCCCTTCTCCGTATACCATTATCAACAGGCATAGAAACAGAAAGAGACACCCCTAATGAATGTCTTGGGTTTCAGGCTTACTTATCACTGCCCCCATCATAATTAGAGTCCATTACCCTCACTATCACGGTAATTCTTTCCTTTGCCTTCTGGCCTGTTGTCATAAGAATATGCAAGTACCACACCTCAGTTAGACAACTGAGTTGTTTGGCTACACTTTAACTAACAGCTCCTTTCAGATAACTGTACCCCTTTGCCACACTTAATCTGCAAACGAAGCATGAGAAATAAATGCATACAGGATATAATGGGATTTGAGAAGAAGAGGTGTTCAGAGATGACCTGCTAATTTTTCAGTGTTCAAACAAGGAATCAACATCATTCTGTGTGCCTTGCTACCTCTGGAGGTTTCAGTATTTTTATCTAGGAGCAGAGCCATCTAAGTGGAGGTGAACAGCCAAAGGAATTGTTTTAAAGCTGCAGACCATGGGAAGCATGCTGGTTTTACTTAGTATGTGGCCTTGGGGTGGCCTTCAGCATGGTGAGGACACATAAGTAGCACCCCTTGGCATTATCCAGGTATACTGCTCAGGTAGGAAAGTAGACTGGAGTATTCTAGAACAATTTTCCATGCTAAAGATTGCAGTAGGAACCCATCATACAGATGCCTTTTTTTTTTTTTTTTTTTTTTTTTTTTTGCTCTGCATGCTTTTAGCTTGGCCTGCTGCCTGTTCTAGCCACAGCTGCAGTGGACAGTTCCATCCACCTTGCACTGGTAAGTGACACTCACCTCAAGGGCATGGTCACACCTTACATCCTGCCTTACCATTTTCTGTGGCACTGCTGGAGTCTACTGGACTCAGAGCAAGCCCAGCCCCTCAGTGTGAGAAAGTTAATGCCCCCACGAGCTACCCTCATCCAGAGGGGGTTGGGAGCTAGTAGATAAATGTTCCAGCCTCCCATCTTTGGAATGGACAATTCTGGGAAGCATTCCACATGTTTCTCAGCTGTCCCGGCACAGTCAAGTCCCCACTTCCCAGAGTGACAGCCTCAATACCTACTATTTGGGCTTTTGCTCCTTCCCTGTTTTACCCTCCTCACTCCCTCACTCTTGATTCTTGAGATCACCTCCTACATAAAAAATTGGAAGTTGACCTCAGAGAAAGAAAATTATCTGGGATAAATAGAGGCATTTCATAATGATAAAGAGGTCAGTTCTCTAAGAAGACAAAACGTGTACGTGCCTAACAACACTATCAAGCATGTGAGGCCAAAACTGATTGAACTACAAAGATGAATAGACACACTGACTATTCTAGCTGGAGATTTCAATACCCCTCTTTCAGTAATTCAATCAAGCAGGCAAAAAAATTTTAAGATACAGTTGACTTGACCAGAGTTATCAGTCAACCTGATCTAATTGACACCTACAGAACACTCCCCTGAACAACAGAGGAATACACATTTTTCTCAAGTTCTCATGGAACATTTACCAAAGGAGACCACATTCTGGGCCATGAAAACAAATCTTAACAAATTTAAAAGAATATAAATTATGAAAACGATGTTCTCAGATCACAATGGAATTAAACCAGAAATGAATAACAAAATCCCCCAATACTTGGAAATTAAAAAAAAAAAAACGCACTTCTGAATAACCTCTGGTCAAAGAAGTCTCACAAAGAAAATTTAAAATGTCTTGACTAAATGAAAATAAAAATATGACTAATCAAAATTTGTGGGATGCAGTGAAAGCAGTGCTTAGAGGGAAATGCATTTAATTATGCACATCATTTCAATGGAGCCTGTATTACTCTAACTCCAAAAACAGATAAAGGCATCACAACAAAGGAAAATCGCAGAGCAATATCCTCAACCAAATATTACAAATGAAATCCAACAGCAGTTAGAATTATATACAATAACCAAACGGGAAGTAGTCCAAGTAAGCAAGGTTGGTTCAATTCTAAAAGCAATCAGTATAATCCACTACATCTGTAATTTAAAGAAGAGAAATCATATGATCGTATTGATTTATGCAGAAAAAAAATTTGGCAAAATCCAGCACTCATTCATGATGAAAACTCTCAGCAAACTAAGACTAGCGGGAACTTTCCCCATTAAATAAAGAACATCTACCAAAAAACAGTAGAGCTGACATCATTCTTAACGGTGAGAAATAGTTACTTTCTTCCTAAGTTTAGGAACATGTCGAGGATGTCTCTTTTCACTACCCTTGTTCACATCATTCTAGAAGCCCTAGCTGGTACAATAAGAAAAGGAACAATAAAAGGAAAGTAAAGGGAGGAAAGGGAAGGAAAGAAAGGATACAGTTTTGGAAGGAAGAAATAAAACCGACTTTGTCCACAGCTGATATAAATGTCTATGTAGAAATTCCAGAGAATTGAAGAAAACAAACAAAACAAACCAAAAAAGCCAACAACAACAAGAAACCCTTGTGGAACACGTAAGTGAGCATAACAAGGTTGCAGGGTACAAGGTTAATATACAACAGTCAGTTGTTTCCTATATAACAGCAATGAACAGTTGAAATTAGAAATTTTTTTAAATTACCATTTATAATAGCATCAAAAAATAAAATGGGTATAAATCTAACAAAATATATATAGGATCTATATGTGGAAAACAATAAAACTGATAAAAATCAAAGAAGATATATAAATGACTGAAGAAATATTCTGTGTTCATAGAATGGAAAGACACATTGTTAAGATGTCTATTCATACCAACTTGATCTAAGATTTCAATAAACCTCAATCAAGAGCCCAGCCCACTACTTTGTATATATTGATAAACTGATAATAGAGTATATACATGAAGGCAAAGACCTAGAATATCTCTAGCACAATACTGAAGAATAAAAACAAAGCTGTAAGACATACTACCAAATTTCAAGGCTTACTATAAAGCTATAAGTGATCAGAAAGCATGGTCCTGAGGAAACAATAGACATATAAATCAGTGGAACAGAATAGAAAGCCCAGAAATAGATTCACACAAATATAGTCAACTGATCTTTGACAACGAAGCAGAGGCAATTCAAGTGCTGGATTATAACCCAAAGTATAAAATGCATATCCATGAATCCATATCGATATAAGTAAATGATTAAATAATTTTTTAATGGGAATGAAGTCTGCTGTGCAGAAGAATTTCAAGTATTTCACGTAAATACTCTACTCTCAAGGAGGTGAAGCATAATTCTCCACTTAAGTGTGGGCTGCACATAGTGATTTTCTTCCAAAGAGTTTAATATGGAAAGTGATAAAAAACAGGGAGAAACCTGACAAATACTACTTGTCCAGGAGATCAAGGTCAACATCAACAGTGACATACCAAGTGGTAATATGTACCCTTGATATAATGTGATGAAAATGACACTTTACCTCTGTGGTCTGCCTCTCAAAAACCTATAACTCCAGTCTAATCTTGAGAAAACATCAGGCAAATCCCAATTGAGGGACCTTCTACAAAGTACCTAACCAGTACTCTTCAAAACTGTCAAGCTCATCAAAAATAAGGAAAGACAGAAACAGTAACACAGCCCAGAGGAGGCTAAGGAGACAGGATGATTAAATGTAATGTGGTATCCTGGATGGAATCCTAGAATGGAAAAAAGAACCTTAGGTTTAAACAAAACAAGCTAAGGAAATTTGAATAAAGTGTGGACTTTATAATGTATCAGTATTGGTTCATTAATTATATCAAATGTACCATACTAATGTAAGATGTAATAGGAGAAACTGAGTGTGAGGCATATGAGAATTCTCTGTACGGTCTTCACGATTTTTTATAAATCGAAAACCACGCTTAAAAATAAATTTTGTTTAAAAAAATCCATTTTTAACAAAGAACATTGCAGGTGACAAACTTAGTAGAAGCAGCATAGTCTAGGGCGGGGGTGAAGGAGAAGGATGGGAATCTGAAGACCCTGCTCTGTTTCGAGTCCTTTTACTAATTGGCTGCATAGCTCAACTTCTTAGAATCTCAGTTTTCCTCATTTATTATAATAATAGTAGTTAACATTTTAGTAAACTTTATGAGATTGGGAACCCTGTCCTGTGTATCATTTTATCCCCAGTGCCAAGAACAGAATGAGCACATTATAAATATTCAATAATTGTTTATTGAGTGAATAAATGATCAAAGGAAGGAAGGGAGGAAGGCAAGAAGGAAGAAAAAAGAAAAGAAGGGAGGGAAGGAGAAAAGAAGGAAGGAAGAAGGAAGAGCGCTTACTCTGTCAGGCACAGCATGCTATAACTTGCATCCGTTACTTTAGGTAATACACTCAGTAATGCATGATGTACATTCTTTCCCATTTGACAGCTGGGGCACTATGTCTTGGAGAAGTTATATTTCTTGCCCTGCCCATATACAACCAAAAAGTGACACAGGCAAGATTCAAACCAAACTGTCTGACCCTAAACCCCATACACTTAACCTGTACTCTTCTGGGCCCTTAAGCTCCTAATGTAATAACTACAGAAAGAATTCGCACTTTCCCAAATCTCCCATGCTGCATCTCTTCTGTGCCCTCATGGAGTCACACTAGATTATTTCTAAGGTCCCTTCTGTAATGCCAATTACAGGACTCAGTAGAACCGAATCTTCTCCCCCAAGACTCTCCCTGCCCAGTTCTGTTTCTCTTTGCTCGCCACCCCAGCTAGTTATCTCCATCTGAACTTGGCTTGGACAAAAGCACCTCATCTATAATTTTTCTTTCTCTGGATCCTGCGGGGGAGACAAAGAGACAAAGATAAACGCGCGACCTCCACATTCATTTTTATGATAACAATATCTTGTCCTGACACACGCAGGCCTGGGTCTACTCAGCAGGTTCAACTGAAAAGAATAATAGCTCGGGGGGCAGGGGTAGAAGGCAATAGAAGAGACCTTTCCCTTTAAACACCAGGAGGATAAAAGGCAGCTCAACCCAGATAGCATCAGACACCACAAGACAGCCCAAGTAAGCTCTCTGTTGTGGAAGTTCCTGGTCTGTGTTATTGTTGTTTTACCCCTAAGTTCAGACATAACTGTAAGATCATGATTTAGAGTAAGATAAAACTCAGGGAGAATGTCAGATTGTGGAGGAGAAAGCTTTTATTCAAATTGAACTTCTTTGATGGTAGAAAAAATAGGGCAGATGTCAATTGCTATTTTACAGCAATCATCTAATTGCTAAATTCCTCCTTAAGTATAGTGCAGTTTTCTTTTTTTTTCTTTTTTTTTTTTTGAAAGAGAAAAGAGCAAAGATAAGTTCTTTTCAGTAAGGATTCCAAGCCAGTCATCTCGTGTTTTTTGAAACGAGCTGACATTTTAGTAAAAAATTGGGCTTTCCGTATACTGCTCAAGATAAAAGCTAGCATCCTGCCCTGTGTCGTCTGTGAGTGCCGTTTGAATTTTTTTTAATGCTTTTACAGTTTTTAGAGCAATTGTGAGCTCCACACATTTTTGCCTGAGTAATAAAACTGGGGGAGATGTTTGCAAGTCATAATGTTCCATAAATGGTTCCAAATTTATGGTTGCACTCTAAACTATATTAGGCGATCCAAAAGCAAGTTTGTTGCTTTCACCGGTGCTTTCAGAGTCTATAAATTAAAGCGTTAAGCCTGTAAACAGCAAATGAACAGTCATGAAATCACCCTGGGACAAGGTGAACACATTGACTGCTCAGAACGTTCTGTGTCTCTCAGCTCCCAGGCGTTACTAAATAAATCATCCATGGACTGGAATCAAGGTGCCCCTCCTCAAGAGGCACTCAGCAGGCAAATCAATTCTGATGTCACATTCCTACCAACTAGTACGAGGATGACTAAGGCGATCCATATGGTGGAGAAGCTTTATCATGTCACAGAAACATCATCCTCAAGGGAAACTCTGTCTTTCTTCCAGAACCCTTCTTTACACAAGGCCCAAGGCAGCCTGGCAGAAATCGCTATAGGATAATAATAGATGTTAAGACTTATGATTATTTATTTATTTATTGAAATCTTACAGACACTATGCTAAGCGCAATAGATGAATGATTCATGCTATTCTCACAGGCCTGTGAGGGTTATTGTGTGGGGAAACTGAGGCTTGGAGAGGTTAACTATTAGGGTTGCCTGGTCCCAGATTAAGCATCTTAGTCTTTCTATATCCAAAGCCAAACTGTTAGCCACTCAAAAAATTGTTGTTTCTAGACAAAACACAATCCTTTCGAGCCTAAGCAGATAGTAAAATGTCTTGAGTCGGACTTACGTGGATTTTATCACTCACTACGAATCCAGTTTAGCCAAAATAAGAGTGATATCGATAAGGATGAAGAAAAGGAGGCATTGTTGCCTTTATTGAGTGATTACCGTGTACAGAGTGCTGTGCTAGGCACGATGCATACAGGATTCATTGTGTCCTTATCAGAGCCCTCAGAAGCAGACTCCACTAGCACTCCCATTGGGCAGATGAGAAAACTGAGGCTTAGAGTGGTAAAGAAACGTTTCTGAGTCACATGAGAAGTGGCCAAACTATGACTTGAAACCATATCAGACTGACTGAGATGCATCCCCTTTCTACAGCACCAAGCTGTCAACGCCATCTTTGCAGAAATGGTAGGATTTGAAGCCAAAAAATAAATTAGGTGTATTATGAAAACTAAGTCTTCTGTTAACTCTTTAACAGGTTGTGCGTGGTCGAACTGGACTAGAGCCCAAATGGTCTGAGCAAACCCTTCACCCTCCTGATCACCTGTTCCTCCTCCTCCCCGAAGGGCGAAGAGAACTTTCGAAGTCCAAGTCTTGGCCATATTTACCCTTTTTACTGCAAGCCCATCATCCTGGGTTGTTTTTTTTTTTTTAAATATGAACTAAAACCCACAAATCTCACTTTTCAAATAACCTGTTGAAACCAGGGTCCCTTTTCCCTTCTCCTTTCCTGCCTGTAGTGGACGTGTGTTGCTTTTCTCTATCACTCCTTCCCCTTCTTTCAGGTAATGGAAACTTGATTCTCGTGTGCAGAGTAGCACTGCTCACTTCTCAATCCATGTCTCAAAAAGTAGATGTTCCTGACAACTTCATCTTAGCCCTTGGAGCGAGCCCTGTTTGAAGTTAATTGTTTAACTTTTCTGCTCTGTGAGCCAGTTAATTTCCCTTTTTTGCTTTATCCAGTTTTTACGAGCCATGTCACTTGCAAGCAATGTAGACCTGAGCCTTCCCAAGCCACAATTTCAAGCTCAAGTCACAGTTTCACATGAAAGACTGAAAGTACTCACTATCTCTACCATACTCTGTCTTCCTGTGTTCCCCTCAGCATTTCCAAGTAAGTTAGCACTAGAGCACAGGTATATCACAGAAGGGGGTCGGTAGACTTTTTGCAACGTCTCAGATACAGACAGTACGCTCTCCAGTTACCCACGTCAGGACAAAAATCACCATCATTGCTCTTCTTGCTAGTGACCAGATCCCTCACACTGTCTGAACCCCTGAAATTCTCCTTATTGTTCTGAGAATTAAGGGCTGGCCTTTGGAGTGTGCTCAGTATTGATAGCCATGGTTATTACAAGTCCTTTTCTCAAATGTTGGAATAGCTTCCAAGGAAGAGAATGGAATAGTAGACATATGTGTACCTTTATTATACAAAACAGCAACTAATAAAGTCATAAATGCAGGTATAATTTTCCAAGAAATACAGCTTTGAGCAGTTGCATTTTCGATAAACTCTTCTAGATGATTTTGAACTACAGAAAACCACAGCAACATTTAAGACCCTACGGCTGAACATATGAGAGAAGAGACTCATGATGAACCTTCATGTTTGAGTTAATAAATATTAAGATATATTATGGAATCTTGAATACCACCTGTAAGCTAATGACTCCCAAATTCAAATCACCAGGTCCAGTTCTCTCTGATCTTCAGACCCATGTATCCAACTGCCTACTTGACATCATATGAGTAGGCATCTCAAGCAGAATTTTTGATTTCGTCTCCCAAACCCACTTGTGTTTCAGTCTTCTCCACATTGGTAAAGAACATTATTATTCACCTATTTGTTCAGGCCAGAAATCTTGAAGTTGTAAATCTTTGACTCTTCTTTTTCCCTCACATCCCATCCAGTCCAACAGCAAGTCCTTCCATGGAACCTTCCAAGAGTATGCTTGATCAGTCCACTCCTCGTGCGCTTCATGGCAGCTACTCTATTCCAAACCACTGTCATTTCTTACAACAATAATCTCCTATCTTATTTGCTTCCTCTGTTGCCCCCTAGAGTCAATCCTCCTTCCAGAAATCAAAATGGCCTTTGAAAAAGGCACATCAGATGATTTCTCTCTTGCATCTAATCTGTCTGCTTTTCACCATATATCCAGAATAAAATCCAAATTCATGAACCTGGTCCGTATAGATCTATGTACCCTGCCTGATTCTCTTCTTGACCTCAACCCTACCAGTGCCTACACCCAACACACAACCTCTGCTCTAGACGTTCAGAGGTCTTATTGCTTGAACAGGCCAAGTTCATTCCCGCCTCAGGGCCTTTGCCCATATTCTTCCCTTTTCCCGGAAATCAACTCCCCGCTCATGCACCCGAATTCCTCCCTTTCTCCAGGGCTTTGTTCAGATGTCACCTCATCAGAGAGGAGTTCTTTGTCCGCACTATTAAAATAGCACAACCCCCGAACTTACACCTAATGTGCACAAACCTAACCATTCGCTGTCCTCACCATTACCTCGATTCACACTTGTCCATAGCACATACTATGTGTTTAAGATCTATTTATCTGTTTTCCTCACTAGATTGCAAGCTCTAGGCAGGCAGACAGTTGTTTTGTTTGCCACTGTATCTCCCATGCCTTGTATGGGTCTCTTCTTAGCAGAACTTGATAAGCATTTGTTGAATTAATTAGTTAACAACCATAGCATCAGCTTCAACCCCAGCAGCCTCAGAGCTCCCATTTCGCCCTCCTTTGCCTTTGGGAAAACACGCCACTCACCTGGAATTCCCCTACAGATAGATGTGTTCATCTTAGTTGAACGAAATCATTAGGTCTTGCATTTAGTGAGCATCTCCATATGGAAGGTGTTATATGCCAAGCCCTTGACCTGCAAGATTCTCTTTAATTCTCAGAACGATGCTATGAGGAAGTTAATTTTAATTGTCCCCATTTTAATGATGAGGAAACTAAGATTTAAAAAGAACTGCCTTGTACAAGCCTTAGACGTGAATAGCCAAACTTGATCCCAAGCGTGCTGACCTCAGAGTTTCACTCTTCCCCATCTGCATCCTGTCTTCATCTCTGATGCATTGAACAAGCTTCTCAGAGCTGGGGGAAAAAAAGGTTATTTCCTATTTTTTAAGCTGTTGATATGGTTTGTCTTGTGTTTAAGGAAGACATGTCAAAATCGGGTGGAAAATTTGTGGAACAGTTTAAATGTGTTCACTTAGCACAGTTACACTTCTAACCTACAAGACACACCGAAAACACAATGACCTATGAGTACTATTTACAAGGTGATAATGGGATTTTTTTAAAAGACAGTGGTAATTCATAATGAACTCCAGGTGGGGAGATGCAGTTACAAGACACAAAAGAATGGCATCAAAAAAAAAAAAAAAAAAGAATGGCATCTTCTTCTAATCCTGTCACTACCCTTCTGGGACCATAGGCGTGGCCTCATCTGGCAGTCCTAATTTGAGGCCCCTGGTTGCTGAAAGGATAAACAGCTCTTCTTCACTTGCTTCCCACCTTGTGAGAGGCCTTGACAGTGCTGAAGGAACTTAACCAAGAAGTGCATGGCCTGGGGATGTGCCGAGGGCTGGAAAGGCAAAAGCCAAACCTTAACTGTTGAGTTCAGAATCCCCATCCTTCTGTATCAGTGTCACTGAACAATCAGAACATGGCACAGATGCATTGATTGCATTTCCGGATAAAGGGGATTTATTCTTCTGAGTTCCCACTTGCTCAGCCGTGTAGCCAAACCCCAATGACCAAAGCTGATTCAGACTTTGGTCATACCCAATCCTTTTTCTTTGGGGAAATGCTAACAGAATGAATGTTCTAAGCTTTGCCTTCACTGTGACTCACGCCTTGCAGGATTTTCTTTGTTTTTCTTTTGCCTTTTCTTTAAAGCTAAATTAGGGGGTCAAAACTAGGGTGCCAGTGTGACTGTGCAGGTTGCACACTGTGCAACTCTGGGGGTCACCGTTCATGGCGACCACAGTGGGACTTAGCAGCTCTGGTTATGATGCGTTGGTACCCTTTAAACTCTCCGAAGCTTTGTCTTTTTCCTTTGTAAATTGAGGGTAAAACCTGCCTGATTGATTTCCTAAAGTTGTTTGAAGGGGTAATGAAATAATAGAGGTAAACACCTCCTGACTTGCAAAGTTCTTTAGAGAGTGTATGAAGTGTGTGTTGGGGTGAGAAGTAGAGAATTGACTAGCCGCCTTTATATATAATTGACCTTATACAAACAGAATCCCATTGTTATAACTGGCGCCATTACTTTATCCATAGATGCAGGTCCTAAGACGACCCTCTAATTCCTTCGTGTGAATGTTTATTCAGACCACAAACAAACTGAAAGAAATGAAATTCTTACACCACCACCCCCCCACAAAGAGAAAAACTATATGCTAGATAAAGTAAAATAAAATAGCATAAGCTTGTTTTTTTAAGTGGAGGCTGTTTAACCTTTGTGTTAAAAGGCTAACTGAACTCCAAGTGATCTTTCAGCAGGTAAGTCCATATCCACATAAACTGGATCTCAAACTTTAATCAAGGAGATGACTTTTTCAATCAGATTTTTACAGTAAAATAAATGTTGTTTTCAGAATACATTTGATGAAATGGATATACTAATCAGGAGAAACACAAAATAGCCAAGTAAATCAGACATTCCATCTTAGTGCAAACACAACGGGCTCAGAAGCAACAATAAAGTCCTGCCAGCAAATCTGATGTTATCACTAGAGAAATAGGAATTGCTTGAGCCATGTTTTGACTCTCCTTATGGAAGAAAGAACAGTGTGCTGTACCCAGGAAATGATTCTAATCCAAGGCTCTGGCCATCTGCATGGATTTTGAATATCAAACTGCTCTAAAATTACATGGAGACAATCACGTTCTGGGTTGCCTTCATTTAGTATTTTCAATTACTGAAAGAGCAGACAATTTCAGCTGCTTAGAGTTCTCTGCTCAATAAAAGCAATTCACAGTTACATTATTTTTTAATTGATCTTTATTCATTAGTGACAAATGAGAGAGATAATTGGCCTCTAATTACCCTGGCATCCGAGTAAGTAGTAGTATAATTTTCCATTTGGCTCCAAAGTATTCTCCATAATTAAATCATGTCTCTCTTGCTGTCTAATTTAAGAACCCAAAAGAAGTGAAATAGTGGGGTGGGGGACACTTAATCACAGCTCTTATTGATATGTAACTTCTTTCATATATACAGCTTTCTTTTGGTTTTAATCAGAATTGAGGCATAAAGCCAAGTTCAGAGGAGATGGGAGCAAGGAGTGAACTCTACACAGGAAGAAGGCTCCTCCATTGTTTATTGGAGATGGAAATTCAATGCTCAAAAATGTTTATTGCTAAGATGGACAGAAAAATAGATACCATCCCACGGCATGCCTGGGTGTTTCTGTTTTGATTAACATCAATTTGATTGCTATCTAATCCCTTCAGAAACCTAGATAGAGATGTACCACTAATAATTATGATAGCTATTAACTTATATTTATAGAACCCTTTACAGTTCAAAACACTTTGAAGTACATTATCTCATAGAAACCAGAGAGGAGGCATAGTTTCGAGCTTAAGACGCCAGCTCTGGGGTGGGACTGCCTGGGTTCCAATCTCAAGTGCGCTATTTCCTAGCTTAGTACGACATTGGGCAAATTAGATTGTCTCTCTGTGGCTCCTTTTCTTCATCTGTAAACTTGAGATGATAATAGCATCTTCCTCATAGGGTGGCTATGAGGACCGCATTAGTGAATATTTGTAAAATACGCAGAACGCTGGTGTATAGTAAGCTCACCATAAATGGTTGCTAATGGATTAGGGTTTCAGAAAAATTGTAAATCCAGATAATGGGATATAGAACAGGAGTTGGCAAACTGTGGCTCAGGAGCCTAAAGTGGTCCACTGCCTACTTTGTATGGCTCGCAAGCTAAGAATAGTTTTACAGTTTTTGAAAAAGAATAATAATTAGTGACATGTGAAAATTATATAAAATTCAGACTTCAGTGTCCAAAATAAGGTTTATTGGCACAGGGCCACACCCATCATTTATGTATTATCTATGACCGCACTCAGTGTGCCGTTGTCTATGTCTTTGTCTGTGGCAGAGCTAAATAGTTGTGACAAAGACCGTATGTCCTGCAGAGCCAATAATATTTACTGCCTCGCCCTTTATGGAAAAAGTTTGCTAACCCCTGGTATAGATGTTAAAGTAAGTAATAAGATCGAGACCCCCCAAAGTAGTCCAATTAAGGAAGAAGGAAACAGAAATCAATTCCCAGTAATAGGAAGAAGGCATTAGAATAGCCTGTACTTTGAAGCTACACAGACATGGTTGGAATCCTAGCTCTAAACACATTCATCTGTGTAACCTTGCACAAGTCACTTAAACCTATTGGTTTCTAGCCCCCTCATCTGGGAATAGATTTTAATAATAATTCTACCTTTCTCACAAGTTTGTTTTAAGGACTGTATTAGGTAACATATATAACACACTGAATAGCCAATAAGTATCCAAAGGTCGAGGATGACACAGAATTGGAAAATACAAAATTAAGTTCAAGAACTCAGAATCCAAGATTCATGTCAAGATTCAGGAGGGACAGAGGTCAGAGTGAGGAGGGACAGGAAAGGCATGTTTTCAAGATGATGAACGGGGCCTGGCTAAGGACAGGGAGACAGGATCCACCTGGATGTTCCTACCAGCGTGACCTCCACCAAAGCCTGAATCTCTTTCCCCACTGGGGTGTGACATAGGCTTGTGGCTTCAGCTGTTTCTATGATCCATGTTTATCTCCAGGGGTGTAATCAAGACAAGAAACAAGTTGAGACGGATGGAGGAAATTGATGTGTCCTGTTATGTCTGAGGCACCCGCGGGACATTCAAGTCTACTTAAGCCGCAGGCACCTGGGAATGACGAATTGAGACAGAGCTATGGCCTGGAAGACACTAGGAGAGTAGTGGTAGTTCAAGTCCTCAAGGCTGAGATGAAGGAGAGGAACACATAGGGCGGGAAGGTTAGAAAGCCAGGAACAGAACGGGGGCAGACATGGCTATCTACATAAAGGCCATGCCAACGCCATGTCCCATTGTTTCCTGCCACCATAGAGTCCAGGAGGCCGAATGCTCACCCGGCTGATTTAGTCTCTAAACCCCACATGTTGGGGGTTCTGGGTAACAGAAACCCACTCAGACTAGTTTCAATTTAAAAAGAGGATATGCTATAAGGACACAAGGCCATTGCAGAGAATTCAGGGATAAGAATGAGCCAGATCTTACCATGGACTCTGTTGAGAGGCGGATGGCATCCAACGAATAGAACGCCACTTCATTTCCTGGGTTCTGAACCCATTGAGGATTAAGGCCAAATGGAAGATTCCAAACTCTAGGTGCCTAAGACAGTGTCCGGTACATGGTGGGTGCTCAGTACACATTCATTGAATTTGAATAAATGAATGATATTTCTGCCAGCCCAGGCAAGAAGCCCTTTTTAATGTAAAAGAATAAGGCCCAAATGATGGCATGTCAAGAACCAATGGCAAGTGATGAGCACAAGTAAAGCCCACCGCCTACTCTGCTGTACTTGGCTTTCGTAGCATGTATCACAGTTTTTAATAATATAGTGATTATTTGATAAATATCTCATGAGATTATAGACTTCATAAGGATAGAGGTCGTGTCTGTTTTGATCATTGTCTAGCACAGGGTCAACAAACGTTTTCCGAAAAGGGCAAGATAGTAAATATTCTCATCGTTGCAGGACACATGGTGTCTGCCACAACTACTCAGTGCTGTTGTCACACAAAAGTAGCCCTATGTATTGAATGGACATGGCTGTGTTCCAGTAAAACTTTGCTTGTGATGACAGGAAGCAGGACACATATGTTTCATGGGCCACAGTTTGCTGACCCGCTGCTCTAGCAGATAGTTAGCGAGTTCAATAAATGCTAAGTGAATGAATATTCCGCATCAACTTAAAATCAGCGCAGGATGATCTCAAACTGTCTATACCGTACAGACATCAGTGATGTCATTCTATGTGACTTCTGCTCAAAATTCCATCAGGCTTTGTTCTCTTGATTTGATGGTCAGTTAAGAGGCAGCCAGAAGAAAGTAGGACAGACACGATGAAAAACAACCTTCCTTTTTTAAAGCAAAGGAGGAGAGTTGGGGCTTCGAGATTTAGACCTAGAACTAAAGCAACACCAATCTGTCTGAACTACTGTGGCCCAAATATGAGAAAGTTACATATGTGACTTTGTAAGAAGACCACTTGGGCTTTGAGGTCCAAAAGGCCTGAGTTCAATTCTGTCACTCTTTGGCTGTGTGATGTTGAGCTAGTGACTTCTTATGACTGAGCCTCAGTTTCCTGATCCGTAAAATGCAGATAACAAGAAACCCCTCCCTTGCAATGTGGTTATAAGGATTAGTTAGTGCGTGTAAAAGCTTAAATTTGTTTTGGGTAAAAAAAATTATATATACCTGCTCAGCAAATATTCCCTTTGTTGTTTTGACTCATTTCTGAAATCCTTTCAAAAACTGGATTTGTCCTTCTCCCAAAGAGCTGCAAATAGCCATTTTGCCCCCACCAGCTTTCATGAAAAATTCAAGACCTTTTCAAAATATACACATTTCCTTTGACATCACTACACAATGCAGAATATGTGTGTCGTTACCAAGGCGAAAACAAGGCTTTGTGGCATAAATTATTGATATGTTTTGGAGCATATGTAAAATGGGACATGGGCGAGGGAAATAAAGTGAATAAAGAGGTGAAGGTGAAAGAAACTCGACTTACAGGCACAATTAAATCCCTATGAAATAATCCTGGCCAAATAACAGTAATTTAAATAGGCTGACTATAAATTAGAGAAAACTGAGTTCACTAAAGTTGTTTATTGGCAAGTCTGGGGGTGGTGATTCTAAAGCCATATACCTCATGTTACCCTCAGCAAACAACTGGGCTTATCTTTAATGTGAAAATAATGTTGATGTAACTCAGTATATTTTACTGGAGAGCGGAACGACTATCCGCCTTTTGGGTGTTTTGTAGATACAAGCCAGATAAATTCTAAGAAAGTATTTGGTTAATCCCCCTTCCCTGCCCAGGCAAACACACGCACACAGGCACACACACACACTCACGCACATTTTACCTGTGTAATTAACAAGTTCTTTTGTTTCTCTGCAGCCTCTCGAGCTGTAGAGTTTGTCAATTAACATTGGTTCCTGTGAGAAGCATGATAGGTAATCCTTACCAGTGTCCTCACGTGTGCGCTCCCTTCCCTTCCAATTATACATTTCATCTCTCCTTAAAAAACAAATATTTTTTAACTTTTTAAAAATCAGCTTTTTATTCTAGGATAATGTCAGTTTTACAGAAAAATTGGGAAGATGGTAGGGAGTTCCTGAATATCCCACACTTAGTTTCCCTTTCTCCTAACATCTTATATTGTATGGTATATTTGCCACAATTAATGACCAGTATTGGTGCATTGTTATAACTGAAGTTCATGCTGTATGTAGATTTCTTAGTTTTTACCCAGTGTCCTTTTTATGGTCTCAAAGCCCATCCAGGACACCACGTAACATTTAGTTGTCACGTCTCCTTAGGCTCCTCTTGGCTGAGACGCTTTCTCAAATTTTCTTTGGTTTGGATGACCTTGACAAATTTATGGAGCACTGGTTAGGTATTTCGTTAGAATGCCCCTCAACTGGGATTTCTCTTATGGTGTTCTTATGAATAGACTGACCTTATAGGTTTTTGGGAGGAAGGCCATAGGGCTAAAGTCTGGTGCTCATCACTTCGTATAAGGGTATACACTCCCAACATGGCTTACCACTGTAAAAAGCAAATTTTAAACTTGAGGTGTAGAAACCGCTTCTCCCTAAGTAGACATTTCCTCCAACTTGAGCACAGGTGAATTGTACCAAAATAAATGGATTTCCAAATAAACACAGAATGACTAGTCTTGCCACGTCTGGAATATCATTCATTTTAGTTTTGTTTCCACCTTTAGTTTTTTTATTTCCCATCATTCTTGGAATCTGAGTGACAACACAGTGAGTTGCACCTGTAGTTTCTTAACCTGAAATTGCTAGAAAGAGGATTGCTTCCAAAGAGACAGGGTAGAAGAGAAACTGGCAAAAGTAACAAAACCTGGTCTCTTTTTTTCTTCCCTTCATCCTAACTGCTCAAAACTCTTGTACAGAGAGCCTGCCTCACAACTATTTTGATGCATATCAAGTTCCACGCTGACTTAAACATGTTTGGACACATTTTAGAGCTGTGTACTTCCTATGTACAGCAAGTCTTTGACTATGGAACTGATTGTCTTTTATTTTACTATTTGTTGATGGGAATGCCCATAGAATATAAACTAACGAAACAGGTCAGATATTTCCACACTAAACATATAGAAGTATTCTTGACTTCTACAAAGAAATATGCTCTTTCCCATTGTTCTTGAAAGATGTGGTCAGCTGTACTTGGTTTCCCCTTTTCTGAGTCACGGATACAGAGAGACTGCGCAACGCGCTTGCGCAAGCTCAGTGACAAACGGCAGCTTGCGCTTTGGTGTTGGGAAGAGGATGGAGCCTGGCGGGCTCTGTGGTGAGTGGGGGACTGGAGTGGCCTCACCCAGAGGAGGCAACGGCTGCTCAGCAACATGGTAAACACGGACACGGGAAGGTTTTTGTCCTTAGAACAGTACCTGGCACCGAGCAATAATTCAACAAATATTAGCTGTCATTCTGATTATTATTATTATCGCTGTCATTGGTTTGAGATGGGTGGAGTTGGAGATGAGAATTAGTGCTGAGTTGGGCCAACAGTCTGTAATGGAGTTGGATTACAGAATCAGTGTACTCATTTTTTTCCATTCTTGACCCCAGCTTTTTGTCCTCTGATTCCTTCTCCTGATTTCTTCTCTTAGGAATATGCCTCTCCCTCCACCCCAGTGTCCAGAGGCTAAATCCCCCATGTGCTTTCAGGCTCAAATCAAGGGCCTCCATTTTTTTTTTTTTTTTTTTGCGGTACGCGGGCCTCTCACTGCTGCGGC
>NC_041231.1:21381894-21460510 GCF_002837175.3 Physeter macrocephalus
CCGGACCGGGGCGCGAACCCGCGTCCCCTCCATCGGCAGGCGGACTCTCAACCACTGGGCCACCAGGGAAGCCCCAAGGGCTTCCTTTTGATCTTTCCCTCACTCGATTATAGAATCCACGTTCTCATGGCCCTTCGTCTAGCAGTGTGCTGGAGCAGGCTTGTACCAGCTTGAGAGTAGAAGTCGTTAAATTTTCAGGACTCTTCTAAGCTAGTTGTTAAATACAACCATTATTAAATATTATTTAAACTTAAAATTCAATGAATTTTATTAAAAACATAGACAATACGCTTCCTAATTATTTTACTATGTTTTATTACTATCTATATTCTTTTAGGTAAGTATATGTATCCTGTCTGGATGATGGAAATACTATATGATGGTGAGCTAATACATGTCTCTTCCCAGCTAGGTGTTCAGTGATTTTAGACTGACAGCTTGAAAATGGCCATAATGGGAATATTTACATTATGGAAATCAGCAGTCATTACAAATTAGTGCTTTCTCTAAGCGCACAACCCAGAGTTAGGTGTTAAGTATTTACCAGCATGAAATTACTTTTAGACTTCTTTTGAATGCTTATGATTTTTTAAAAAATCTATACCTCTCTTAGGACACCATGCTCTCCTTTGCATTGCAGATCATTGGTTATAAGTCTTAAAATTTCTTCTAGATTATACAATCCTTAAGGGTAGGATAGATATCCTGTTCATGATTGTATTCCCCAAAACATCTAGCATAGTATACGTTCAATATTTACTTATCAAATGGAATTAATTAGAAGCGACAACTCAGTTCTGGGAAGTGAAAATCAAGCACACATTTAAGTAATATAATATACTCTTCTCGTGCGTAAACCAAATCGAAAGACAGAGAGTTGGCTGTAGGGAGGCCAGCCAGGAGCTTACTAGCAGAGAAGGAATCTGTACAAGGTGAAATATGGTGCATACAGCAGTGTTATGGATGGAAAAGTGCAGAAGGGTGAGATCAAATTTAGACCTAATTCGTTTGAGGAGAACTGATAATATTGGTGTCCTAGTTTTCTTCTATTATACTGGGATAAAGAATTTTCTTTCACGAATCTCTCTGCATCTTCGGGAAGTTCTTCTACATCTTTCCAATGATTTGGTCTACAGTATGTCAGAATAGGAGCCGTAGTGTTTTTCTCTGCCAATCCTGAGGATTTCCAGTGTCAACTAATTCCTGCCTGCCTGCCCACACCTCTTCCTAAGGGCAACCACCCTGTGTAGAGCCACTGCTGCCCACATGGTCCTGTTTTCTCCCAAGTGACCTCGCTTCCATAGCTGATTGGCTCAGGGATGGATATCTGCCTAGTAGGCTGGCCAGTGAAATGTAAAGAAGCTGAGCTGGTGAGTCACATCGTTGCTCTTAGCAATTCCACCTGGGAAACAAGGAGCGCTTAAGCCATGTTTAGAATTGGTAGAAGGAAGTGAAACCGTGCCGTGAAGGGGCTACAGAGTAGAACTGGTGCCACGGCAAGCAGAAGCCATGCTATAAAACAGCAGAATTTTTGAAAAAGCAGGAAAGGTTTTTGGTAGATAAAGGAATTTGCAGCAAATAGAGAAAGACAGAGTTTATTAGAGAATGGCTGTAGCCGGGTCGTGGAGCTATTTTAGTTTCTGGTTTAGTAGTTATATTCCATAGTTTTAAAAACAGAAAATGTAAGTAATTTTTACCCAAGGTCATATATAAGCAGCTAGACTTCATAATCCCAGATTTTTTCCAAACAGATGGTAGTATATTTGCTACAACTTCCACTCCATGCCCAAGACAGATATGGCTGATTGAACCGGGAACATTTACCATGAGCACTGGATTTAGCTTCTAAATTCTTCCTGCATTAAGATCGGAAAAGTCACTTTCATCATTATGAGTTAAGAATGATTTAGTCAGGCTTCCCTGGTGGCACAGTGGTTAAGAATCCGCCTGCCAACGCAGGGGACACAGGTTTGAGCCCTGGGCCAGGAAGATCCCACATGCCATGGAGCAACTAAGCCTGTGGGCCACAACTACCGAGCCTGCGCTCTAGGGCCCGCGAGCCACAACTACTGAAGCCCGCACACCTACAGCCTGTGCTCCGCGACAAGAGAAGCCACAGCAATGAGAAGCCTGTGCACCCCAGCGAAGAGTAGCCCCGGCTCGCCACAACTAGAGAAACCCCACGCACAGCAACGAAGGCTCAATACAGCCAAAAATAAACAAACAAATTTTTTTAAAAAAGAATGATTTAGTCTAATATTTCTGTTTTCATTCTGCAAAAGTCTATTTCAAAATATTATTCCATAATATTGGTAATAGGATTCCTCTCCAAATTCAAAAAGGTATCAGTGAAATAGTCATCTGAAATCCAAATTAAATGCTCAAAAATAAACTTAAAGTTTTTTGTTTGTTTGTTTGTTTTTTTTACAGAGTCTGGGCTTCTAATTTTGACCAGCTGTAAACATCTTGGATTCTTGCACAGAAAAAAGAAAACCATTTTAAAGACAGAGATATGGTCAAATAAATTAATCCCATTATGAAAATTGTGCTAGAAAATCATGAGGAAAACACAAAATAATATATGAAAAATGAAATAGCTTCAGCAGAGCTGGAAAACCGTTGACCATAGAATGCAAGACTTTTCTAACAATATCAAGGAACAAATGATGAAACTGTGAAAACATTGCAAATACTTTACTTTAGCTTTCAGTGAATTGTATGACATGATTCACAGCCCAATTAGTACTCTGGGTATGTTTTGTCTTAAAGGGCTTCCAAATTTACTAAGAAATGTCAAATCAAACAACAAAAAAATCAAAGTTATGTAGATATTTTTCAACTTGTGTCTGTCAAAGAAGAATTTCAGTTAGACATGAAAAATTAGTGTCTATCATGATGGACAGTATTCCAGGTATGTTAGATTAAAAATCTAAAGCTATTGGAACTTTAAAACAAAAGACAGGTGACTCCTTTAATGCTTTGCTTCACTGTAAGATTCATATTGAAACTCTGTGCTCAGTTTACTAAAGTGAACTCTATGAAAAGTATCATGGGTGCAGTTGTTGAAAATTGTTAAATATGTGTGCAAAGGCTAGAAATCATCACCAGTTTATAGAACTCTTGATGAGACTAGAAGACAGTGATTTTAATGATCTTGTATACTTTGCCAATACACGTCAGTTGAGTCATGCAAGAGTTTTATAAAGATTTAACTCCACTCCAAGATCTTCTTGAAGAAAATGAACGCTTGTCAAATATTTAATAATCAAAACAAAAAATGGCAGAATGATTTATATTTTGCACCAATATCACACTACATATGAACAAGCTAAATCTGAAGCTTCAAAAAGTTTATTTGTAACAACTGTATATAATGGACATTTATAGACATTTTTCTCAAACTTACATGGAACATTCGCCAAGATGGATCACATTCGGGGCCATATATAACACCTTAAAAAACTTTAATGAATAGAAATCATAGCTTAGGAGGGGAATTGCTGGATCGTGTGGTAGTTCTATTTTTAATTTTTTGAGGAGCCTCCATACTGTGTTACATAGTGGCTGTGCCAGTTTATATTCCTAACAGCGCACAAGAGGTCCCCTCTCTTCACATCCTTGCCAACACTTGTTATTTCTTGTCTTTTTGATAATAGACATTCTAACAGTTGTGAAGTGATATCTCATTGTGGTTTTGATTTGCATTTCCCTGATAATTAGCAGTGTGAGTGTCTTTTCATGAACCTGTTGGCCATCTGTATGTCTTCTTTGGCAAAATGTTTATTCAGATCCTCTGCCATTTTTTAAAACAGATTGTTTTTGTTGTTGTAGTTGTTACTGAGTTGTATGAGTTCCTTATATATTTTGCATATTAACCCCTTATCGAATATATGATTTGTAAATATCTTCTCCCTTTCAGTAGTTGCCTTTTTATTTTGTTGCTCGTTCCCTGTGCTGTGCAGAAGCTTTTTAGTTTGGTGTAGTCCCATTTGTATTTTGTTGCCATTGCTTTTGGAGTCAGATCCAAAAAAAATGTTGCTAAGGCTGGCGTCAAGGAGTTCACTACCTATGTTTTCTTCCAGGTGTTTTATGCTTTCGGGTCTTATATGCAAGTCTTCAATCCCATTTTAAGTTAATTTTTGTGCATGGTGTAAGATAGTAGTCTAGTTCATTCTTGTGTATGTGGCTGTCGAATTTTCTCAAGATCATTTATTGAAGAGACTGTCCTTTCCCCAGTGTATATTCTTGCCTCCTTTGTCGTAAATTAAATGACTGTATATGCATGGGTTTATTTCTAGGCTCTCTATTCTGTTCTATTGATCTATGTGTCTGCTTTTATGCCAATATCACGGTGTTTTGATTACTATACCTTTGTAATATAGTTTGAAATTAGGGAGTGTGATGCCTCCAGCTTTGTGCATCTTTCTCAAGAGTGCTTTGGCTATTAGAGATCTTTTGAGATTTCATATGAATTTTAGGATTGTGTGTTATATTTCTGCAAAAAATGTCATTGGAACTTCAATAGGGATTGCATTGAATCTGTAGTTTTCTTGGGGTAGTGTTGACATTTTAACAATATTAATTCTTCCAATTCAGGAGCACAGAATGTCTTTTTATTTATCTATTTATTTATTTGTGTCTTTTTCAATTTCTTTCATCAGTGTCTTATAGTTTTCATTGTACAGGTCTTTCACCAACTTGGTTAAATTTATTCCTAGGTATTTCATTCTTTTTGGTGCAATTGTTTGTCTTTAAAATTGTTTCAAAATATGCATAACATAAAATTTTCCATTTTAATCATTTTAAAGTGTACAGTTCTGTAGCATTAAGTACAGTCACATTGTTGTACAACCATCACCACCATCCATCTCCAGAACTTTTCGTCTTCCCAAACTGCAAGTTTATACCCATTAAACACTAACTCTGAATTTCCCCCTCATCCAGTCTCTGGCAGTCACCGTTCTCATTTCTGTCTCTATGAATTTGACTGATGTAGGTACCTCATATAAGCAGACTCATGCAATATTTGTCGTTTTATGTCTGTGAAAGTTTAAATTGTATGTTCCAGTAATATATTTCAAAGTTTTATCCCATCCTGTTTCCAACAGGACGTTCATTATACAGAAGAAAGGAAAAGTTGTACTTTGATAAACATTTAGCAGTGATCAATTTCTGTAAAGCTTATTTTTCCTAGTGGAAAAATTCAGTTAAATTCAGAAAAATGCTAGCAGCTCTGCAAGGAAATAGAAGGTGGTGTTAGGATAATTTACAAGGGACTTGAAATCACTCCTGAGCCCTGGGATACTTCTGTCAAATATGTAGCTCGTTGGGCCTTTCATAATTGTGTCTTAATGCTTGGAATATGTGTACTGGCTTGTTATAGGAAAGTAGCATTACTTAATCAAACAAGGAAATTATATGGCAACTCTAACATTTATAGTACCGAAGTTCAAATCATTCCCAAGATGAGTGATGCTGCGACTATACAACATACATCAGTGTTTCCTGCTAGAAGAAAGATGGGTGGATGGATGGATGGACTAGATTAGATCTAAGTTTACATAATATACGTGCAGGCCGTGGGCTGTTCATGTTTCTTCATCCCTTTTTTTCTTCCAAGAGAAAAATCAAATATTTTAAAATGTATCAACAACCAACTCATTTGTGATTATACGTTTTCTTGACTCTCCAAAAATTATTTACATAATCTCTGCCTGTAAACACCTAAATACAAGTTTGTGTGTTTATAAACAACCAAAGGACTATGGACCAATGTGAGGAAAATCAATAAACTTCTAATCAAATCCCTCTGAACAGACATTTTGGTTTGCCTTGAGGTTCACCAGAGGGTAAAAGAAAAAAAAGAAAATGTTAGTGGGGGAGAAGGTGAGAATATGGAAGAAATACTAAACAGAGTTTCAAGTTTTAAAAAGTCCCTGAAATTATTGAAAATGCAGAAATGAAAGAAGAAAAGGAAGTGGCTGCTAGTGGTGACAAATTGTAGAACTAAAAGAAAGTTTAGCATTCACATCACTATTTGATTGATATTTTACAGATGTCACTGAGGCTGGGGGAAGTGTGCATGGGACTCACCCAAGTCATAGTTGCTGATAGTGTGGGCCCCAAGCCAGCCCAGTTCTTTTTTGCTCCATCCCACATTGTATCCAGCCCACATCTGGTCATGCAAAACAAACAGAGCTTTCATTTATTTTTCCCTTCATAAATGCAGGAAGTATCTGCACTTCCAAGGAAAATATTTATGTATGTTTAAAGTGGATTCTAAGACCAATTGAATACACAAATTAAAACAAATATATATGTCTGCTGGCCAATGCCTCTCCGAGGCCCTAGTTGTGCTTTACACGTGAAAACAGGCTAAACGTTTTAACTCTGAGGAAATAGGGTTTCATTCGATTCTGTCATCTTGTTTTTGAAGGAATTTATGCTCCTCTCTACCTTTTCCATTCATTTCATCAAGCGATGATACTACATCAACAAAAACCCAACACAACGGAACGAGGTGCAAGGCAGAAGTGATTTGAAAACCTTCAAGTTGTGTTTCAGTTGTTTTTGAAGAAAAAGGGATGGGTGGTCAGTGAGCATTTGTAGGATTCCATCTGCATTGGAGCACAGGATTGTAGACTTGTTAACTCACAGTGTCACACAGATCTGGAGCATCATTTTTCATTTAGGAATGGCCAACCTAGCTTTCTTTTTCCATTTTAAGGGAGCAAGCGCAAAAGCCTGCCACGGGCCCACTACAAAAGAAGCTCGTTATCTCAAAACCATATGACATCGTCAGCTCCATAATCAGAATAAGCTAAATAAATTAAAGAAAAATATTGGTAGCTCAATGCACTTTCTAAGCATGATTAAAGCCACTGGAGGTGGGGGAAAAAATAAGCTTGGGTCTCTGAGGTTTCTAAATTTGAATGGACTTTCAACCTTATGGCTATGAGAGGTTGCAGCCCTAGTGTCTTCTCCATAGCCATGTTGATTACTTGGTTAATGTAAATTCCAAGGAGTCTCAATAGTTAGATTAAAGAAATAGCAGTAGGTCATGTTGAGTTTAAAATTAATTATGGAATTTAATCATCAGTAACAATAATACAATTAACCTTTGTAATATTTTCCAAAGGCCAAATAAAATAAAATATAATAAACAGAAATCATGTAAATATTTAAAGACTGGCCCCTCTAGTCTAGACAACATTGGAGCTCTAAAAGGAACCATTTAACTAATGTTTGGGTGGTTTGTCTGCTGTTTTCTCTTAACAAGCTTGTACTCACATAGTCAATCCAACGTTAGCCTCTTCATTCTGCTTATGTTCGTTGTCGCCTGACTGCCACCAAGTTGGGACAAAGAAAAGCCATCAATAATTGCTGTCATAGGCGGCTTTGGGCCACAGCTGCAAGTTGGGATCTTCCTCTGACCCCATCCACAAGGCTGGCTGTGGTTGACCTTGGTCAGCCTGAAACATGCTCTGTAGAGCTCTCATTCGGCTTGGTCTTTAGACTCCAGGACTGAAAGCTGTCAGGGTCAGGGCCAAAAATCTCATGTACAATTTACTGTTCCCACCAGTGTGGTTCTGTGAGCATTCCCCTGGCTTAACAAGAAGCCATCTTTCTGATGAGAGAAGTTTATAACATCAATATCTTGTTCTTGTTGTTGTTGTTAAACTTTAGCCTTGTTGGCTTTGCCACAAAAAATGTATCTCATCTCTATTCCTTCCGGGCGTGGAGTATAATACTTCCACAGTCTACCCCAATCCATGATCACTATTATCTCTCACTCAGGTACTAAAATGACCTCCTTTCTTACTGGTCTTTTTGCTTTCATTCTTCTTCCCATTCACCTGTGATTTATTCTTACTCAGCAGAAAAAAGAAAAATGATCTCTTTAGAGTATAAATCAGAGCACATTTGTATTTAAACTTTCTGATATGGCCCTCACAATAAGCTTCAATGCCTTTCCTAATATTTACCTTCATCTAGACCCAGCACCAGCTATAAAATATGGAGCCCAGAGCCAAATGAAAGTATGGGGACTTTGTTCAAGATTATTGCAAATTTCAAGATGGCAACAGGAGAGTATTAAAACAAATGTGGGGTCCTTCTAATCACGGGACCCTGTGCCACTTTGAGGGTGACCCAACCGTGAAACCAGCCCAGTCCCCACCAGCACCATCACCAGCCCTCTGACATATTATATCCATTTCGCAACCAGCACGTTGGAGCACTGAATCCTATTTTGGAAAATGGAGTTGTACACACACACAGTTCCCGTCACTGTAGAGCGTAGCTGGGTTTCAGAACATGCTTTCCTAGCATTTTCCCTTTACCGTAGTCACTGTGTCTTCAAGTACTTCTTTAGAATAATAGAGCAGTCCCAGTGGTATTGGCTATCGCCTCATATGGACATGGGGAAATCAAGAAAATTAGGAATATTTCACTCCATATTTTTACTGGTATAGCCACAAGAAAATATAATCAGTGGTAAGAAAGCAAACTTTGTGTTGGTTACCTTTCAATAAGAAAAGAGTAAGATGCCACAGAGAATAAAAACAAGGAAACTGCAAATACAGAAGGATGGCCTGGCCAGCGTAAGGAGTCGATAGCAGGGTATCTACCAGTTATCCAAAGCCCTTTCCTTGGCTTGGCCCTACTGCCCCATTCCCTGCTTTGTGGAGTTTGTCTGGTGTTGAAGTCGCTTTAGCACTTCCTTGAACATGATTTTTTAAAATAATAGTAGTAATAAGAATAATAGGGCTTCCCTGGTGGCGCAGTGGTTGCGCGTCCGCCTGCCGATGCAGGGGAACCGGGTTCGCGCCCCGGTCCGGGAAGACCCCATACGCCGCGGAGCGGCTGGGCCCATGAGCCATGTCCGCAACGGGAGAGAGGCCACAACAGAGAGAGGCCCGTACCCCAAAAAAAAAAAAAAAAAAAAAAAAAAAGAATAATATTGTGATTTAATGAGCTCCTATCATATACCCAGCAGTGTACTAGGTGTTTTACTGACATCAGTACACTTTGGGGGGATACTGTTGTACCGATTTTATAGATGAGCAAAATAAAGTTTAAAGAAGTTAAGAAATCTGACCAGTGAGCAACACTGCAGCCAAACCCATGCCAGCTGGGCTCCTGTGCCTGAGTTCTTTCCTATACCATGCAGCACCTTGCAGATAAGTGTCTCTGAAAGTGTGGTCAGTGGACGACTTGCCTCCAGATCATGTGGAGTTTTTTAAAAATACAGAGAGCCTTGCCTAAAACCTAGAGAATTTGATTCTCCATGGTTGTGGCCTAGAATGTGTGGCAGGGGTGTTGGGGGCAGCAAGTCCCAGGTAATCTTATGCACAGTGATTTGAGCCTTGCTGCTCCAAGTATTTTCCTCTTTACTGATCTGTTTTCTTAAGGACCCTTCCACGCTCTCTGGAGGTGCCTTTTGAGTGCTCTGGCACTTCTTCCACTTCAGCTAAATGACGCGATAGACCTTGGCATGGCGTAGCATGTTTTAAATGCCAGTAGGCTCTGCAATTCCACCAGACACACAGTAAACAAAGTTAAATAATCTCATACAACAAAACCTGAAGGAGATCATTTTCCTGCACATGATATGAAACGAGATATGCAAAGCAGGGTCCTTAATGCTACAATGTGCACTTTGCATCTGCCTCCATGCCTGGCTGGTCATTTGTTATAATACGTGTGACATCCCACAGTGCAGCCTAGGGCTCTGAGGATCGTCAGCTGCACAGAAGAGTGAAACAGAGAGGATGATACAAAACAGGCCCTGAGATAAGAGCCATCCTCTGACCTAAGGGCCGTTCGCAAGACTGCATGATCAGCACCAAATTCCGTAAATTATCCTGGACTTGAATCCGTTCTGAGATCCTGCCACTAAAGGAGATTGCATTCTTACTACGTAACCCCTTAGCCTATATTTTCCTCCACCACATTCATACTTTGTCGTTAAATTCCAGCCTATACTTACTTTCCAAATACCAAGTCATGATGTCATGTTACTGAAAGTGCCTTCTGTTTTACTTACTTACACCATTTCACACGTATATTCATCCTGTAGGTTCTCTTGGGTCTCATTTTCTAGGAAAACTGACACAGGTTTTGTTTACCTCTTACTAGTTAAAAAAGAAAGAAAGGCGGAGGCCAGTTACTGGAATCATCAGCTGCCTTCTCAAGGCAGAAAAGAAAGATGAAATAATGGAATCTGGCCCCGGGATGTTTAAAAACTAGCATGGAGGAAAAATAAAAACATTGCCCGGATAAAGAATCTTGCAGCAGAGATCAGGAGTTTGCCTTATGAGGTCAGAATTCATCCAAGTACAAATAATAAATAGACGAGAGAGAAGCATTATCAGGTTTACATTTTCCAATTAGCATTCGGAACATCAAAGCTCTGAGAAGGTGTGGAATCCCTTCCAGGCCTGAGGAGGGGGGACTCACGTGGATACAGCGTGTCTCTCCGCAGGGGACTCTCACTTTCGGAGGTCTTTGTTTAGAGTCCTTTTGCCACAATTCAGCGATCGCTGTCCTCCCCAGCCACTTACAGCTCTGACCTGCAAATGCCTCTTATCACAACTGAGCATTTCTTATCTCCAAGAGGATTGAAACCAGAGCGCCCTCGAAGGATCCAGGGACTGTTTAAGAATAGCAGAAATTTAGCCTGACCAGACTTACAGAATGGCGAATCCTCAAAGACAGAAGAAAAGTTATCTGCTAATGGTCAGCATTGGCCCTAAGCCCTCATTCTTCCTTTCAGCTATTCACTCTGCTTTATTCCATTAAACCTCAATTATGGCTATCATCATTTTCCTTTGAAGACCAAGGGCTGGTGTGGGGGGACAAAGGCGTTTAATCACTTTTCAAAGGTCTCATAGCATGCTTTAAAGATGCCTATATTTGGAAAGCCAAAAAACCTATAATCCAATGAGTTTGGTAACTTGAAAATGTTCATTTTTGAACAGAACACGAAAGGCGTTTATTTTCCCCAATATATAAACATAATAAATGTCAATAAGAAAGTTTAATGGGAAAGACATGAACATTCTAATGGCACAGGAAATAGAAATATAGAATGATAACGCCAGTATCAGACAACACATTAGGCACCTAGGTGTATGGACCATGGCTTAAAACGCATGGATATATAATTTCTTTGTACGCTAAGACACCTTTGTTTTAGTATGGTGAAGTGAATTTACTTCCAGTCAAAAGAACAGTAGTGCTAAGGAGTTTTGTTTGGCGTCTAAGTAAATTTGTAAAAGGGTGATGGACGTGCAGGTAGCCGGCATACATCATTAATATATTCTTCACAGAGTATCAGTGCTCTGCATTGTTTCCACAGAAGACACTGAAGTTATGTAAATAACATTACCCTAAATCCCTAACCAGAGCTATTCATATAAAGTCCTTATTGTAGCTATCTCCCTGACCATGACCATGTAGCATAGAGATATTACATTGTTGACAATCAGATAATATAAATTACATTTGCTCTGAAATAGCACTGGCTGTTGCTTTTGATGGCAGCCAAGGTCAGACTTACAAGATGGAGAACATATGCCCATATGGCTTAAGAACTAGATTGCTATCTGCTGAAAACCTAAATTCCTTGAAGCTCTCTAGAAGACGGATGCTAATGGAAAAACCCCACATATTCTTGCTTGTAAGGTAGTTAAATTTGCTTGCCCTGGGAAGGCTCACGGCAGTTTTTCACCTAGTGGAACTGAAACTAGAAAGAAAAAGAATTGGGCATATGCCAGGAGAATGGAGCCTGTACTAAGCAGTTTCCATCCACCACCACTTGGGAAGACCGAAATGATAACTAAAATAACACCTTTAATTTTTGCTGTACTGCATATGTGCAAATGATTTCATATGAAATTTCTCTTATAATTTCAGTTAATCTGGTAATAAATGTGCAGGTGACACAAAACTAAAAGGTTTTGGTAGCAGATAGGCTCCAGGAGGGTCATTATCTAACAAGATTAAGTGCTGTGGGGTAAGTGTAAGGACCAAACAGTCAACTGTGTTCATGTGAGAAGGGGATTCAAGACCCGGCAGAAGCGCTGACGGTAACAACTCAGGGGTATTGGTTGATAAAAAGCTCAGTTAGAGTCACTCATTACTGTGGCTGGTGAAAGTGGGCCTTCCACTAAAGTGGAAGCCTCTGTTACTAGGGTCTGAAATGAGAAAAATGTCAGCCCGCTCTACCATCCCCAGAGTACTGAATTCCAATCTGGTTCCCCTACTTGATGTGGACCTACTATGCTTGCTGTGTGCCAGGCCCTATGCCGAAGCCTTTATGCATATTATCTTGTTTAAGCCTCAGATAATCAGTAAGGCAGCAAATGGCAGGTTAGAGAGTGCAGTGGGCATCTGCCTGTTGGCCTGCCCAATATTCATTCCATCCTCTTTCTTTGGGTAACTACCTTTCCATCATTATGTACAGGCTTGGTTGAACATCAGTCATATTCCAGACCAAAGGGTGAGAATGTGAATCAAACCAAAGCCATAGCATTACCCTTTCCAGGTGTTTGAGCCGTGAAAGGAGTATAACAAGGACAGAAAAGAATAGAGCTGATAACACCCAACATCAGTGCTCTGAAGAAATGGCCCTACTGCTTTGGTCCCCAAGCTTTGCTTGTTGCTCAGTTTTCCAGGGCCTGATTTGTTTTTTAATCAGATATCTGAGCCGGTCCATATACTTCTAATAAGTGCACTTTTGTATTGTTTAATTCAGCCAGGCACTATTGCTTATTATAAAGAACATCAAGTGACTTGCATCAAGATAAACAAGTCATTCAGACCTTTCAGGCTCACTCCAGAACCCACATAGTTAACTGCTGCTCTGGTCCAGCACCAGGCCCTGTAAGAGGAGAGCTGGCCTACTACATGGAGGAGAGAAAAGGGGGAACCAGGAGGGAAGGGGATTGGAGATCATGTGTAGAACAGTGATGGAATGAGATTGTTTTTTCTGGAGAAAGATTGACACGGAGATAAGTAAACATCTTCAGATGACTGAAGGACAGTTATTTGGAAGAAAGATGAAAGATGGATAGTCATTTATTCATTCACTCTTTTCACAACACAATTTATTTATTTTATTTTTTTTGGCGGTACGCGGGCCTCTCACTGTTGTGGCCTCTCCCGTTGCGGAGCACAGGCTCCGGACGCGCAGGCCCAGCGGCCATGGCTCACGGGCCCAGCCGCTCCGCGGCATGTGGGATCCTCCCGGACCGGGGCACGAACCCGCGTCCCCTGCATCGGCAGGCGGACTCTCAACCACTGCGCCACCAGGGAAGTCCCACAGCACAATTTTATTGAAATGTGTCAGGCGCTGGGGTTACAGAAGTGAATAAACACAATATCTGTTCTCATGGAGCTTGCAATCTAGTTAGAGATAATGGACAAGGAACACATTTTAGAAATGAATTTAGCAAATGACAGGAGATGATAAATGCTATGAAGCGTGGTGGTGATATTTGATATTTGGTGGTAACACGAGCAAAAAAACCAGTATGAAGTGAAGGAGCCAACCTCAGGGCTCCCTGAAGAAAGAGCCTTCCAGGCAGAGGGAACAGCCAATGCAAAGGCTTTGTTTTTTCAAGGGATGTCCAGGAATGGGTAGAGAGCGGTGAGTGGGAAGAGAATAGACCAGAGCAAAAGAGCCAAGGGTCAGTTCACATCACACCTTGTATGGCTACAGTATAGAGGCTGTGTAGAGCTGCCAGAAAGTTTTGACCAAGGGAGTAACATGATAAAATGTATCGGTGGGGAACAAAATACATTTTTAAAAAAATTTTATTGGATTATAGTTGATTTACAATGTTGTGTTAGTTTCGGGTGTACAGCAAAGAGATTCAGTTATACAGATACGTATATCCACTCTTTTTCAGATTGTTTTCTCATACAGGTTATCACAGAATATTGAGCAGTGTTCCCTGTGCTCTGTAGTAGGTCCTTGTTGGTTATCTGTCTTACACATAGTAATGTGTACGTGTTCATCCCAAGCTCCTGATTTATCCCTCCTCCCCGCCACATTTCCCCTTTGGTAACCATAAGTTTGTTTGCTATATCCCTAAGTCTGTTTCCGTTTTGTAAATAAGTTCATTTGTATCATTTTTTAACTAGATTCTACATATGAGTGATATCATAAGGTATTTGTCTTTCTCTGTCTGACATACTTCATTTAGTATGATAAGCTCTAGGTCCATCCATGTTGCTGCAAATGACATTATTTCATGCTTTTTATGGCTGAGTAGTATTCCATTGTGTATATATGTACCACATCTTCTTTATCCATTTATCTGTCAATGACGTTTAGATTGCCTCCATGTCTTGGCTGTTGTGAACAGCAGAATGTATTTTTGAAAAGCATCCCCCTTGGGTGATATATAGACAGCAGATGAAGGCAGGCAAATATGAGAGCATAGTAAGCAGTGAGCAAATTATGGTAGCAGTCCAGGCTGGAGAATGATGGGGCTCATACTAGGGTGGTCAGAGTAAAGATGAAAAGTGATGAATCCTGGTATAAATTTGAGGGCGGATCTGATGGTGTTTGCCAGTGGATTGAATAGCGAGTATAAGAGACAGAAAAGAGTAAAGAATGACTCTCAGATTTTTGACCTGAGCAACTGGATGAGTGAAGATTCTATTTACTGTATGGCCTTATAGGGTAGAAATAGGACTGATGGTAGATGGACTGGGATGCTATATAAATTAGGACTTGTCCTCAGTCGTATCTGGCAAAGGAAGGAATGAAGTGATTTAAATATGAGGAGTTTCCCACACAGGAGGCTGGCACAGGTAAGGAGGACAACTGTTTGGCAGAGGCTTTGTAAAGTGGCTCAAGTGCCAGTAAAGGGTGGAACTCAGCGACTGCAAGCGTCCTTCCAATCATGAACTTTTGTCAACTATGAGGGTTACAGAATTGATAAGTAACTCATTACCCATTACCGTTCATGCAGGTAGAAGGGAATAAAAATACACAGTCAAATTGAATTTTGCTGGTTTCAAACTTGGGCAAATTAGGGAGGGCGACATTGGTTTCTACAGCCCATGACTGAGTTCATTACTTCAGTGTAAGACAATCCCTTTTCAAAATCAGAACACCCTGAGAAAACAACAGGGTGTGGTTTGTTATTGTTTCTCTTTCCTTTTCTCTTCTCAGTGTAAAGCTGGAAAAGTCTATGCGCCTAGGTAGTCTGGTAAGGTAGCAGACTATAAAAGCCGCAGCTGGGATCCAGTCACACTTCATTCCTTGTGTTAGGCATCCTTGGAACCGACAGATTATATAGGGGACCCCAGACAAACCAAAGAGAAGAAAGAAGAGCCAGGCTTGCTGACTTTTATTTTTTAAAAGAAGAGAAATAACTCTTATAAATTCAACTGAAGAGCACCTGGAGTTCTGTAAGGCACATTTAAAGCTGATTCCACAAATCCAAACTCTTGGTTTCCCTAGACCGGTTTTCCCAAGTTTAGCGTTCCCTTTCTAGATATACTCCAGTTCCCACTCCCAGCCAAGGAGGCCTGGGACAAATCTTAGAGTGGAAAATACTCCCCAACCCTTTCCCATTCATATCTAGTGCAGAAGAAATCAAGGGAGGAAGCACACCATGATTTATTTAATTTTTTATCCTGCCCATCCTGTCTTTCTTGGCTCATTTCTAAGAAAGAACAACCCCCTTTCCTTGCCAGGGCTAACCTGAGAGCCTGTATCTCTCTGTGCTTGACTCCTATGGGAACTGGCCTCCAAAGCCAGCTGCTCTTTCTGTGTCCCTCCCGTTCCATTCATGCTGTTATTAAACACCTTTGAGCCCCTGTCTGACTGTGTGCTAAGCATGTAAGAGGAAAGATGCCTCTCCATCCCCACCCAGCACTCTAGTTCCAGCCAGTGGAGAAGGGATTCCGGCCTAACTGTGAGATCTCTAAGTCTGAAGCTCCTTCCAGCTCTCGGTCGTGCTAAGGCTGGATGCCAATGTTGATGGTCCTTTGAGTAGCAGGGCACCACTAACACGTCTTGGAAAAGCAAGGGCAAGTCCAGACATGAGTAAGTGTAGGTAGAGGAGAGCTTGCCTGCTCATCGTGAAACACTCACCAGGATTTGTGAGCAGCTGGGTATTTGGTGATGGGGGGAGGTGGGCGTGTAGGCTGCTGGGGGGGTAGGGTGATTCTGATCAGCAAGAAAAGTCGAGGGGATGAGGAGTGGTCAATCAGATTTTCGGACCAGGGATGTCAAACTGCATCTGGTTTCCTATCGGCTATGGTCTGTGATTACCCAAAAAGTCACTCAAAGTCTACTGCTCCCCATGACATTTCTGTTTAAAGTGCTTTGGAGGAAGGAAGAAAAAGGAGTGCAGTCCAGGATAGAGGTGGTGAGAGAGGAGAGCAGTGCCGAAAGACAAGACCAGAAGCTACACAGAGACAATGCTGAGGCTGCACAGAGAGACGGCAGCAGGTCTGCCCCAGCAGCCTCTGTGAGCGTCAATATGATCCCCCCCTTTTCCATCAATTTACTTTAAAAGGGAGACTTGAAAGTGGTAGAATGATCGCATTACATTGGGATGCAAAAGATAAGAAGATATTGCATCCTGACCTCCCTAAACAGACTGGTATCTTCCCTCTCTTGGGTACCCACCCCACCCTACTTTATTTTTGTACCTCTATTAATAACACCAATCCCCTCATGCAGCATTTACACCTGTATGTATTTGCCCATGCCACCATATCATGAGTTCGCTGAGAGTGAGATTCATTCATTCAACGAACATTTATTGAGCACGTGCTATATCCTAGGCACAGGGATAGGCTCTAGTCATGCATGGATGAATAAGACACGGTCTATGGATTTGTTTTCAGTGAGCTCTTGATCTGGAAAAACAAAAATAAAAAGGAAAAATATTTTCTCTTCATTCCTTTATCTGTCTGGAAGAAGATGGGTTCACAGTAAATATTTGTTAAGCAAATATCTGTGTTGAAAAGGGACATAAATTAGGCTATGAATACATCCAAGAGGAGAAACCACTGGAAAGAAAGAAATCTAAGTTATTGGGTGACAGTGGAATGCACTTCTGTCCTTTGGAATTATCCGGATAGTAGACACTACTTTGTGTGAGGAGGTTGATCTGTGTATATTGTATATTTTCTTGATGTTGCTCCAGTATTTCATGAGAGAAGAGCTTATCCTCAGTTCTTCTCTCAATATCACCTCCAGGAGCCCAAAAGGATGTGCTCTCTGCATGCCATTTTAAAACTCCAAGACAGTAGTGGAAATTAAAAGTTACAAACCCTGTGTGGAATAGATGACAGAGTGCTGCCAAATCACTGAAAATCCAATAAAGAAAATGGGAGACAATTCTTTCCCAGTAATGTTACTTGGCTTCATCTGAAGAAGTTTGACTCACATTTTTAATAAAATTTTTTCCCCTTTCTTGCTGGTTTATTCCTAGGCTTCCAACATTTTTAGATTTTTTAAAACCAGATGAATGGTATATGGTCAGAAAGGAACATGGAAGGCAAGAAAAGCATGGCAGCTAGCAGAAAATGATGAATGTGGCAATAATGATGTTAAAAAAATAAGACAGGTTAGGTACAAATGTAGGTCCTTGTCTATGCTCCTCCAGGAGCTCCCCAGTAGAGGTTCTGGCTCAGTGATGGGAGAGCCACCAGGCTGGGCTTAAGTGTAAATATAGATTTTCAACTACAGCCCCGTCCCCCAACCCTGGTGCTCTGGCCAGGGTTTTGTTTACAAACCATGGAAACATCTCTGGTTGGCTTATTCAGAGATGAAATTTATTGGAAGGATATCAGATAGCACATAGCAGGCAGGAACCAGGGCAGGCACTGCAAAGCCAAGTCTAGCGACTGGAATGATCCCCTTAGCGTGCTCCACCAGGGCCATTGTCACTACCACGGAGCCATTGCCACCGACGGCTCCTCCCGTGGCCCCAAGCTCTCAGTGCTACAGCACATACTTTCTGTCTGATCCTGTGCCTTTCCATCACTCCACTGACATTCAGAGACCTGGGCTTCCGCACCTGATGGACTATGGGGCCAGGAAGCAGGAGAGTGAATACGCATCCCACCCTCTTAGCTTTTGTAGTGAGAGGTGGGCTTTGTTTTGCTCCGATCTTGGGACCTCCCCAGATGGAATATTCAGATGTCACACAGCCAGAATGTCCGAGGTCCACTCCCCCTGGCCAGCAGGCTGGGTGCAGGGCCAGGACTGTGTGTAAGAAAGGGCAGAATGTGAGCCAGAGAAGCTTCCCCCAAATGGTGACTGAAGCGGCATTGACAGTAGCTGAGAGCTGGGAGCGGAAGTGGTTTGCAGCCAGGCCAGACAACCAAGAAAGACATGATCAGGGGACAGTGGGCACAGCAGTGGGTAGGGGTGTAATGTAGCCCCAAATCTGGAGGCAGGTAACCCATACTCATGTCTCACGCTTCTCCTGTTCTCAGGTATTTGGGGATAGATCCTGACGATTAGAAGGGTAGACACAAGCTACTACCTGCTCCCCCTTTGCCTTCCATATTTTTCTTCCATCTATCTGTCAGCCGGTCCATGTTTCCCAAATCATGGTATATCTACCTGTTAGTGCGTGAGATGATTTTTAGGTCATCGTTGTGTAAACTTTGTTTTCATCATTATGCATTTATTGCATTTATTATGATGGTGTTCAGAAATATGAAAAGTAAAATTAACTTACTCTGTGGTGGGCACTGTTTTAAGTCCTTTTCACACATTCAACCTCCTTTAGTCCTCACAAAAATCCAAAGAGGGGATTATTATTATTATTATTACCCATATTTTATAGATGATAAAACCGAGGCTCAAAGAGGTTGAGTCATGTGCTCAAGGTCACATGGCTAGTAAGTGAAGGAGCCTGGGTTTACACTCAGGCAGTCTGGCAGCAGAGTCCTTGCTCTCTCGGCGGCGTGGTGAGGGTCTTTACTGTGAGAGGAGCCCCTGCTGGGCATTTTGAACAAAGAACATGATTTCAGCTTTCCTTTTTTTAATAAACATGAGTGTTTCTCTTCACCGCAACCCTGTAAGGGTAGCAGTAGCTAACATCACTTAGCACTTAATGTGTGCCAGGCACCGCTCCAGCTGATGCACGTACAATGAACTCATAATGAGGAGGCAGAGGCTCTCTTATCCCTATTGGAAACAGAAACTGAGGCACTGAGAGATTAAGTTACTTTCCCAAAGTTACGTAGTCAGTAAGCCTTAGAACATCTGCTCTCGCCTGTGTATTATTTTGCCTCATTAAGCTGCCAGCCTGGGAGGAAGGTGCCATTATTATCCCATTTTACAGGTGAGGAAAGTGAGGGTCAGACAAGGGAGTTGTCCTGGTTCAAGTCAACAGACTTCCTATAAAGGGCTAGATAGTAAGTATCTTTGCCTTTGTGGCCTTAAGTCTTTGCATCACTATGCAACTTTGCTCTTGTAGCACCAAAGCAGTCATAGAAAAACATCAATGAATGGGCCTGGCTGTGTTCCAATAGAACCGAATGTATAGACACCAAAGTGTGCATTTCATATAATTTTCCTATGACACAGATTGCACTTCTTTTGACTTCTTGTGAAATGTATTCTTAGCTCACGAGCGAGGCAAAAGCAGGTGGAGGCAGGATTTATCCACAGGTCACTGTTTGCCAAACCTTGGCCAAGGTCACGTCACCAAATAGCGTCTGATTCCAAACCAGATCTGTTTCCACTGAGCCATGGAAGCTTCCACGCAGAGAGAGGAAAAAGAGAAGGGCTCTCCCACACCAGGGACAAGCCAGAGGCTAATAGGATGATAGCTCCCTCCTGGCTTGTGGTATCCCTAAGGGTCAGCTCTTGACAGTCAGTAAAGTTGGAGCGCTCTGGCGGATGGAAAGAAAGCATTGATTGTGAAAAACACTTAAAGTCTAAACGTAATACTTTTAGAGCATGTTTTAGAAAACTCCCTCTATGTCACAAAAAATACCACACCTGTTTTTTTTCAGGACCGTGATGCAATGAATAGTTTTGAGCCAATGGCTTGCATTTTCCCCTTTACCCCAAAGAAAATCACATTGTAAAATCATGAATTTCCCCGAGAGGGCTCTTTGCCCGTTCAGCCATGTCTTCTGAGGGGTTTGACTTATTGAAAAATACAAACCACTCATGGCTATAAAACCAGTGAACCTCTTTCCTTTATTTAACCTATTGCCCTTGAAAATGTAGTTTTTTATGGTTCGCACGTGATCCAACCAAGCCTGCTCTCAGCGATCCTTTCACATGAGTTATGTGGAGAAGCACTTCAAAGAGAAAAGAGAAACGCTACATAAATACAAGGTAGTAGTGAACTCAAGTCTACTCTTAACTCATAACTTGAACCCTATTGCCAAGTATGATAGTCGCTGATTGAGACAGGAATTTCTGATGTACGCTCTCTCCTTGCTTCGTGTCCCTTTAATCCCTTTTCCTTTGCTGTGCACGCCTGTTCTTGGAATACCGTCATGCCCAACAGCCAGCACAATGGTTCTCTGTCGGAGAGCTGGCCTCAGGCTACTGGAGCCGGCTTTGCCCCCTTGAATAGAAGGACGTGGTAGCCAAGGCACTCCCACCCTTGGGGGCAGCTCTTGACCAATGACTGATGGGTGTAGGGCTCTAAATATTCTTGCTCCTTCGCTCCCAATTGGGACAACTGAGGCATGAGCCTGGCTGTGTCCAGACTCCCCCAGTGGGAATGAGTCCCCTTCAGTAAGATGGTTCATCCTTGCTCGATCTCCTTCTATTCCCTGGTTTACGCTCCTACTCTTCCACTCATTTTCCCCAGGATTACTTCTTAATAAATCGCTCTCACACAAATCCTCATTTCAGGCTGTACTACTGCGGACCCACCTAAGCCATGGGGTTACAACAAGCTTCTTAAAGTTCTGCCTTCTGGTGCACAGCATGTTGCAATAGAAACCCATTACTTTGCGTAGCTCTAAAGAGTTTTCCAAACGCTTCTAGAGCAGCATCTGAATAATCCTTCAAACTGATACGACTGCCTCCATCATACTGGGGAGGAAACTGAGGCTCAGAGAGGGTAAACAACTTGCCCGAGGTCACACGGATGCGAATGAACAGAGCTTGAGCCTCCTGCACCTGTGGGTTGATGGTCATTATTTGAAACTAAATTGTCATAGGATATTTTCTCAAATGAAAGTATAGTCTCTCTTTTAGGGCAAAGGAAAAATTTCTAAAAAAGAAAATATGTTGGATTCATTTATTCATACCACAAATATTTATTGAGCGCCAACTTCGTTTCAGATGCTGGGATAAAGACTGTAGATATGACAGTGAGGTCTATATGGGACTTAACTTTTAACAGGAGGATGAACAAGAGAAAGAAAAAAAAAGCAAAAAAACCTTTGTAATGGCCATAATTGCTTTGAATAAAATAAGCAAGGAACTGAGAAAGGGAAACTTGGAAGGGGTCCTCTTTAGAGCAGAGAAGATCTGCCGAGGGGGAGGGGGAGGACATTTAATGTGAGAACTAAGGATAAGGTTGGGGTGGGGGAGGAAGGAAGCCAAGAGCTCAGAAAATGTGCTCCAAAAATGAGGATCTGAAGCCCACCCTTCGCTGAAAAAGGGAGAATTCAGAAATTTGGTTTTCTTGTTGGCTCTAGGATTACACTTATTTGTAAGCAGAGCAGATGGTCATCTTGGAGGTAAATTTCAGGGCTGTCAACAGGAGGTTGGGCAGAGATATCCACCACCCTGCTGGCCTGGGCTTTTGACTGAAATATCCAGCATGTGTCTTACTCTTGAATGACCCTCTGGAGAAGCTCAGTTGGTTTACTTTGGCTCCACATCTGCTGTTAACTGGAGAGGGGCCAGCCTGTTAGACTAACTCTGGCCAAACCACCCTCAACAATGGAAGGCTGTGGTTGGCCCACATCCAAGGATCGGGGAGGCGGCTGTGAGTGTGAGAAGGGCGGAGAGTGGCGACCGTAGGTCTGACTCCGTGTTGTGCCATCTAATCCTCTGTGTCTTGGAGAAAGGAGCTCATCCCTCCGAAGCTCTGTTGCCTCTTCTATTAATGGTGAGAAGACCAAGTACACTAGCAGGCTGCTTGTGAGGATCAGACAGAACATATGTAAAAAGGACCTGGCTCAGTACCTGGAACTCTCAAAATGAGACCTTCAGCTGGAGTAGAAGTAGTAACAGTAGCGAGAACTGTAGAGGGAGAGTAGCAGTCGTCATAGTAACAGTCACACTAGTGAGCATTGATATTATGAGTATCATGGCCTCTGCCTATACCTCAATCATTCTGGTAATAAACCAGGCCCTCAAGGGTGAACCATAATCTCATACCCATCTAAAATACCAATGCTCACCTATTGCTTTCAGGAAGTGACTTGAGCTTTGGAATGTATCCAGAACAGAACAGCACTGGCCAATAGACGTACAATGCAAGCCACATATGGAAGTTAAAATTTTCTAGTAGTCATATTTTAAAAAGTAAAAGTGGGTGAAATTAATGTACATAATTTCTTTCACCTAATATATCCCAAATATTATCCTTTTGACATGTAATCAATATAAAGGAAATTATTGCTGAGTTTTTTTATGCTAAGTGTGCATTTTGTATTTATAGCACAACTAATTTCAGACTAGACACATTTCAAGTACTTCATAGTTGTGTGTGGCTAGTGACCACCATGTTGGACAGCATAGTCCTAGATAATAACAATATATTCTGTGTGACTAAAATTACAGGGTCAGGGTAGTTCATGGGGCAGGGTTTACCCGTTCCCAACTCTGTAGAGGAAAAAATTGCAATTATTAGAAACATAGCAAAATGATCAAAAGCAGACAGTTATGTAAACTGTGAACATAGGAAGCAATTCTGTTCTTTCTCTAATAGTGGAAAAGTTTGTCTTTCTTTCATCCACCAAGATTTACGAACAAACACCCCAACAAATAAAAGCTCTGAGTCTCTGGTATAACTTGGCTGAAATAGACCCTTAAAATCATCTCTTCACCTCATTCACATCTCTCCTCCAAGGTCACCTCCTCAGAGAGGTGACCACCCCACACTGGCACAGCTCTGCATGGCTTAGAACACAGCTGTCTTCTTCCCTGTTATTTCTAATTTCAGCGGTGTGGTTTTTTTCTTGCTAACTGTTGCCAGCTCAAGATGCCATCGGTACAGAAGCCTCTCTTTTTCTTTCTGGCCATCTCTCAGGAGCTATGCCTCTCCAAGGCACCAATCATTGGCTAAATCCTGCTCTAGATCCCATCCTTTCCTCCTCACCCCTTTGCCTCACCTGACTCCAAATGCTTAGAAGTTTGCAGGAACCACTTAATCCCAAGAGGCATCCCTAACACCATGGATATTATTGATGGTTCTGGGCCATACCAAGTAGCACAGGGATGCTCCTCAATTTCCCTCCCCTCCATGCTGTATCTAATGGTATGCTCTAGGGCCTCTTTCCTCATCCGTAAGATGAGAGTGTTGGACCAAGCCAATGGTTTTCAATATTTTTAATGATGCGGACCCAACCCACATTTTAAAAAAAATTTTGAGGACTATAATATTGTTATATAAGTTTTTTAATTTATACCTCAGATCACTCAAAATTCCAAGAAATAACCTTCTTAATATTTGGTGATAATTACAGGCAATATTACTTTAAGTGTATAAGAAGGAAAGCAGAAAGACAGGGAAAATGGAGAAAATCAAAAATGAAGGTGGGAAGGAGGGATGGAAAATAAGACAAAAGAAGGAAGACACATTATGAATTAAAAGTCAGTCCTGAAGATGGCAAAGCAGAGATGTGGAAAGATCCTGGATCTCTCATGATTCTATTCAACTGTGGAATTAGCCAACCCTAAAATCCCACCTACTTCTAGACTTCTAATACAGTAGTTCTCAACTACAGCTTTACACTGGAATTTCCTCGACTGTTAAAAAATACAATAAAATGTAGTAGCCTGCCTGTATCCAAGATTTTTCAGTTGAATCGGTATGGGGTGTAGCCTCTGGCAAGACTGCTTAAAGCTACTAAGGAGATTCTAATGTGTTACCACATTGAGAACACTGCTGACAGTAAATCTTGTATCATTTAAGCCAGTGTTTCTCACACTGTAATGTACATATGAATCACTAGGGGATCCTGTTAAAATGCAGGTTCTGGTTCAATAGACCTGGGATAAGTCCTGAGACTCTGCATGTCTAACAGGCTCCCAGGTGAGGCAATCCTGCTGCTAAGGGCTCACATCTGGAGCAGGGAGTTTGTAAGCCAGTTTGACTCAGAGTTTCTTATGAGCAGGAACATCCCAGCTGAAACATCTTCCCACCTTATAGGTTACTTGATTATCCACCGCCCCCCCCCCCCACCCCCACCCCACTTCCAATGCCCCATTCTTCTCGTTTAAAAAAAGGCAAGAACATTCTTTCTCAAGAACATTCAAAATAATCTTTTGGGTTTTGTTGTTGTTGTTGTTGTTGTTTAATAAAATGGCATTAACTTCTTCCAGGATATATCCTTTGCTCATTGTTATATGTTACTTTTTCCACGAATGTGGTGTGGGCCTCTCTCTTCAAATTAAAGTGTGCATTTCAAGAAACTCTCTTCCATTTTATCTCGGAATATATTCTTCTACTGCATTTGTTGCCACTCTTCTTTAGCAACACCATTTATACATCAGTTGTATCTCCTTTGTCTACTGTCCATACCTATCATCTTTTCTACAGCCATTTTTATATCTTTAGTATTTTTCATTTTATTTTGCAGGATTTCTTTCAGTTTATCAACAGTTTGGAGTTATGACTTTTTTTGTTTCCTCTATTAGGAAATTCACTGTGGGGGTTTTCTTTTTCTGTTCGTCCCCAAACTTTGCCAACTCACGTTTATCATCTTCTATTGATTTATAGCCTCGTCTCTGAATCTTTACATCTCTTATTTAAAATATTTTCTTAGTGAGATGATATTGCATATAATTCCTTTGAAATGGTTTCCATCATATTTTGTGTATTTCTTCTTGTTATCTTGAGAGAGAGATAATATACAATTTTTCTTGTTTGTATTTTTCCAGTTTTTATACATAAGCTTCTGGTTGACCCTTTTCTTATTAACATCTTTGAATAAGTCACACAACTTGCTGAAGGCAGGGGGCAGTGATATAATTGCATTACTGTTGAAACAACCTGTAGCCTCCACTCAGGTTTATGATCTATTATACTCTCTCATCAAATCTATATTTTTTTAAAAATTTCCTGAGGATACATCTCCCTCATTTTTGAAAAATCCAAATTAGAGTTTCTCAACATGAAGACCCTAATGAGGACCAATTTTTAAAAGTGAAAGAGGGATGGGGGAATGCTAGGGTCTAGGCCTGTACAGATTTCCAGGGCCTGGTGGTCAGGATGTGGAACTGAGGGAAATCTCATGTAAAGAAACCCTGGATTAAGAAAATACCTAAAGACAAAAAGACAGTATGAATTCATTAACATCGTAAGTGAACTTGTGTTTTGGTACACACAATAGCATTTGCAAACATTTGACAAAGAGCTTGTGTATGGGCATCATATGTTATTTATTGTGTCTGTGGAAAACGTCTACACATGGATTCACAGAACTCCTTTTTTTTTTTAACTTTTTATTTTATATTGGAGTATAGTTGATTAACAATGTTGTGATAGTTTCAGGTGTACAGCAAAGTGATCCAGTTATACATATACATGTACCTATTCTTTTTCTAATTCTTTTCCCATTTAGATTGTTACATAATATTGAGCAGAGTTCCCTGTGCTTCACAGTAGATCCTTGTTGGTTATCCATTTTCAATATAACAGTGTGTACATGTCAATCCCACACTCCCTAACCATCCCTTCCCCCCAGGTAACCATAAGTTTGTTCTCTAAGTCTGTGAGTCTGTTTCTATTTTGTAAATAAGTTCATTTGTATCATTTCTTTTTAGATTCCACGTATAAGCAATATCGTGCAATATTTCTTTCTCTGTCTGAGTTTCACAGAACTCATTTTCATTCAGTTGTATTTATCAGGTGCTCACCACGTGCCCACATGCCCTCATGGAGTTTGATCTAGTGGTGAGACAGATAGTAAATAGGTAAACCAATAAATACCAATACATAAGTGGTTTCAAAATGTGGAAGTATGTGAAGGAAATGAATGGAGTTTGAAATGGAGAATGACCTGCCCATAAAGCTGGCCTCCTGAAGGACAGAAAGGTCAAAGCCATGTGAAGAGCTGGAGGGGATGGGTGAGCATGCTCAGTTGAGAGAACACCAACAGAAGCTTCCCCTAAAGTGGCCTGCAGATGTCCTAGACAGCAAGCAAAGCCTGTGGGGCTGGATACGTGGTCAGTGAGTTGGTACAAAATATCAGAGATGCAGATGTAGTCAGAGAAACAGATCCCCTTTAGACCACGGTGAGAAGTTAATTCTACATCCAACATGAAGCAGAGTGCTTCAGGCAGAGGTATGCCATGATCCAATTAAATCCATTTTTAATGGCTGTAGCGTAGAGAATGTATTCGAAAGTGACTGTAAAAGAATCAGAAAATAGACTTAGGCTATAATCCTGGAGAGAACTGGTCATTCTTGGACTAGAGCAGAGACAGTAAAGATGGAGAGAAGTCTGCAGATCTGCGATATATTTAGGAGGTAGAACAGACAGGACATGTTTATGGCTTGAACGTGGGTGGTGAAGGAGAGGGTGGAATGAAAGCTGTGTCTCCAGTTGCTAGCTTGGACAACTGAACAGATGGTGATGGCCCTCACTGACATGAGAGTGACCGAGGAAAGAATGTGTTTGGGAGGAGAAATCAAGAGTTCAATTCTAGAAAAGTAACATTTGGGGTGTTTCTGAGCATCCTGGCAAACGCACTAGAAAACCATTTATTGAGAGATAACCTGGGCACCAAGGAGAAAGCTAGGCAGCACATATAAATGTTGGAGTCAGTGTAATACAAAAGATATTTAAAGTCATACGAATGAATGAGGCAATAGAAAGACTGAAGGAAGGAGCCTTAGCAGTTTTAAGTCTCTCCATGGCCCACATGTTGAAAATCATTGAATATAGTTACACTGGCCTTATTGTATTCAACTCTTTTGTTGATTACAATGACAGAAACCCCCATCAAGTTATATTAAGCAAGAAAGGGAATCACTTGTTCAAACACTGGTAAGACCAAGAGTCAATATGCCCAAAGGCACAGATCGATCCAGGAGATCTTATATGTTACCAGGACACAGTCACTCACTATTTCTTGGCTTTCTTTTCCTCTCTGCTGGCTTCATTCCAGGCCAGCTCTCTCTACGTGGTGTGTCACAGGGCCAGACTTACATTCTTCTATGAGCAAACTCAAAGTTAAAGAGAGCTTTCCATTCCAGTAGTTCTAGAAAAAATTGTGGATTTCTTCTAATTGTACTACCTTGATGTCTTAGTCTGTTTGGGCTGCTGCAACAAAATACCACAAACTGGGTGGCTTATAACAAAAAACTTATTTCTCACAGGTCTAGAGGCTGAGAAGTCCAAGATCAGGGCACTGACAAATTGGGTGTCTGACGAGGGCCTGCTTCCTAGATGTCCATCTTTTGGCCGTAACCTCATGCGGCAGAAGGGACAAGGGAGCTCTCTGGGGCCTCTTTGATAAGGAAGGGCACTAATTCCATTCATAAGGCCTCTGCCCTTATGATCTAATCACCTTCTCAAAGATCTACCTCCTAATACTATCACATTGGATACTAGTATTTAACATGAATTTGGTGGGGGACACAAACATTCAGTCTATGGCACTTGGGTCATGTATCTAACCTGATGCCAATCACTGTGCCCAGCATATGCTGTTTGGCCAGGCTGGGTCCCATGCCCATTCCTAGATCCAAGAGATACAGACAACGACTTGGCCTGAAAGCAGAGGTGTATGTATAATACCTCAAAGGAAAAAGCAGAATGCCCCTTCTAGAAGAAGAGGATGCTGGTGCTGACCCAGGAAAAGCAACAGCCATGCTTAGAGGTCACTTGTGTCTCTCAAATACACTGACTACATAGAAGCGTCTGAAATTTCCGTTTGTCCCATCAGGCAATGGACATAAAAGTTGCCTTACCTTTAGTGGGTGGGCCTTATGTACAAAACACTGGAGGTAGCTGTGGGTGGGTTTGGGGTGGGCTGTTGCAGGATGGCTCCCAAACTAAGAGGTCAAAAAAGAAAGAGGTCAGATTCCTACCCTCAAGAGTAAGAATACAAATGGACAGATATGGGGAAAGTCAGAGAAATGAGGGTGGCTGCTTATGGAAGTGGCCACACTCAGGATTCCAACAGGAGTAGGTGACATTGTGTTGGGTAAAGCAACCTTTACAGTCTTCCCTTGCCCCAAGGCCAATATCTGAGAATTCTATCAGGGTCAGAGGCCTGCATCCTAATAAGAAAACTTTGAACACAAATACCCTAAGGGATACATTTATAAGACAGAGCTTACAGGCCCATTTCTAAACTTGGCGGGAAAGGGTATTGAGCAAGGTGAAATATGTGTAGCTTTTAGAAATGGAGCCTGACCCCAAATTTCTGTGTGGGTGTGACAGCTTAGAAACCACAACTGCGGTAATGAGTCTTAGCTGTACTCTATATGTTCTATTCAAAAACGCTAAATCAAACCAAAGTCCAGACCGCAGCTCTCAAGTTGTGCACACAGAGTAATTAGGTTCATGTACTAGCTATTGTCCCTGTTCTGAGCCTGTCATATAAAAGCAAAAAGCCAGAACCACAGGGGGTTGTAACTGGGTGCCACGTCTGTGTTTTAATTCCATGCGCTTTCCCTTTCTCCATGAGAGAAAAGCAGAGTTGGTTTCCAGTTGTCTGGGAATACACATCAGGCATCAGCCTTAGCAAAGGTAGTTCTGAATCTTTATGCTTTCAAGATTTGGCATTTCAAATATGAATTCCCAAACTTAAAATGCAATGGTTTAGAAATGGTAAGTAGGTAAGTTTAATTTTAAGGTTAAAAGAGGTTTTATGCTCCTTTCTTAAGAAATATGACTCATTTCTGTCAGGGTTCGTGCATGGCGGTGGAGAGGAATATACAGAGGGGGTAGCTGGAGGTGAGGAGAGAAGGATGCAGATCTGACAGCTCTTTGTAACCCTGCAGAAGTCACTTAATTACTCAGGGTTTCAAAGCACCTGGAAAACTCATAAAAGACCAGCTGGCTCAGAAAGCCAGACACTCAACTGAAAAAAGGGTGACTGAAGAAAATGAGGAAAAATAATTCCAGGCCAAAGGAAAAAGAAGCTAATAATTTTTAAAAAAGCAAATGCTTCATTCTCTTCTCCAGTTTTTAATCTGAAATAATTTAATAGTCAGAACACCTTCCAGTGTTTGAACTATTATTAGCATCGTCTGCTGTCTTCTCACATTTTCTCTGTTGTACAGCTGCCTTGCTTTATTTGAAGGGAAGAAGATGGGGTATAAACAGTTTTAATGATAGCCGTGTCTAATCAGTCATGTTTGAATTAATTTTATTTCCATATTATGGAGATGTTTATTTTATGGAGCTGTAATTCATTTTCCATTTACTTATGCTGTCTGGGGGCTCCTTTTTAGCTGGTTAGACTAGTTGGGGGTCATTTTTGTTCCTTAAAGCAGAGTGAGAATTTGTATTAGTTTGGATAGTCTGATGGCTGTGACAAAGAAGGCCTAAAAATCATGATGGCAAAAAACCCAATAAAGGTTCATTTCTTCCTCATGGAAGTGTCCCCAGAGAGTGTTGCTAATCAGCCTTACTCACATCCACGTGGCGATTCAGAGACCCAAGTTTCTTCCATCTCCACATTCAGTCATAGTTTGGTTCTTGGTGGTCTTATGAATCGAGCTAGTGGAAAGGGCAAAACAACCTGGAAGAGGCATGCCTGACTCTTAAGAACGTTGGTTCTGATGGCACAGATCTCTTCTGGTCACACTCCAGTACTGAATGTGAGTGAAAAGTCCCACCTCCATGCAAGGAGGTGTACAAGTGTCATGCCCGCCTGGGCAGCCACGTCAAAGCAACAGCATCATGCCATAGGTGGGGAGAAGGGATTGGGTGTGGCCGCTAGCATCCTCCACCACAGAAATCTTCAGCCTTCCCGCTATGTGGAATCCCTGGGACCCCACTCTGTGGCATAGTGAGTTCAGGGTCTGGCTTCAGGCACCCAGGAGCTTGACATTCTGCTCGGTCGCTCACAGGTCTGCAGGAAGTCTTGGCAACTATGGGCTTCATTTTCTTCATCTGTCAAAAGCAGGGAAGAGTGTCTACCACATTAGGATTGGTGTGAGGGTTAAAGGAAGTAATTTGTATCTTCTTTGCTAAGCTTTTGTCATAGAGTAAGTGCAAAGTAAATGACAGTTATAAGTATTGTTACCCAACTCGGGATACAATGTCTGGATGCTAAGCTCTACTCAACTTGAGAATTACAGCTTGATAAGTCTTGACATTTTGTTCTTATTCCTGTCTTCCCAGCCCATCCTCACCCTGATGGGACTTCATACTGCATCCTGCCCTCTCCTCATTCCAAGGCTTCCCTAAGTTAGGAACACCCTCCAACCACGGATCCATGACTCTACCCAGCTTTAGGGGAGGGGGAGCGGGAGAGAAGGAGAGGTAGCGGAGCCAGGCTATGAAGCTGGGCAAATGACTGCAGCTTCTTTAAAAACTGACAGAGCTTAGCACAGTGTTTTTCCCGGAAAAGTCATAGGATAAAGATTTCTTGAGTAGGTTATGAAGGCTCTGGAGGTGTGTGTGCAGGTGGTATTTTTGTGTGCACACAACCGCATGCTCACGAATGCAAGTGCACCGTGCATACGGTGGAGTTCTGCACACGTGCAAGAGTCAGGACATGCGGGTCCTGCCCACCATGGGTGTCCTAGAAATAGTGTGAGAAAAATACCTGTCCCTTACAATATCTGCTGGGATCTACCTCACACGGTTGGGTGGAGGAGAAGTGTGGAAGTCCCCTATGGTCTGGTTAGCAGAGCAGGGTCACTGTCTGTCCCATGCACCAGCTGGTCACTACAAGGAGGTCTGTGGCCGTCTCAGGGGTTATAGGAAAGACTGGGTGAATGGATCACAGAAGCATTCATCAGATGCCTTTTCTATGCAACGTGTTGTATTATTCAATCCACACAGCGTCACCTTGAGGTAAGCATTACTAGTCCCATTAAAAAGATGAACAAACTAAGGCTCGGGGAGATTATGCAGTTGCTCCCAGTCATCGTAGCATCCTGACTAATTGGTTGAAAGAAGTCTTAACAGCAGATCTGACTGCAAAATGCATGCTTTTGGTCTGTTGGTAACATATCTCTTGCAACCATTAGTAGATCACCTAGTGAGTGTTCTACTAAGGGAAGATGAGAAGGGTGCCTTTATTATAAACATATAGAGGTTCACTTTTAGAATGCTAAGAATCTTGAAAAAAAAAAGAGGTTTTGGCTTTAAAGGCACAGAAATCTAAAGAGAGGGATTGAGAGAGAAGACGGACTCATTGACTAGAGAGAAAAATCTAAAGGCATTCGGGAGACCACACACGTCTCCCTTTATGGCCTTGTGCCAAAGAAGCATCTAGACCCCTCTGAATGTTTAGCCTTTTAATTTTGATAATGGTGGGGCTGGGGAATGTAGGGTGCACATATGTATCTATGTGTGAATTTAAAATGTGATTGTAGGGTTTATTTTTAACTTTACTTTAAAAAGGGTAGTGCAGGGTTAATAAATCGTATGATATATAATTTAGCCTGACAAGTACAGGGTTAAAATGCAACCAATGTCAAAACCAAAGACAAAGTAGAAATCCATATGTTGCTCTGAAATACTGAAATGCACCCACTTTAGCAGATGTTTTGGCTGCTAGGGAAGGAAGGCAGGTTTCTTGGTTGATGGGAATTCTAGGGCTGGGTGGTAAGGAGACCCCACTTCTCGCTGGCCACTTCTCCCTCCCATAATCAGCAATATGAATCCCTCTCCCTCAGTCAGGACTGCGGCAAGACTCGTGTTCACCTCCTTTACCATTACTAGTCTCTTGCTTTCCCCTCAAAATGGCAATGTCACATCGCTAAGCCAGTCGGCAACTGTTTATTGAGTGGCCTTCTGTGTGTCTGTGAGTGGTGAACAGCCCCAATAATCACCTGTTGCTCCACAGGGAAACTACAGGTGACTATGAGAGCATTTATTCGGTGGGAGGACCCGTGGAGGTTCCCCCGAGGAGGTGACGTGGAAGCTGACACACGGCAGTTAAATAGCAGATAACTAAGTGGGGGTGGGGTGAGAGCAAGAGAGAACAGCACGGGAGTGTCCCTAGTAGTGAGGGTGAGATTTGGGCACGGTGAAGGGGAGAGAGATGCTTAGAGCATCTGATTAAGCTGCTCTAACTCAGCGGTTCTCAACCAGGAGTGATTCTAGCCGCCAAGGGATATTTGGCAGTGTCTGGAGATGTTTTTAGTTGTCACACCTCGGGGGATGGACGCTTCTGAACATCTAACGGGTAGATGCTGGGGATGCGGCTACCATGCACAGCACAGCCCCCTTAAACAAAGAATCATCTCACCCACAAAAGTCAGCAGTATCGAGGTTGCGGAACTGTTCGACAGGAAGCCCAAACACAGAGGATTAAACAAGATAGGGTTTTTAAAAATATGTTTAACAGCCCAAATGGACTGATTTGGCTGAGATGACCAGCTCTCTAGTGCCAGAAACCCAGCCTCCTTCTACCTTGTTGCTCTGTGTCCTCTAGGGCACAGGTTGGCAAACTTCTCTGTGAAGGACCAGATTGGAAATAGTTTGGCTTTGTAGATCATATAGTCTTGATCACAGCTTTTTTCAACACTGACACTGTCCTGTAAAAGCAGCCACAGATAACGCCTAAGTGAATGGGTGTGGCTGTGTTCGAATCAAACTTTATTGACATAAACATGATGGACCGGGTTCAGCCCACAGGCTGTAATTTGGTCCCCTGCTTGGTCACGTGGCCTTGGTCTGCATGTTGACCAGTGGGAGGTGTATATCCTTCTGAGGGACAACATGACTTCTGCTCACATCCTATTGTCCAGAACTCCAAAGGCTGGCAATGTAGTTCTTGGCTGGGCAGTCATGGGCCCAGGGGAAACGCAGCTTTTTTTTTTTTTTTTTTTTTCGCTTTTTTTATTTTTTATGCACAAGGGAGAATGCATACTGGGGGACAATTGGCAATGTCCTCAATTGCTGAATTGAAGTAAGAGAGAAGCACAAAATGAGGCTGGGAAGAGAGGCAGGGTGAGATCATGCCAGCCTTAGAGATGAAATGAAGTGTAAGGTTACAATTTTTCTCTTAAGAGAAATGGGAATCTCTTACACAGCAGTGTTTCGGAGCCATTTTTCCATTTTAAAAAGATCACTCTGGCAGCAGTGTGGAAAGAGGCTTGCAGGGATGTGAGGAGACAACTTTGGAAAATATTGCCGCCATCCGGGTAAGAGAGACGGTGGCCTGAATGAGGATGGTGTTAAAGACATGAAGTAAATGGTTGGGAGAGAGATTTAGAGGAGAGAATCTGTAGCATCCTGTAGATTAAACTCCCTTTTGAGGAGTTAGGAGTACACAGCTTCATTATTAATAATTTTTTTAAACAGAAAAGACTTGATCACTGTGGTCCACATCGGGCGTCTGATCCAGCCCCAGCTGGTCCTTGTCTGCTACTTTCCTCTTTTTCCTCCAGGACGCAACATGCCTATTGTTCAACATCTTTTCTGGGAAAAAAAAAAAACCCATCCTGGTTCTCCCAAGCATAAGACTCTGGGCTAAAGTCACCCGGGATGTGGACACAGAGTTCACAAGTCCCACATGTAATGAGTGGGCAACCCCAGCGCTTGACACAAGCAAAGCGTGTTTTGAGTCTGACTGGCACCAAAGGAGACAAAAGCCTACAGTCTAATTATGCCAAGATTATAATACGATGCAGTCGGTTTCTGTCTCCCATATGCCCTGTGGTGCAGTGCAAGGGCTTTGAATCGTAGAATGTTCCAGACCTGTGTGTCTGTGCCATCAGAAGCCTGAGAAAGCCATGGCACCTTCTCTTATTTCAATCAGTACTGCTGTGGGCATCTACTAAGCACCTAGCGTATAGGTAGGTGCTTAGTAAATGCTCAATATTAGGGACATAGAGGTGAATAAGACGTGACCTTGTGACTTCCTCAATGAAATAGCTCTCTGGTTTCTGCCTCAGTGGAAGAGCTCTCTGGTTTCTGCCTCCAGCCCCTGTAAATGAAGGATGAATAAGTATTTCCCTAATTGGTTTAAAATGGGTTTCCAGGAATGAAGGCATCTTGGCAATCTGAGTTATAGAACTCCGGAAAAGGTCCTTTGGTTTTTACACTTAGCATGGTGGACACATTTGACCATGAAAGACAATACCTCTCAGTAATTCACTTTCAAGGAATTGCCTAAACGACTATTGGCACCATGTTTCCTAAAAAGAGAGGACATCGCATTCTTCCTCTCTTCATTTGTTTTTGGGGTTGTCAACATTGTGACAGTGACTAACCAGCTAATTTGCAGAATAATAACTTCAGAAGAGAGAGATGATTCATATGTGGCTCTGTTAGGGCCTCTTCTTCCTCTAATTCCTTTCTGGTAACGGGTGCCAGTAAATTGCCTCTCAGTATCACTTGTATCTGTGGCTCCATATCCACAGTCTGTATTCACATGCCTTAGGATCCTGGAATTCCAGGGCTGTAGGGCAGAGAATCTGGGCTTCATTTGTAGGCGACAACTTCAGAAAGCATGAGCAACACCAGTTCACTAGAATCCTCACCCTCCCTATGGCCAATAACTCAGTCTTTATATTACTCAGCTCGGTAGTGCCAAGCACGTCACTTCCCGTGGGTTTCCTACTTTAAATGTTATCCTGTTGAGTCTAGTCAACTCTGTGAAGTAGGCGCTAATAACCTGTGCCGTTGGCAAACTGAGGCAAGTTGCAAATGTTGCACAGCCGGTAAGTGGTAGATCCAGGAATTGAAGGTAGGTTTTTCTGACTCCCAAGTTCATGATACTACACTATCTCCTTTGTTCAAAGTATTATTATTTATTGAGCATGTATTTATCATAAAGTCCATATCCCTCTATCTCACTGTGATGGTCTTAATGGTCTCAAGTTTAGTTGGTTTTGTCTCATCACAAAGGCAGTGTATTTACATATGACAGGAGTTGCCAAACTAAAGCCCGTGGGTCAAATCCAGCCCTTTTGAAAGCAAAGCTGTATTGGAACACAGCTGCAGTCACTCGTTTGCATATTGTCTGTGGCTGCTTTTGTGCTACACCATTAGAGATGAGTAGTTGTGACAGAGAGCCCAGAAAGCTGTCACAAAGATGAAATATTGACTACGTGTTTCTTTACAAAAAAAGTTTGCCATACCCTGATATAGAGCACAATCATATATATTGTTTCTTTGATTAAGTTCTTTCTAATGAACAGACTGGTGGTATTCAAGGCTTAGGGTCAGTTTAACTGTTAAATTTATATGTGTACATTATTTGTTCCATTCAATACATTTTTATCAAATGCCACTCCCCCCGCCGCCCCCCAAAGAAAAAGGTCATAAGTCCATCCATGGGGGATTTCTGGATGGGGAAGAAAATGCACCATTCCCAATTAACGTGTGAAATGTGAAACTTCTTTTTGACTTTTTCCAAAAGGCACCCCTAAGTTTTTGCTACTATCTGGAATTGTGTGCAGTTCTGAGAACATCACCCCTTGATTCCATTTACAAACTGGGTAGTCTCTAACCCGGCTAGTCAGTTACTGCCCTACTGGAAAATAAAAACAAAAGCAAAGCATATAATATACAAGTTAGAAACACACTTTCACTTATCCCCTACAACTGAAAGAACCATCAGAAACTCTGCCATTCTGGAATAGAAAGAAAACCAGTATGAGCTCTCTGATTCCAGCTTTATCTTCATCTTGAAGCTTATACAACCCACAGATAAATTATAAGTTATGACAAAGTTTTCCACCAGCGACAAACTGACTCACTGTCCTCCAAGTCCTTTCGTCTCTCTGGATTCCACTTCTAAGCTTCTTTATATTCTGTCAAGATGGAGTGTGCTATTTGTCAAAATTACAGACAGTACGCCAGCATTGGGACATATTTTCAGTCTTTACCTGTATCAAAGAATGTTATCATTGCTGAGGTTTTTTTCCATGATTGCTTTTTGCCCCTGTAAAAAGAATCACAGGGCCAGCTTTGTGTCTGTTCCTTTACAGTGATGAAAAGAGAATGAAAGGTTAAAGTGACTTTTGTTTGTTAAAATACAGCAAACGATTATCCTAGAAACCCCATACCATCATAGCACTATTTTCGTTCATGTTATGTTTTAGCTTTTTCATTGCCAAGTGCCCGCTTGATTTGGGTACCAAAACCACCGTTTATGGACAAGATTTCAAAGAACGGTGACGTTCCATTTCTCTTGGTTGGCTGACATCTCAAAAGTGTTTTGCCTGAAGCCCTCCCAGAAGAAAAGAAGTTATTCTTTGATTGTAAAATTATAAAAAGAAAAGGCAAGGCAAAAAACAAACAAAAAAAAACCCCCAAACCCCACAAACATGGGTAAGCCTCTTTTTAATGCAATGAGATTTAAATGAAAGCAATTGTGTTATACTTTATGGAGGAGGTAGGGAGGTACTCTGGAAATCTACTAGTTTGAGAGCCGCCATTCTACGTTATTTGAGCTCAGACCTCTGTTGCTGCCAGTGCCCAAGTGGTTTGTATCTTGCTGGAAAGAGGAAACACCAAACACAGCTCTGGCTATTTGAGGTCCTCGGTGACAAGAGCAAGTGATATCACTCTGCAGCGTTTGGCTTGTCAAATCCATCAGTAATGGAAGATACATGCAAGCAGTGTATGAAATTCCATCCCTGTGGAGGGGACAGCATTCTTGAAAACAGAAAGTGCTATCTTCCCCATCAGCTTAAAATTATTATATTTAGCAACTCTGTATGTACATTCTTCAAGGGTTTCTACTTATAAAAATTAGTTAATTGGTAATTATTACCATAGATTAGGTAAGCATGGATTATTATCATAATTTGACAGGCAGAGTAAATAAGAATGATGGAGACGGTACCAGGAGAAAAATTGAAATGAATGAGTTCCTAGATCACAGGCCCGAGCTGCAAGAATTTTAAAGAGCTTGTTTATTTTAAAGAACACGCTTTCATAAAGTGAAACTTAAATATCGGAAAAGCAGGTTTTCCAAATTTTAAAAAAATGTCCTATTTATCAATGAAACCAGTGCTGGGATTCTGTTTTTTATTTATGAATATTTCTTTGTGTGATTTTATATTTTTCCATATATCTGTGAGGGTCTTATTTTTGTTGGGGGATTCCATGTGATTAACCTAACTCTTCAGATTGCATTCCTTGGTTTTTTTCTCTTTAGGAATAATCAAAGATATGAGAGGTTTTAGAAACCAGAATTTTTTTTTTTTGGACCAGTGAATATTTGAATAAGTTACACATGCAATCTATATGTTGAGTGAGTGTCCACTGTAAGCCAAACGCTGTCCCAGGGCCTAGGGATCCGGCACTGACCGACAAGACAGGTATCTTTTAAACTTTAATAGTTTAAATTTGACTTTAGAAGCTGTATCTTCATGTCATTTAGCTGAAGGAAGAGGGTCTATTGCTGGGGGAAAAAAAAGTCATTTTGAATGTATTTATTAAAAAGAGAGAGAGATTTGAAGATGTTATACTTCTGGTTTTGAAGATAGAGGAAGGGGCTGTGAGCCAAAGAATGTGAGATGCTTCTAGAAGCTGAAAAAGGTCAGGAAAAGAATTCTCCCCTAGAGCCTCTACAAGGAATGCAGTCCTCCCAAAACCTTGGTTTTAGCCCCATAGGACTCTTTTTTGGATTTTTGACCTCTAGAACTGTAAGAGATTAAACTTTGTGTTTTTAAAAGACAAATCTGAAAAAAAGAGCATTACATTGCCTGGTTATGTGTATTTGTTCTCCCTTCACAGATGATTGCTTCAAATCAGGGTATAGCAGTTAGGGAGGCTGATGGATGTTTAAAATTTTATTCCTAGACAACGGGTGTACATATATTTTACAGGTGATGCTTCTTCCCCCTTTAGGACTAGTGATGAATTCTGTAATAAGACTGTAGTAGGCACCCAGTTTTTGGCTTTTTGGCATCTCTTTGGGAAACCACTCCCTCCCCTATCTTCATTTCTTGTGGTCTGGTTGTGACTGTCCCCCACTCTCTGGTTCAGGAATGGGCACATGACCTGAGGCAGGCCAACAATGCCTGGGACATTGATTCAAACTGTTAGGAAAGAGACGCTCTTTCTGCTGGGGTTGATAAGCTGGTGAGATGCAAACCTGGACTGCAGGGGCTGTGTAACTATGTGGGGAGAGCCTGCCTGAGAAGCAAGCCAACCAAGAGGAAAGCAGGGCAGATCTGTAATGTGTTCTTGTGAACACCTGGATTTAGCCATACCTGAAGCCATTCTTACCTCCTGGACTTTTCAATGATGTGGCCTAGTCTTTTTTTTTTTTTTTTTTTTTCCCAATGCCTGAGTCACTGTGAATTGGATGTTAAAAACTTGTAGGTAAAAAGAGTTCTAATGCAATTCAAATCAGTAATGTAAAAAAAAATATAGCCTTTGGTATGAATAAGAAAATAAACCCTAGTTTAATAGATATAATTTTGAAAAAAAAAGCTTATGCGTGAATACAGACACATGCAGAGGACTACCTGCATATCTAATATCCACAATTCCCTTCTTCCTTACTAACAGAACCCTATTAATATTTTTGTGTTTTTATAATAGCTTTATTGAGACATAATTCACAAACCATAAAATTCACCCTTTTAAAGTATACGATTCAGTAGCTTTTAGTATATTCCCAGAGTTCTGTAACCATCAGCACGATTAATTTTATAATATTTTCATCACCTCAGAAAGAAATCCCATATTCATAACGGGCACCCCCCGACTTCTCCCTCCGCCTAGCTTGTGACAAGCGGTAATCTAATTTCTGTCTCTATAGGTTTCATATAAATGGAATCATACAATATGTGGCCTTTGTGTTTGGCTTCTTTCACTCAGAATAATGTTTTCAATGTCCATCCATGTTATAGCATGAATCAGTACTTCCTTCCTTTTTATGGCAAATGATATTCTATTGCATAGGTACACCAGAGTTTGTTTATATGTTTATCAGTTGATGGATATTTGGGTTGTTTAAACTTTTTGGCTCTCACGAATAATGCTGCTGTAAACATTCGTGTATACGTTCTTGTGTTGAAATATACTTTCAGTTCTCTTGGGAATATACCTAGGTGTGGAATTTCTGGGTCAGATGGTCACTCAATGTCTAACATTCTGAGGAGCTGCCAAACTGTTTTCCAAAGTGGCTGCACCATTTTACAATCCTACTAGCACTGCATGAGGGTTCCGATTTCTCCATATCCTTGCCAACGCTTGTTATTATCTGTCTTTTTGACATTAGCCATCCTAGTGAGTGTGAAGTGATAGCTTGTGGTAAAACCCTCTTAATATTCCATGAAGCAATGTGCCCTCGTAAAAGACTACATTTCACAAATTCCCTTCTTTGCATTTAGGGGTTGCTGTTAAGCTGTAGGAGAACATAGTTGGATGGGGCTTCCAGAGAAGCTCTGTAAGAAGGCTGGCTAAGTAAGGGGTCGTCATTTTTGGCCTTTCCTTTCTTCCTCCATTTTTCTGCCCTGGAATTGTTGGCTCTGCAGCAGGCCTCCTGGTCCATGAAGTGAACGTAGAGACCAGGTCGTATAGATGTTAGAGCAGGAAGATAAAAGAATCCTGAGTCCTTGTGACTTGGAAGCTACTACGTCAGCCTTGGGCTCCAAAGTATGAATCATATGGTTTTACTTGAGAGAGAAATAAAATTCTAGCTTGTTTATTCCCTATTTGGATGTACTGTTACATTAGCTCAACATAATCCTCTTTTTTCCTGCATGTATGTATGTGTGTGTGTGTGTGTGTGTGTGTGTGTGCGTATGTGTATATACACACATAAGTATGTACACACATATACGTATGCACACATATGGCTATATTGGCTGGATACTCACGAAGCCTAATTCTTCTTTTTCCTGGGAACAGAGCTAGAGTACATTTCCCAGATTTCCTTGCTATTATTGTGGCCCTGTGACTGGATTATAGCCAGTAGAATGTGGCGGAAGTAATGTACGCCATTCCCAGGCGTGGTCAATGGAAGTCTTTCATTCTTTCTCCCCATCTGCTGACTCAGCGGAGATGACTTTGAGGAGAGGGCTTGAGGAGGGCAGAGCCATGAGATGGAAGGGGCCTGGGGCTCTGAGCGACCACATGGATATCCACACCAGGGGGACAAGAGTGAAAAAAAAAAAATCTTCAGCATGAGGCGTCTGAGAATTTGGGGTTTGCTTATCCTAATTCAATTGCCGATACATACACATTCATATTTACATAAACTCACCTAACTGATCCCAGGCCACAGACTGATCAGTGTCACACACGTCTCCCGACACAGTCCAATTCTCTCTCCACTGAACTGGGGCGCAGGGTATCTGCCACGCCATTATGTTTCATCATAAATATTTAGAAAGTCATCTAACTTCTTTGAACTTCCGTTTCCTCATCGGATAATGAGTAGTTGGGGCTGGATAAGATACTTAATACATTTGTTTTTCTGTTAGAACTATTTGTACTTTCACTCAGTTGGCCACCTTGGGGGCCTTGTAAGTGCTCTAAAGGTAGCAGTTAGGTCCTGTGTCCTTTTTCATATTCTTTCCTTCTAAGTTCTCTACATGATAGTTGTTCCGTAAGTATTTGTGGCATAAAAGAGAAGGTCTCTTCCAGCTCCAAATGTCTACAATGCCATGTAGAATCATATTTGTCATACACACACTTTTTCTGTGCAAAGCCTGCCAATTCACAACCAGACTATGATCCAGCTGTTCCTATGGGATTTGGTCGGTCCCAATATCAGGATAAATTTTGTTCTGGGAACAATGTTCTCAGTGATGATACATACTCCAAAGAGGCCACAGAGGCCTGTTTAACCCATCCTGTGACACAGATACTCATGCTGTTAGCATCAGCCCGTGCTTAGGATCCTAGGAGTAGAAACTTACATGGAGCAGGGAGTGGGAACACTTATTTGTTCAACATGAATTAAGTCTCTTAATTCAACATGAATTAAGTGTTACATACGTGAGATAGAATGTGGACACGAGGCCCCGACTCTCGAATAGAACATTGGGTGAGAAGTAGACTTTGACCCAATGTGTTCCTCCACCACCCAAAACCCTTCAGTGCCGTCTGTCCAGCACCCCTAAAAGCAATCACACTCCTTACTATGTATGCCCTGCAACCTCCTGGATGTCTGGCTCCTGCCGACTCTTCTACCCTTATCTGATTTCATTCTCCCCGCTTCTCAGCCTGTTGTAAGTTCCAGGCATGCTCTGTCCAACTTCAGTAAACCAAGAGCTTGACTCCCTGTGGACCACTGCACTTTCTGTTGCTTCTCTGCCTGGAATCTTCTACTGACTATTGCCGACCCATCTCTTCTTTCAAGCAACATCTCATTTCCTCTCAGCAGACTTTTCTATTGGGAACGGTCTGCTCTAATTTCTCTCCAGCACATCGGCTTGGGTTATGGTCTTTATAGCAGTGCTTCTCAAATTTCAAGTGCACACCAATCTCTTGGGGATATTGTTACGATGCAGGTCCTGACTCAGTAGGTCCTGGGTGAAGCCTGAGACTGTGCATTTCCAACAAGCTCCCGGGTTATGCCTGTGCCTCTGACTACACTTTGAGCAGCCCTGCTCTAGAGAACGTATCCCACCGCACTGATGTCTCAGGAAGCTCTTTGTTTCTGGAAGCTTGCCTCTCCCCAGCCTGGAACGAGGGCTCAGGAAGGCACCATCGCCCATCGTGTTTACCCCTGTCACCGCTGTGCCAGAACAGCACCTGCCTAGCATATAGTATCCACTAAATAAATAACTACTGGATAAATTCAGAGATTTCAAGTGTGATTAGTGTTACAACAAGGAATGTACATGGTGCTGTAGAAGCCAATCCCATCTGGAGAGACAGTGATGGAGGCCTTGCCAATGTGCAGCATTAGACTTTTGCACAAATTTGTAGGAAGCATTTTCCCAACTCTTCCTGTTCTCTGTCCAATGCGTCCACTGCGATAGGTCATCCTGACTAACCCAAGTCTTCCAAAGTCTCCAGGGTCAAAAATTACCTATTCTTCTCCCTACTCAAGGCTAAATGAATCTCCTGGGCCCCAGAATGGCTGACATTGGCTATGGTAGGAGGCAAGCAATCTGACTGAGACGTTTCACACTTGTTTGTGGATGACAGATATACCTTACTACTCTCTGGTGGTACTTTTATTTGGTTAAAAAAAAGATGCTTATTAATCTAATGTCTGGTGCTATTTCAGCTAGTGGAGTACAAATATTTAAGCCTAGGGAAGCCACCAAAAACAAGAAGAAAAAAACTTGCCTTTTTTATTTTATTTTATTTTTTTTTTTGCTTTCTCCAGTACTGAACCCGCAAGTTATCTAAAGCCCAGGGGAAACTGAGGACTGATAGAGGGAAAGGGGAGATGAGTAATGTTGGAGGTGTGGAGTGATTATCTGTACCATTTGTAAGATAATAAGTCCCCAGTTAGGGGTTGTGGAGAAAGAAGCATGTGCTCACAGACATTAAGAGTGAGGGTGCTGGAATCCTTCTGTCTACGTTACTGACTGCCATTTTGATAACTACATAATCTCTGTAAACCTCAGTTTCTTCATCTGTAAAATGGGCCAACAAGACATCTGCCTCTTGATGTGCTGTGAGAAGTAATGAAATAACGAAGGTCAACTGGTGAGTACAATGCTCGGCTCTGAGTAGCAGCTCAAAAATGGTAGACATTAGTATCATCATCTTCTGAATAAACAGATTGATGGAACGGAGAGTTAAGAACAGAATCTAAATCAGAGTGACGGGGAATATCGCATTTTTGTTAGGCTTGGGACCACGCCTTGGTTAGAAAGTGCAGAATCGGACCGTAAAAGGAAGCGGTGATGGCAGAGATGGCGGAAGCCATAAGAATCATTTGCAAAGGGACCGATGCTCTTGTCCACAAGGAATCATCCCTTCATAAACATTTGGCTGCTTCTGAGACACTTGAGTAAGTATCTAATCCATGTCAGAACAACCAGCTACTTTTCTCAGATGACTTGCCACACCAAACGTTCAGCTTCCTACCATTTGTATTCATGTGTATTAATGTGGTACCCCAACTTTTCAAGTTAACACATCTCTCACTATGCTGCGTCCACTAGGTCATTCCACAGCCAGCAGAGGACACGGGCTGCGGGCACTGTCTGACGTTAGCAGTGAATGAAAGGCTGCCCCAAACCAGTGATTCTCGGCCTCAACCCAGTGCAGTTTCACCTCCCGAGGACACTGGCAATATCTGGTTGACACCACTGCCGGGGGTGGGGAAGGTAACCACCAGCATCTAACCAGAGATGCCGCTAAACATCCTGCAACGCACAGGACAAAAAATTACTTGACTGAAAGCAGAAACTGAGAAAACTTGTCCTTAAACTGTTCTTTCTTTTAACCTTTCTGGTTCTCAATTCCCCTGTCTATTAAATTCAGCCACTAAATAGTATGCATGATCTGCCAACTCTGACATTCTAGGAGTCTTTTTTTTTTTTTCTGACCTCCAAGAATTTTGCTTCTAAAATTAACCAGCGAGGAGTGGTTTAGACAGATTTTTCTTTTTCTTGTGCCAAAAGAGGCCAATCCACAGTCTGCTATAGCTTTTCTGTGGCCTCAGCTGTAGCATTTCATCAACAGCCTCTCAGTTGGCAAGAGGGTGGGGATGGGGGGGGGAACAAGTCTGCAGAGAAGCCTACACCCAAAGTAAGCAGTAATTTCCCATTTATGGTGTATGATGCACTTCCGTTGTTTCTCAAAACCAGTTTGGTTTGAAGATTATCACCCTGTTGACACTAGCCCACCTTGTGAAACTGACAGGCCCACACACCTTTGGTGAAAGAATGTGTTTCTTACCCATTATCTGAGAACCTGTGAGCAGCTTAATAAATACACTGAAGGAGGATTTCTGGTACACGCTTATCTGAACAAAGGCCAATTATATTCCACCTCAAGAACTTGCAAAGGAATGCATTAATCGATTTAAGCAATTAAAAGAAAGCCCCTACCACAAATAGACAACACATGCCACCAACACTGATGAAAGAACACTGTCCAGTGACCTCAGCAAGGCACTGAGAAATCTCATCAGTGACAAGTTTTTAAAGGCTGGTTCAAGACAAGTAATCCTCGTGGACGTCAACACAACCGTTTCACTCTGGTGAAACAGTTAAGTAGTGAAGGTCATGGGGCTTTCGCAGCCACATAAAGGAGAGAAGTAAAAGCAATTAGACAAAATGGGTGCTGTCATGCCACCGTCCAGACCCCAGAGGCACACTAAACACAGAGATGCAACTTTTCCACTTCATTATTCAGGATCTGGCAGAACATTCCAGATGAGAATGCCATAGCTGGATTTTTCTTTCTTACCAATGCTGGCTGGATGTTTCTTAGCCATCTAGAGCCTGGGGAGAGGAAAAAAACAAAAAAACAGAAAGCAAAACAGGAAATCCACGGATGAGGCTATGAAGTGATCACCTAGGTTGGAATCCCAGAGTATTTCTTCAACACTCAGAACTGTTGCTGAAAAGTGCCCTGCTTGAAGCTACCCCCCAGCAGAAGAAAAAAGTCCAGATTCATGGATGGCCACTTCCCCACCAGGTGGAAATCCACTGAGTAATAGCCTCAGCACCACTTGGAGGCTCTTTGGACAAGAAAATTCTCAGACTCCACCCCAGGCCTACCGGATCAGAATCTGCATCCACATTAAAATTTGAGAAAGACTGCTCTTACAGGGCCTTCAAGAGTATTTGATTTTTTGCCTTCTCTCAGCCTGAATTTCCTCAACTGGAGAATGGAAATATAACAAAGTGCATGCATAGGAAAAAAACAAAACCAAAGTGAAGGAACGCAGTTCACATGACTGCGGGGGTGATTATGGGGAACTTCTCCAAGTTCTACACTTGTGCGGTTTTTAACGCTATAAGACCAGCGTTACTTCTTCTGTAATGGGGGAAAATAATTTTTAAGTACGACGCTCTCTCACAATATTGTACTGATGATTTTTAAAGGGACCGATTTATCAGGGCCCAGCACAGTGCAAGCCACACTTTAGTGCAAACACTTCAGAGGTGTTAGGTGAAGTGAACGGAGCCAGCCCGGCAGCTTCTCCCACCCCGGCAGCCGGCGAGCAGCTCTCGTCCCCGAAAACTGGCCCTCGTACATTCGCCCTCTGCTTCTGGAAACCTTGGCCTGGCAAACCTCGGGGTCCGCTGAACCTCTGGTGGGACCTGTAGTCAGTCGCAGGAGCGTCCCGCAGGCTCTGTAACTTTCCCCGGAATGAAATAAATAAATAAAGACCGTAAGTGCTGAGATAGCGGGCCCCGCAATATTTTTCGCTCTCTGTAATCAGCCACGAAAAGAGGAGGCAGGGGAGGGGTGTAAAAAGTTGCGATCCGGCCCGGAAGGGGCTCCAGGAAAACTCGTCTGGGCGACAGCAGCACCCTCAGCGCCTAACTTAGTGAGCTTTACTCGGCTGGCATTTTGTCTCCCACAGCGAAAACTGCAAGAGAGCGGAGTGGAGTTTCCGGAGAGAAGGGCTCAGGCTGGCGTCCTGGGCAGGCCAGTCCCCTTGGCGAGCCTCTGGGCCTTCCTACCCTCCTTCGCCACCCGTCCTCCTCCCTTTTGCAGGGGGCGGGCGGGAGGCAGCCGAGGCAGGATGTGCGTGCGCACGCGCTCACGCAAATACGGCTGAGGAGTTCTGTTCCTCGGGCATTTTCCGAGGAAGTCTGGAGCAATTAGGCTCAGTCCGGGGAGAGCCAGCGAGAGAGCGGGCGGCGCAGCCGGCGCGTCTGGGCTGCCTCGCAGGGAAGGAGGGGGCGGCCGGCCGCCCGGCGGCGACCCCGGGCCCCGGCCGCCACCATGGGCTTCGAGCTGGACCGCTTCGACGGCGACGTGGACCCGGACCTGAAGTGCGCGCTGTGCCACAAGGTCCTGGAGGACCCGCTGACCACGCCGTGCGGCCACGTCTTCTGCGCCGGCTGCGTGCTGCCCTGGGTGGTGCAGGAGGGCAGCTGCCCGGCGCGCTGCCGCGGTCGCCTCTCGGCCAAGGAGCTCAACCACGTCCTGCCGCTCAAACGCCTCATCCTCAAGCTCGACATCAAGTGCGCGCACGCGGCGCGCGGCTGCGGCCGGGTGGTCAAGCTGCAACAGCTGCCCGAGCACCTCGAGCGCTGCGACTTCGCGCCCGCTCGCTGCCGCCACGCGGGCTGCGGCCAGGTGCTGCTGCGGCGCGACGTGGAGGCGCACATGCGCGACGCGTGCGACGCGCGGCCGGTGGGCCGCTGCCAGGAGGGCTGCGGGCTGCCCCTGACGCACGGCGAGCAGCGCGCCGGCGGCCACTGCTGCGCGCGGGCCCTGCGGGCACACAACAGCGCGCTGCAGGCCCGCCTGGGCGCGCTGCACAAGGCGCTCAAGAAGGAGGCGCTGCGCGCGGGCAAGCGCGAGAAGTCGCTGGTGGCGCAGCTGGCCGCCGCACAGCTGGAGCTGCAGATGACCGCTCTGCGCTACCAGAAGAAGTTCACCGAGTACAGCGCGCGCCTCGACTCGCTCAGCCGCTGCGTGGCCACGCCGCCCGGCGGCAAGGTAGGCACCCGCTGCCCGCCCCGACCCCCCGCCGGGCTCCTGGGTCCCCGGGGCGCCTCCCAGTCCCTTTGGGCACGGGGGTCCCGGGAGCTGCCAGGGAGCATCTCTGCCCGCCTCTTCTGACACTGCTTGCCAGATAGATCACCGTGAGCAAGGTCGGGGAATCGGCCTAAACTTGGGAACTGTGGTCCTTTGACAGATTAGACTCAGGGTGAAGTATAGCTCCGGCAGCTTCAGGGGTTCTGGAAAGACTCAAAGGAATCCGCGACCAGCGCAGAGTAAGAATGAGTGTGGCTCCAGAGTCGGAAGTGTGCAAAGGCTTTGCAGACCAGCTGGGTGATCTTGGGGAGGTCGCTTAGCCTCTTTGGAGGTTGGGAAACATGGTTCCTATACACGTGACACACAGGATGAGATACTGACACACGGCGTGAACTCTATCCATGCACCCTCAGGCGTTCCAGAAAGGATAAAAGGAGCCCACGGCCAGTGTAGATTAAGTTAAGAAGGCTGCCAGAGGAGAGGCCTCTGGAGTAAAAGCTGAATTCCGACGTGGGCTTTGCTGCCAGCTAGCTGGCTGACCTTGAGCAAGCAGCTCAAGCTCCCTTAGGTTGGAAAGTATGGCCCTAGAGATGTGACACAGCGGGTGAAACACAGACAGGCCCCTTCTGTAGTATTCCTCCAGGGATTGAAAGAATTCCAGAAAGAAGTAAAGGGACCGCCACCAAATACAAAGTAATAATTGACAGTGAGGCCTCTGGAATTAGAACTGTTCTCGAATCTGGGCTCTTGGCTAAACAGCTGAGTCATGTTGTGGCTTAACCTCCAGGTGCCTCCGTTTCCCTAAATGTAAAATAGCTTCTTTACCCCCTTCAGGGAGAGAACATGTGAAAAGGATCTAGCAGGGGGCCTGGTGGACAGTCAACGCTCAGCAAGAGTCGCTTGCAGTTATCTTTAACCTCCTCCCCTTGTAAGCCATCCCCTTGTGCTGGGAGTCGGTGTAATTATAACAGCCACCACTACTGGAGGCTTGCTTTGCTCTAGGCCCCGCTCTAAGCACTTCTTCTCAGCTGTTTTCCTTTGTAATCAAGTAAGGGAGGCACGTTGCTTCTCGTTTTGTAGGTGAGGAAAACTCAGGACCAGTGAGAGGCAGTCAGATGCTTGAGTCACAGCTTCTAGGTGCCAGAATTGGGTTCTGAACCCACAGGTGCCCAAGCTCGCGACCACTATCGTGTTGCCTCCCAGGGGAACCACAGGGGCCATTTACTGAGGGTTTATTATGTACCAGCGACTGTGGCAAAGCACTTCGGAGGCATTTCTCAAAGAAAGCAGGCTCAGGTCATAGAACTCGTCCAGAGCTGGGATTCAGGTTGTACCTCAGTTGTCCACCTTGGGGTGTTTTGACATTTTGGGCCCCAAAATTCTTTGTTACGGGAGGCCGTCCCGTGCACTGTCAAATATTGAGTGGCATCCCTAGCCTCTACCCACTGGATAGCGGTAGCACCACCCCCCGCCCAGTGGTGACAACCAGAAATGTCTCCATGTGTTGTCACCTGTTCTCTGAGCGGGGCACAGTCACCGGAGGAGAACCAAGATTTCCCTGATTGCAAAGGCCACATTTTCACCCGCTGGGGAGGGGCATGGGCCATTGCTGCTGCCGCTGTGGCTGCCTGTTGCAGCGGAGGGGAATGCATTTGCCTGAGGGGCCCCCAGGGGCCTGTGTCTGCTTGTGTGCTTTGCCTCTCCCAGCCCCCTCTTCCACAGCGCACACCCGGCCTGCCAGTTTTCCGGCTCCCCCCTCCCCGCCTCCACCCCATCCTGGCCCCCGGCCTGTCTGTCAGCAGCCTCAGCAGCTGGCCGGCTCTGGGCGAAGGGCAAATATTTACAGCTCTGAGGCTCACCCAGGACCGCACAGGCGTACAAAAGACTGGCGTGAGCCTGCGAGTCACCAAAGTGAGGGGCAAGGCTGGGTCCTCGAGCAGGCGCCGGGTTTGGGGTGAAGGAGTTTCCGGAGTTTCTCCTGTTTATGCTGTCATCTAGACTTCCTGCATAGTTTTAAGTGATGCTTATTTATAAATAAGCCATTCACTCCCCCAGAGTTTATACATCATTCATTGTGAAGCTAGTTTATTATTTCTTCTTGCCTTTCTGTTTGCTTTCTGGAGTGTTTGGGTAAACTCCCTCTCGGAATCAAAAATAGGATACTTGAATCAAAACTGTGGAAGTTTTTGAAGCTCTGTTGGGTGAGTCAGTAGGCTAATCAGGGGCATTAAGCTTAGGGACAAGATGTTGCTTTTTGAGCTTACAGAGAAAGTTTCCTTCTGGAGTTGGAGTGCTGCTTGGGACTTTTATGGACCTCATTGCTGGGCCTGAGGACAGCCAAGAATGGCCTGGCCTGAAAGCTGCACTAGTTCGTTTTTCTGGCCTCAGACCCTGGCTGGTCCCAGCCCAGGCCTTAGGGGGAAGCTCGCTCCTTTTGCCTTGAGGTTAACCCTCAGTGGCCCTTGTGGAAAGCTTTTGCTGTCCCAGCGTCCGCCAGACAGACCCCTCCCACTGCAAGCTGTTTAAGAACTTGTTTATTTCATTGGCCAGACTCTCTGCTCCTGCTGGGTACTGTTTATTCTCTTCTAAGAAGCAGAAGGTTTTATATTGCTTGGAAACTCGCATGCACAACACTTTTATTATTATTTTTTTAAAGTCCTATCATTTACCTCTCTGTTACAAGCTGAAGTAGATAAGAAAGACTCAGAAGATTTTTCCATACCCTTTCTTCAAGGCCTGGAACTTGTTCCATAAAATGATCTGGCATTAGTTAAATAATATAAGGTTTCGGACTTTTGATACCAGCTGAGCATTTAGGGTTTGGACCTACCTAGGCATTGTTGCTCCTGCCCTGCGAGGTGAGCTGGAACAGGTCTTCTCAAACCTTCACATGATTGGAATCACCTGGAAAGCTTGTTAAACCGCAGATTCTTAGCCTCAGAGTTTCTGATCCATCAGGGCTGGTATGGGGCTTGAAGTTCTGCGTTTCTAACAAGCTACCAGAGCATCTATCACATTTTAGGTAGCTCCTCAGCTAGACAGAGAGCGTAGGCTCAAGTACAGATATAGATCAACACATGTTGGGCGTCCACACACAGTTATGGTTTTTACTGATCATCGTCTGAACATCCCTTCCTGAACGTTTTTTGAAAGACCAGGGTGAAGTTCTAAAACCCAGACTGCCTAGCAGTTATATAATAGGTAACATGGTCCAGAAAGGCTTCTTGAACCAATCTGAAGCCTCATCCGGGCTACAGCAGACTTGGTGATGGCTATGCTTGAGGATGTTAAAGAGCTGGGCTCCCAGCCTCAGTTTCCTACCCTGACTTGTCCACCTGATTCTAAGAACAAAGGCATTCCACAGCCAACATCTTGTTTGGCTTTCTGGGAAAGAGAAAGTTCTGGGTGTAACTTTCCTTGGAATTGTTGAGAAACTTGAGACCCAGCCTGGATAGCTTCTGCTCTTTTATCCCTACTTCCAGTCTGTCATTAAATCAGGTTGATTTTACCTCCTAAACACTTCTTGAATCTGTTCATTGCTCTCCAATCCCATCAGTTGGTGACCTTGGTCCAAACCGGGGTTTCCTGACCTCAGCGCTATTAGAATCTTGGGGTGAATAATTCTTGGTTGTGTGTGTGTTGTGGGGAAGGTATTGTGTGCATTATGGGATGTGTAGCGGCATCCCTGGCCTCTACCTACTGGATGACAGAAGCATGCCTCACGTCGTGACGGTCACAGATAGCTCCAGACACCGCCACTGTTCCCTGTGGGACAAAAATCAGCCTTGGTCTCAACCCCCATAACCTCTTGCCTAGATCACAGCTGCTCCCTCTATGTATCTTCCTGCTCCCCTCCAGTTACCTCGAGCTGGGAATCATTTCTTAGAAATGTAAATCTGATGTCACTCTTCCTTCAACCCTGCTGTGCCTTGAGTTTCTCTTGGGTGGATATAAGGTCAAGCACACTCTGGGTCCTGCTGGCCTCCACCTGCCTGTACTCTTCTCCCCTTTAGTCTCTCTTCCCAGGTTCACTGGCTTCTGGCAGGTCCGTGAATATGTCCCTGAGCTCCTTCTTGCCCCTGGGCCTTTGCACTTGCTCTTTTTTCTCCTTGGAATAGTCTTTCCAGTTGCTCATTGCTAGGTCACTGGCAAGTTTTCCAGCTCTCCCCTTCGGGCCCCTGCCTTTCTGTCAGCACTTAGGGTTTGCTCATGACTAGATAACCTTTCTATCTATCCTTCCCACCCCAGCTCAAGCATCACTGCCTGTGGGAAGCCCTCTCTGACCTCACAGACTAGGTCTGGTGCCCTGAGACTCTCACCTGGGTGCTCCGCCTGCGTGGCCTTCATCACAGCTGTAACTGAATAATGGGAAGAGCTGTTTATTGTCTGTGAAGGACAATAAAGGAAGGACCACGTGTGTGTTCTTCAGGGCTGCCTATCCCGGCACCAGTTCGATTACCATGTACCCTGTGAACTCTCGATATGTCTTTGTTCAGTGAATAAATTCAAGATCGAAAGGGCTGTCTTGTCAGCCGTCGAAACTTTTCAGATTGCTAACCAAGAGTGAGCTTGTTAGCTCACTCTTAAAAAAAGAATGCGTTTTTCCGTGACCTGCAAGTTAACAAAATTGTTTCCAGGTTTGTGGGAGGCGTGCTTTTGTTTCCCCAGATCCGTTTGTGTAAATTCCCAAATCCCAGAAACGATTTTGTCCATTTCAGAACTCCTGGAGATAAGTGATTCTAATAGCCAGTTGTATGAAAAGGTGTTCCAGATGTCCAAACAGTTTGAAATGTATCTATTGGAATGTTCACAGGTCAGTGTCTTTTCTGTTTGTGAAAAGTGTCAGCAAGTGGCCATTCCATGGTGTCTCTTATGGAACAGCCCAGTTCAGCTAAAGGAATTGTGGGCTGTTGCATCCATTTCGTTTCAGTGATTTATAAAGAAAATTAGGATTTGGCTCACAAATATGTTACCCAGCTACACTGGCTTGAATGATCATAACTGAATAATTTGAATTGGGAATTCTGTTGCCGTTTATGTGTAAGTGATTCTTTCTGAGTTCACAAATGATGTTTGCTTCTCTGTAAAAATATTTGATGAGAGAGAATGTATTTATAAGGCGGTTGTGTTGGCTGTACACTAAGGAGCTTAAAAGGAAAGGGAATAACATTCATTGAGTTTAACTGGGTGCCGTACACTTAGGGTACATTGTGTATGTACACACATTAGCTTCCCCATCTTATTCATTTGGTAGACCCCTTTCTTTTTTGGTAAAAGAGGAGGATTGTAAAACAGATTATAAAACAGCTAGGTTAAGGCCAGAAGTTACACAGATTCTAAGTGTAGAGCTGAGATTTGAACTCAGCACCCGACTCCAGGCTGTTACCAAAATAAGAATAGTATTTTCTCCTGAGGCAGTGTCCCCTCCAGAGTCTCATACTGGGTTTCCAAAGGACTGTTACTATACATGCAAGCACTGTGCGGGTTAGAGATGTGGGTGCATCTTCAGGAAGACTCTGTGAGGTTAGTACCCACAGCCCATTACCCTTCCTATTACAGATGGAAAAAGAGAGACTCCAAAGATTAAACAGCTTCCCCAGCATCATTTTCTGGCTCCATTTGGTTGGTCTGATGGCTTCTGGTCCATGGTGATGAGGTGTGTTCACCCCACGCTGTAATTCCTGTTTTCAGAGGTCTGCTGTGAAGCACATGCAGATAAAACAAAACAGATCCTGCCTGTACAAGAGAGTTAGAGGAAGAGAGAGAAAGGAATGAAGGAGGAAGGAAGGAAGGAAGGAAGGGAGGGAGGGAAGGGAAGGAAGGAAAAAGAGAAGAGGTGGTGTCTTGGATGGAATCAGGCCTCATCTCCTTAATTTTGAGCCTAGTAAGTTAAAGAGTGGTTGATGGTAGGAAGTAAATGAAATTCTTCCAAAGTGTGTTCTTTCATTCCAGCTCCTCCCATGCTTATACACTGTGTTTCAGGCGCTGGGATAGGCACCGCTGGGTGCAAAGGGGAACTTGAGCTGCTCTCACCCCTGGATCAGTCAGACACCCGCTTGTGCCTTTGAAAACAGCACGTCTTGCTGTTCTTTGCTCAGTCAAGCCTTTTAGCCGTGGGTCACCTCTGTCCCCCCAGACTAATGGTGTTCTAATAAGCCTGTTCCAATAAGAAAGGGAAGTGGTGTAACGTAATGATTACCCTCGTAAAGAAAATAACTAACAGATGGACCCGGGCGTCCATCTTTCTCCCCTATCCCGTATGTTTACTTACAGGGAGCCTACGGGGCGGAGCCACGTGCAGCCTGTGTGCACGTGGGCCCTGCAGCAGCCCCTTCTCCAGGAGGGGTGGTTGGATGAGCTTTTACCCTGGCAGAGGGTGACGGGTGTGCAGAAATGAGTCCTGGGCGGAGGGGTCAGCCCTAGAATTTTGCTAGAAGCTGTTTTCAGGTGCCCTCTGTCTTTGTTGCACGTGGATCAGGAAGGGGGTGAAGTCGCTTTAAGGGTTGTGGGTCAGGGTTGGCTGTGTCCCCAGCAGCTCCAGGGTACCCTGAACTGAACTGTCATGTGATTAGTGTCAGACCCTGGCGTTGGTGATATCCGGGCTCCCGTGCTGCTTCTGCCGTGTTGTTGAGGATCTCTGGAAGGATCTTCTAACCTCCTCTAAGCCTTAATTGCCTCACCTCCAGAATGGGGTAATGTTGATAGGACTGGCATTAGGGTTAAACGAGATGATGAACGTAATGTGCGTAGTCAGGCTTACCAAGCGTTTGTTGAACATTTCTTAAGTGAATGTTTATTAAGTACCTATAGGTTTAGGGATGTTCTTCAAGTAAATCACTGAAGAAACATTAGAAATTGGAGATGGTTTAACAGAGAAGAAGGAAAGGGATTTTTACTCAAAGGATTACAGGCTTACTGCAAGCCATGGAATGCCCTTGGGTGACCAGAATCTCTGGCTTTCTCCTCTCTGACTGCTCGTCAGTGCTGGAAACTTTGTGAAAGAGGGATATTCAAGTCAATTTCACTGCATGGGGGTAGCAACTGTGAGCTAAGGTGTAAAGGAGGAGGCTAAAGGCGCCAATAAGATGAGGTTACTGTGTGTTTACTTGTATTTCTAGTCGTCCAACTGCAATTAACAAAGCTAAGGAGGGATGGGTCAGGCTAAGCTCCCACCTTCCTGTAAGTGAGAATGTTGGACTTTGCAGCTGGGTGGCCTTTGCTTCGTTGCTGATTTGGACAAGAAAATGCTCCAGGTTGGGTAATTGGATGATCACATGTCAAAAACTGAAATCACCTTGTAGTCCATCAAGTGGAAATGTGAAAATGCTGCAGCACCTGAATGCGGTTTGTTGTTGTCTGTATGTTGGTGAAAGCGTCGCTTGTGGGCGTTCACCAGAAAAGCAGATGAGCAGATGATAAAAATGAGAGATACAGACTTGAAATCAAACTCATGGAAATAGAGAAGTAGACTTAGGGATTTCTTAGGTTATCTAAATATAGCAGCAGATTAAAATATGTGTATGTTTTTGGCCTAGGGCAGCACTGACAGTCTTTACTTAATGTCTTAGGTTGTTTTTCAGAAACATCTTCTTTGGCTGTAGATGAATATATCCTGTTCTGTAGATATTATGGCTCCATAAAAGCTATATCTTTGCTCCTTTCTGCCTGTTTTCCCTTGCCCTCTGTCTCTTTTCATCCTCTCTGCACCTATTCTGGTGACAGGTAAACGCTGCTAATACTTCAGTAGACTGTCTCATCCATTTCCAATTCGTTTTCAAGCATCATTCCCACGACTACCTTCAGTCTTAGGCTTGAACAGTTTTCCCCTTCTGTTCTTCCTTCAAGAATCTCTTCTTTTAGAACTGAAGGTGGAATTACAGGGAGGGCTTGGTCCAAGCTGCTTCCTCGTTAAAAGCATAATTTGACCAACGAAGAGGTGCAGGGAGAGAAGGCATCCCCATTCTCTTTAGGACAGAATTTCTGGCAGCCGTCTCTGCCTCCTGGTCCCCCCAGCCCCGCCCCTCCACATTTTTGCGCTCTCTTGTCACTAGTCAACAGACAGAGCTGTTTCCCAGCTGTGCGAGTCTCTGGGAGCTTTGCATAATCTGAGGTTGAGAGGTGTTGTGTCACCCCAGATACACAGACTAGCGGTCAGTCAATTACAGTTCTCACAACCCGCCGGGCAGCTTTCCAGTCTAGCCCGTTCTCGGCTACAAGTCCCACAACAGCGATCATCAAGGAACACCCGTCACTGGGCGGAAAGGAGTTTTGAGAAAGAATCCACATTGACAGCGGCATGATGGACTTTGGGGGCTGCCACACTGCTTAGGAGATGGCTGGCGTCCAAGCTTCTGAGGCTGGGTTGTGTGGAGGAGAACGGTGACAGAGTGATGCTGAAAGTAAGAGGGACTCTACCATAGAAGACAGTTTGCATTCTTGGACTTAAAAGAAACACAGGGCTTCCCCGGTGGCGCAGTGGTTGAGGGTCCGCCTGCCGATGCAGGGGACGCGGGTTCGCGCCCCGGTCCGGGAGGATCCCACATGCCGCGGAGCGGCTGGGCCCGTGAGCCGTGGCCGCCGAGCCTGCGCGTCCGGAAAAAAAAAAGAAAAGAAAAACAGCCGCCGTAAGGTGTCTTTTTGACAAAGTACATTTGAGTTCTGTTTTTTCGCTGTGGCTTTTATTCCCCGCCCCCCCCCCCCCCAAATTCTTGTCCAGTTAGACCTTGAATGGAGCAGGTTACAAATTGGGTGATTTTAACACTGATCGGTAGTTACATGTTTGAATATGATAGCCAAGCTTATTTTAAGCAGAATCTAGCGTATGTTCCTGAACTTGGAGCTTCTCTTTCTGCTTGTAACTTACTGGCTGTGGATGGCTCATGCCACACCCGCTTCTCCAGGGTTACTCTCTCTCTGCCCTTTCTCAATCCTAAAGACCTAAGCATCTCCCAAGGAGACCCTACACTTCACTAGGGGCCTGACTGTCCACTTGATTTGGATTCTGGGGTGGAGACAGGGTGCTGAGCATCTGTTAGAGCTTCGTGCCCCTTGTCCCAAGGAGGCAGTGCTGGCACTGGACTCCAGAATATGAAGGCATCTTCCTTCTCCATCCCCCACCCCGGGCTCTTGGTGAGAGCGCCTGTCCCTCCTGAGTCCTGGCTCCGGAAGGGAAGAGACCCTGCCATTCAGGAAGAGGGTGGCTCTAGGAAAAGCTGCCAAGGAGGTGCTATCTCATTTCCATTTTTGTTGTCCCTCCCGCCGCCATTCTTCACCTTTTGTTTCCTTCCCAGCCCGTCAAGACTCACTCATCCGATAGAACTGGGAGGTGTCCAACTGTCTCAGCAATACCTGGGTATCCTGTGCCCCTCACTCCTCCCTCCACTGTCCCTATCGAAGCCCACACTTTCTTGGACTTGATGTTTCTCCTGTCCTGTTGGGAGCCACCATCTGTTCCCCCACCCCCTTTGCTCCCAGGGCCATCTCCCTCCAGGCCTGGGAATGTCCGATGTCCGATTTCCCCTCCTCGTGCCTCACAGCCGTCTGATCAGTACCCTTTGCCCGTCCCATCTCCGTGCCCCTGAAGGTCCATGCCGAGCTGCTCCCCTTGTGTTCTTTATCATGTCTCTCTCCCACTACCTCCAGGATAAAATCTGTCTCCTGGCACTTGTGCAGTCCTCCAAGAACGTGCTGCTCTTTTTCCAGACTTGGGAAAAGGAGAAACGTGTACGTGGATGTAATAGCTCCCATGAGATGGCCAGAATTTGGGATGAGTGTACAACTGTCTTTATTTCCTTAACGTCAGGCCTCAGCTCTCCCAAACTTGCTGTAGACTGAGTAAGTTAACTTAGGATTAGACATTCTTCATTTCCAGAGTTTTGTAGCAGAGTCATTTCTGTGGTTAAACAGCACCATGGCCTCAGTGCTGAGATGCGCTAGTGTCCGGCCCACCCTGTGCTCTGCTCGTGTTTGAAACCCTGCTATTGGCCAGGCCCTGTATGGGGGCACTAGGCAGTGATAGTCTGTCTCATTCATGTTTCAAGAAGAAACCATTATTATCCTCATTCTAAGAATGAGGAAACTCAACTCAGTTTCTGACTCTGAAGTCCAAGAGCTTAACCATCACCCTGTTCTTGTCAAAGTTATAGTATTCTTATGACCCCCTTCAGGGGGTGGCTCGCGGGCTCTAGAGCGCAGGCTCAGTAGTTGTGGCGCATGGGGTTAGTTGCTCCATGACATGTGGGATCTTCCCGGACCAGGGCTTGACCACACTTCCCCTCCATTGGCAGGCGGATTCTCAACCACTGCGCCACCAGGGAAGCCCTCTTTCCCTTCTTTTACTCTACCGAGCCACTGAGAAAGTTTCAAAGCATGGGTTCTGATAAACTACCAAAACAGAGCAATATAGGTTAAATTTTCCTTTAGATGAACGGTGTCCCTTATTAACATAATGTCTGTGAGCAGCCGGGAACACAGTATTGATGAGAGCCTTTGTCCTTACTCCGTTTGTACATCTCTTCACTCAGTGGGCTATAATTGAATGAGAATCATTTAAATGCCCTGGATCTGATGCATTTTGAACCCAGGAACAGGTTAAATAATTAAGCAGGAGATAAGGTTAACCTGTTAAACGTGGTGTTGTGTGAAGCCTAGTGTTTAAATTCTCTATTATTTCTTCTGAAGAATCAGAAATTAAATGAAAGTATTGATAGTTAAGGCTGCTTGTGAGAAGGGGAGCGGAAAGGAAAAATGAGGATCAAGCTCGGGGTGTCGGAGAAAAGGAAATGACCTTGGTCATTAGATGGAGAAATGAAAGGAATTCGGCTCAGCCAGAGCTTTTCTCTTCTCTGTCATTGCTCCCGGTATCATGTGTTGAATCTTCCACATGATGGCTCAGTCCTGTAAATTAGTCCTAAAATAGGCAATGTCACCTAAAACCAGTGTCTATCCGTCCTGGACAACAGACTAGGTCAAGACACTTCTAGAAAATGAGAACCCCCTTTGTTTCTTCCGTGGGATTGATTGCATCTGGCAAGGAGGTGTAGACAGTTAACTTGACTGTTGACTTGATTGTTCTTTGCACATTGCTGTTTGGCTGAGGAATCTTGTTTCAGGCATCGTCTCAGTTGGTCTCCATTGTCCCTGGAGAGAGATCTCTGAGTTTGGGACCAGACCTAGGTGTCTTTGGGCATCTCAGGGTGGGTCTTCTGGAGATAAATAGTTCACTAAAGGGTTTGGAGTTTTGTTCTGATACTGGTTTCCTGGGTAAGACCTCCTATGATGAGTTCCTTTGTGGAACTTTTTGGAACTCCAACAGGGGAACGATCTTGGGCGGGACCAAATATGTTGCTAGTCTACATGGCACTCTTTTCTATGTTCCACACGAAAAGGGAGTTAATGTAGACAGTAATTAAGGTCTAGAATGGGAGAACATCGGTTTAAATCCCAGCTTGACCTCTTACTAGCTCTTTGACAAGGGACAGCTTTCTTACTTGTTCTCGCTCAGTCTTCCCACCTGTATCATGAGGGTGGTAATAGTGCCAGTTGATAACATTGGTTGGATTATTAAATAAAATAAAGCACTTAAGTGCTCAATATAATTTCTGGCACATGATAAAGAACCAATAAATGTTAGCTGTTATCATTGTTAACGCAATGCAACGAGATTTCTATATTTTTCTTTCATTTTTTAGAAGAATAAATAGTTGTCACACAGTAGATTTAAAACTGGCCTGTTTTAACCATTTGGCTGTACATTCTCCTTTGTGCATCATTTGAGCTTGTTCAACCAGAGACATCTGCCTTGGATTACTGTGTGACTGTACAGTGTCTATCCTTGATTAGTTATGAAAGCCAGAAATGTAAGATATGTATGATAACTCTCTCAAACTCCCATGTATTTCTAACTTTTTCACCTCTCTAAGATAACAAAGCAAGAAATGGACTTAGCAACATTTTCTGTTTCCAAGGCAGAAACATATAAGCTCTTTCAGTTTGCACATCATTGTATTTACATCTCAAAACTATTAGGGTAAAAAAAAAAAAAAAAAAAAGGAAAAAAAAAAAACCAGTAGGGTGATTCTGAACTTTTATTCTCTTACAGCAGTGAATATTGTTGCCTGTTCTCTTGTTGCAGGTCAAATGAACAATAAAGATTGATAGCGTTGATAGATGCTCTGGCTGGTGGTGCTATGAATAGGACTTTTTTAAAAAAAGTTCATAAATAGGTTGTCATTACTGAGGCTCTGCTGTTTTTTTGTTCAAGTACAGGAGCTTGATAGAGACTCGCTTCTCTTTTATGTTTATCTACTGTATCTTCTGCATTGAGTAAATGACGCTGCAGAAATGAAGATTTCGTTGTGTTGTTCTTATAGGACACCGAGTTCTTTCACCAGAAACTGCTTTTTTCTACTAATAAATTATCATTTTTGTTTTTACAGGGTTTTAGTAATTGATGCTAAGGCTTCTCTGACATTTTTGAAAATATTTTGAATTCCGCTGTACACTAACGAGTCATGAGAAACAGCCGTTGTTGCTAAGAACTTTAAGCGCTTGGAGATACTTTTACACATTAAGACCCGTTAGTTTTTTTTTTTTTTTTTTCCCAGAAACTTTAATCTTTATTTATTTATTTATTTATTTATTTATTTATTTAATGTCTTAGGTTGCGCCCTGCACAGCATGTGGGATCTTAGTTCCCTGGGCAGGGGTTGAACCTGTGCCCCCTGCATTGGGAGCATGGATTCTTGACCACTGGACCACCGGGGAAGTCCCTGAGACCCATTAGTCTTTAGTGTGTGTGTGTGTGTGGCTGTGTTGCATACAGTTTTCCTGGCCAAATATGGAACAGTGTTTTGCATTGACAGCTATGGCAATAAATGAAGCAGTGCTCCAGAAAAACCACTGGGCACTGCACAGTTGGCGAGAGTGGTTTTCTTTGCCACCGTGGAGGTCGAATAAGATATTTGCATTCATGTCATTCACATGTTGCCATTTATCTCCCCAGCAGAAGTAGAAAGCGCTTAAGACCCGTTAGTTTTTTTTTTTTTTTTTCCCCAGAAACTTTAATCTTTATTTATTTATTTATTTATTTATTTATTTAATGTCTTAGGTTGCGCCCTGCACAGCATGTGGGATCTTAGTTCCCTGGGCAGGGGTTGAACCTGTGCCCCCTGCATTGGGAGCATGGATTCTTGACCACTGGACCACCGGGGAAGTCCCTGAGACCCATTAGTCTTTAGTGTGTGTGTGTGTGTGTGGCTGTGTTGCATACAGTTTTCCTGGCCAAATATGGAACAGTGTTTTGCATTGACAGCTATGGCAATAAATGAAGCAGTGCTCCAGAAAAACCACTGGGCACTGCACAGTTGGCGAGAGTGGTTTTCTTTGCCACCGTGGAGGTCGAATAAGATATTTGCATTCATGTCATTCACATGTTGCCATTTATCTCCCCAGCAGAAGTAGAAAGCGCAGGTTTCATCAGGAAGCAATAAATATCAGACTAAAACTTCTTTGTGATAAGCTGTCAGTGCTGTTTTTGAGAAGCGTAAAAAAAAATACCTCATTTAAATGATACCCTGTTTAAACAGAAAACATGAGTGAAGCAGTTGTAAATTTATAGCCGGTACATGTGGAGTTTTGCATACCATTCAGGTAGTTGGAACTGTTTCAGAGGTGTATCAGCAAGTTTAATATTTATGTCGAAGCCTATTAAGTGATAGTTTGCGCGGAAGGTTGAATCTATTTTTATGTATCTGTCTGTTACTTGAGAGTGTTAGTTGGGGTGCCCTGGAATCTCCATCCTGTCTGACTGTTGAACATTGCGCCTCTGAGACCTGCTGGGGCCATTTCTGGTTGTTTGATTTAAAGGGGCCCACGTGGACCTCCCGCGCCCCGACCTGAAACAGAGTGTTTTCTGTTGAACACTCTGCATCCCCTCAGGACTGGACAGTCATTACTTTGTGAAAATGCCCCCTCTCCCCTTTTCAGTAAGATTCAGGATTTTTCTTTTTCCCACCCATGTTTGCATCTGACTTTTCAAGAGCCATTTTCCCCCCAAGTCTCCCAAACACAGATGACTATTGATGGGCCGTACGTGCACACAGACTTGCGAGGGGATTGCTGTTGGAACATTTCGTGACTTAACGTGAATGCTGCTGTTGACACTGGTTGAGAAACAGGCAGACGGTAGCCATCTAGACAGCCAGCTTGCTCTGGGCTGGCCATAGGAAAGATGCGTTTGCAGACCAAGGTGTCACTGAGAGAAAATATTCATTACACGTGTCTGGACACCTCCAAACGTTCTTAAGTGATTACTCCAGGGTTAGATGGTATCAAGAAATGTTTGTAACCTCTTCAGCACGGGACAGAGTTTCATCATGGGCCCCCAAAGTTCTCCCTGGTTAAACTTCCCTAGAGACATAGGATTTTTAATGCTCAGCAGCCCATGAGTCCATTTAGATAGAAAGAAAATTCCTCCCATTTTTTTTCACTGTTTGTAAGTAAAATTTTGAACTCATTTGTTCCCTGCAGGGGGAAGAAACAAAAAGCCTGACTCTTGTCCTGCATCGGGACTCCGGCTCCCTGGGATTCAATATTATCGGTGGCCGGCCGTGTGTGGTATGTTAATTGCCGAAATGGGTTTTTCTTGTCCCTAATGCAGCTGGAAGAGGGGTCAGGGTTTGGGGGGCGAGGGGTAGGCAACCTTGCTCACTTCATTCTGGTCTAATTAGAGTTCATTGTGTGTCTAACATCTTCACGCTCAGGGATTTTTCTTATTTTTTTTACTGAAGCATAGTTGATTTACAATGTTGTGTTAGTTTCAGCTGTACAGCGAAGTGATTCAGTTTGGGGGATTTTTATTTCATTGTGGTCTCCTAATGTAGCATGGTCCTAGTTATACAATAGCTCATCTTAGCTGTTTAGCTTTGGGGGTGCGTGTCTGGTTGGGTAGCAGTTGAGCTGAGGCACGTCGCGTGAGACGTGTGCAGTTGCACGGAGTGACTTCGCTAGACGGGGGGCTCTGAGTCTGGCCATGTGATCGGGGCTTCTGCTCTGTCTGCCCTTCATCAGTCAGGGGCGGTTCCCCCATTTGTGGGATAATGCATCCCATGCTGTTTCTTCCCGCTGGAGCTGTTCACCCTGTTCATCATGACCCCCTCCTCCAGAAAGGAGAGACTGAATTCAAATCTGTCAATTTAATTGCAAAGAAAATGTCTGCTAAGGGGGCTCTGCGGGGGGCGGGGGGTGGTGGCAGAGGATGTGTTTTGGGATCTCACCTTTCACGCTGGATTGCGCGAGTATGTGTGATCTCTTGCTCTTTTCTTGGGCTGACCCTTTCCTTGTTTGTTAGCTTTGAAGGAAAATAGTCATGGAAAGGGAAAAGAAAATCAGATTCACTCATTCAACAAATAAGTATTGAACACAGGCTGTTTGCTAGGGGCTTGGAGATACTGGCCAGGGAGACTGGGTCCCTGTGGTCATTGAGTTTATGTCCCGGGTGATATTGGGCAAGAAACAAGTAAAAATACAGTAATTACAGATGGGAGAAGTACAATGAAGGGTAAAAAGTGGGAGGATGGCATGTGGTAGCTACCGAGGAGCAAGGGCCATCATTGGCTAGATGGAGGAACTGATGAGTTAGGAGAGGAAAGCACTGTTCTCACTGATACACGCTGTGCCTGGGTCCAGCTAAAGATGCCTGGGGGCGTTGGAGTGGGGGGGGCCGTTAACTGTAGGGAAGGAGGCATCCTGGGGCACGGCCATTGGAGCTGGGTTCTGAAGGATAAGTAGGAGTTTGCTAGATCAGAGGGTCCATTTATAATACATTTAGTTGAGCAGTCCTAACTGTAAAAAAAAAAAAAAATGAGCATATTTATTTAGCTACAGATTATAAATATATTCACTACTGAACTAATGTTACCTGTCTTATAAAAGTTACGTGCAAAAGAGTCATTTTAAATTGTGAAGTTAAAATATGATTTTTAAAATGCTTTTTTGTCATTCCAATGTGTTGCATTGCAAGTACCCATCTTTGAAGACCACTGAGCTAAAAGAAAGTGGACGGACCCAGGGAAGCCCAGACAAGGACAGGAACAGAGTTGAGGGGTGGCAGGAAGTGGTCAGAAGGAGGCTGGAGAAGCAGAGGCGGGTTATGATTAAATTCCCTTTGCTTTTTGCCAAGGCCACAGTTTCTTGCAAGAAACTTCCACACGGTTTATTGCAAGAAGTGACAGCTTAGTTGTAGGTGATATGTAGTCATTAAAATGAGGAACTAATAAAATGATGAACTAATAAAACTAATAAAATGATGAACTAATGTTCAATGAACATTATCTGCCTTATAAAACATAGTTAAAAAAACACACTTCTAGACAGTGAGGAGAATGAAGGTGGGCGGGGATAGGGGCTGGTCCCACTTAGCTGGGCCCCAGCACTGTGCACACACCCTTGTGTTCCTCCCATCGTCTCGGGGGGTTTCTTAAGAAACTAACATTGTGGGCTACCCTGGTGGCGCAGTGGTTAGGAATCCGCCTGCCAATGCAGGGGACGCGGGTTTGAGCCCCGGTCCGGGAGGATCCCGCATGCCACGGAGCAGCTAAGCCCGTGCGCCACAACTACTGAGCCTGCGCTCTAGGGCCCATGAGCCGCAGCTGCTGAGCCCGCGTGCCACAACTACTGAAGCCCACGCACCTAGAGCCCGTGCTCCGCAACAAGAGAAGCCACCGCAGTGAGAAGCCCGCGCGCCGCAACGAAGAGTAGCCCCCGCTTGCTGCAACTAGAGAAAGCCCGCGCTCAGGAACAAAGACCCAATGCTGCCAAAAATAAATAAATAAAATAAATGGATAAAAAACAGACAAAAATCCCAGCAGGGTTTTCCTGACACCCATTAAAAAAAAAAAAAAAAAAGGGAATCTAACACTGTGTCAGGCTGGGACTTTTCGCTTTCCCCTTTTTCCAGTTGCCCGAGATCCTAGGTGGCATGTGACGGTGCTGCTCTGATTCAGTTCTTGCTGCCAGGGGTCAGGCTCTCCAGCTCTGGGAGGGCGTGAGGGAGCCAACTGGGGCTTGACTGGCTCAGTAATTGTCCCTAGGAAACACCAGGACCCGGCGGACCCGAGTTCTCCAACTTACCGTCAAGAACGTCTTTTGCCGTTTGGCACAAATAACAGAGAGTTGGCTGTACTTGGTTTTTGTTCATAATTTTTATTCCTTCTCTCCATACCCATCATTACCAGTTTTAAGAAACAACTACCGTAAACGAAGATGCATTTCACTTTAAGATGTTTTAGAAGTTTCTGCAGCCAAAAGCGCCCAAACTAGGAAGATCTCTTCTGCACACACCAAAGCGTATGTAGAAGAAGGGAGCCTGATGTTTGCAAAATGCCTGAAATGGAGAGGCAAGCCTATGGCTTGACAATGGTTGGGCAGCCGACTATGGGAAAGCCCGAAAAGATGGTGTTTAGTTTCTGCACCTCCCCAGGGGTGAAAGGATGCTTCCAGCCTCACTGGAATGCAGTTGTTGTTTTTTTTTTCTCAGACTCACCAGAGAACATGTTTTAGGTCATTTTCTTTTTCCTTTAAAAAAAGTGAATTAAGCACAAACCAGACTCAATTTTGTAGCGTTCAAAATTGTTCTCAGTTTATGTGGTCTTTTTGCAAGAACTCCATGCATGGCCCTGGGGAGGAAAATTGAATTCCATATGCATGTGTTTGCCATTGTGTTTTTAAAAACTTGTCCTGATTAGCAGACACAGCAAAGGGAAACCTAAATGGATTCTTCACTGTTGCCTGGAAATCTGGCAGGTCATTGAGAACATGCTAAAAAGCCAGGATGAGCAACAATGCGCACTCATTGTCAGTTACTGGAGTGCAAATGACGTGTGTGTTTCTCAAGGAATTCCTATGTTGGATGCTTGGTTGGGTTGTGACATAAGCCCAGCCAGGGGGCTCTGACATAAGGCTTTTCATTGCATGATGCCGTACGTGATGCTCTTAGCAAAATCACATCACCCATTCATGAGTGCTCGTATCCCTAAAGAAACAGCAGCCAGTCTGGTGTATCAGACCTTTCCCTTCAGCCTTTGGCAAATATACTTCATTGTCAGGCACCCCTGGGATGAAAACAGTCCCTTTCATTTTTCTGTTTCTCAAGCCAACGAAAGCAAACAAATCCTAATTCATCTTGGTTCACCTTGATGCATAGCTCTACCTTAAAATGTGTTGGGAGAGGAGCCAACAAAGACTAAAGAGATGTCTCTTAAGAGAAAAGTCTCGCTATCAGGGATGGGCTTGATTTGTTTTTTTTTTTTTTTGATTTTGTGCTTTCTGTATTTTTTGAATTCTGTTCCCATCCCCTACCACTGTCTTTATTTAAGCTCAGTTGTGGTGTTTGCTCTTGCCTGTTCCTCTCTGATTTTTGCTTGGACTTTCTGATGCTCCTTAAGAAAAATTGGGGCTTCCCTGGTGGCGCAGTGGTTGCGCGTCCGCCTGCCGACGCAGGGAACGCGGGTTCGCGCCCCGGTTCGGGAGGATCCCACGTGCCGCGGAGCGGCTGGGCCCGTGAGCCATGGCCGCTGAGCCTGCGCGTCCGGAGCCTGTGCTCCGCAACGGGAGAGGCCACAGCAGTGAGAGGCCCCGGTACCGCAAAAAAAAAAAAAAAAATTACTTGTGTACGATGTGTTTTTCTGCAAAACAAGCCCAAGCCCAAATCCCAGCCCCTTTTCCTCCCCTTCCTTCCCAGCCAAGAAATGCAAAACAGTTAAATCAGAGTAAACACAGATCTCTTCTCATTTGATATATTGACATCATCTCTTAGGGAGCTCAGACTTGTCCATAAATCCTTTGTGGTCCATTGAGAGTCTTCAGGTTCCGCTAGTGGAATATTCCCATAGCCTGGAATGTTGGAATTCATGTGTATTTTTGAGATTTTTTTCTCAATGGGAGACAGCGTTGCACTTAGAGCTTGTATAAGAGAATCAACCTATCCTTAGTTTGAAAGTGACCTATGCCACTTGTTAGCTGTGTGACCTTAAGTAGGTTACTTAACCTGTCTGTCTCAGATTTTTTCCATCTATGAAATGGATAATAATATTACATACCAGTTGTGGTTATTATGAGGATTGAATGGTGCACAGAGTACGCTCACTACGTACCTGGTACCTAATGTGTGTTCAGTAAATAGAAGCTGTTGCGTTGCTTTGTATTTGTATCTGATATAGGCACGTAGGGAGCTACACAGATGCCTTGGGACTCGTGCATCATTAGTAGTGGCTGTGAGAGAGAAAGGAGACCCATAGAAGTTCAGACAGTGAAGGCCTGAGCGGAGTGCTGTGATGCTGGCCAGGGGTGCCTTTGGGGTCCGGCTGATCCAGCACAACACCCACAGACTTGCAGAGCCTTCTCTCTTGGAAGAGTGTTGATAGAATCCAGATGGCAGTGAGAGACTTACCTTTGTCTTGTGGGGATAAATGTTGGGAAAAACACTTAAGATTCATTTTCGCTTGTGATTTTGGTGTCTTTTGAATCATATCTATAACATTATATAGTGTGTGTGTGTGTCTTTGTGAGAAGCGGGGGAGGGAGGGGAGAGAAGAGGTGGAGACTGTGCATTTTCCCACCCTTGGTTACTGCTGTTACCCTTCACGGGGTAGATGGAACCACTTCAAAGCCATGTCTCTCCTTCTTTAGAATATAGGTTTGTTTTTGTTGTTGTTGATATTTTGCAGTTTAAAGAGGAAAATGTTGTATTTTCATAATTATTTTTTAACAAGTGGAATTTTGATGTATTTGCATGTAGAGAAATTAGTACTGAAGTAGATCTTCTTATGGCATTATGTCAGGGAAATTACCACGATGGTAGATTTTGGAGTTTTTGTGGAACATCCTGAACTTACTTCCCAAATGCTTTTTGTTTGGAAACAACACATGCTTTTGCCATTGCATTTATAAATCCATCTGTTAATCACGAGAAATTTAATCCACACACTTGGAGAGCATTCATCCCAGTGCTATTTGGAAAGAAGTTCATGAACAAGCTGTGAGGGTTTTTTTTTTTTATGAGTTTGTTGGAGCTTTTTGATTTTAAATAAAGGGAGGACTTTGAGCAGCGAGCTGTCTTCTTTCCCAGAAAGTTTCAGTCTGGACTTTGAAAGATCTAAAGGAATTCAAGAAGATTGGAGATCAGAATTTATTAGGAAGGGGGAGGGGTCATGGTGGGCTTTTCTGATGCAAATCAGAACAAAGATAAAACGCCTATTTTCACCATCAGATTATTGGATATTTAAAAGTTTTATAATACTCCGTGCTTGTGGGGTTATGAGAATACACTGTGTCTAATGAGCTGTAAGTACAAGCTCTCTGAAGGGTAGTTTGGCAACATCTATCAAATACACATACCCTTTGACCCAGCAGTTCCGTTGCTAGGGATTTGCCCTGATATAGGCTAGCAAAGATGTTTCAGAATACAGATAGATAGGAATTAGAGGTGACACAGTCTCTCACAGCAACAACTGTAAACAGTGCTAATTGTCCCTGTGTGGGGATACTGTCCAGACACTTAAGGCAGTGAGGTAGACAGTGGGCCTGATGGTGAAGAATCTCCAACATTTTTAAAGTTAAGTGAAAGAAGCCAGGCACCCAAGAACGTGGGGAGCATTATCCCATTTCTGTGTTTAAGAAAGAAAGAAATACATGTTTAAGAAGGTGATACATTAAAATGTTTTGGAAAGGATGGATAAACTGCCACTCGATGCAGTGAAGGGGTAGAAGGACAGTGGGTTAGAGGTGGCAGGGGCTTATCATTTTATACCTTTTGGTATGGCTTGACTTATTTTATCACATGTTAATTTTAGTTTAAAACAGAAATCGGGGGAAACAGCTGGCTTCTACCCCCTTCCCACTTGTGCCACCAGCAAGAACCCATTACTGTTTTAAGAGTGTAAGCTTGATTTTCATGATCAACTTAATGCCTAGCATTCACGTGTGTGTGTTTTTTTAACCCAAAGGACAACCAAGACGGATCGTCCAGTGAAGGAATCTTTGTATCCAAAATAGTTGACAGTGGACCTGCAGCCAAGGACGGAGGCCTGCAGATTCACGACAGGATTATCGAGGTATGTGGACACTGCCAGGGTCTTCTCTAGGCCGAACGGCATCCCGTCTTCATCCGGCTCAAGGCAGGGTGTTCGGTGGGGCAGGGAGGCCTCAGCTGGTGACTCCTGAGACAGGAGTCAGACCTCTCCGATGGTGTGGGACCAGACTGGGTGCTGACTGCCTTGCTCTTAAGCTTTTGTTCATGTTCAGTGCAGAGAAGCCAGATTACGAGTGGCTTATTCACGATTTGGCTCTCGTCACGCGGCCGCACATCTGTTTTGCGTGCTTCAGTTAGAGCTTCGTGTGTAAAACCACTGGGGAGTCGTGTCTTAGTTAGAACCAGACGCGCAGTCCCTGTGGTGCAAATGGTGACTCTGTTCAGATCGGTGACCAGGGAGCGGATCATTGTGTCAGCTTTGGAATCACTCTGATGTCCTCAGAGCTCACAGCACACAATTATTTCTACATATCCCTCTTTTATGCGTGTCTTTTTTGCTTGTTGTCACTTGTACTAGTTGATTGTCCGGGGAGAGGTTGATATTCAGGATGGTCACTCGTCTCATCACCGACTTCCTCATTTTCAATTTTCACTCATTGTTTTAAACTTTTACTTAGGGGCTTTATAGATTTTCTCTGGGGGAGGTAGGTGGTTCCCTCCACCCCGCCACAGGACACTTTGGAATAGGGTCACACATTGTCCTAGCGTGCTCCGAGTTGCTGAAAGGGAGAGAGTGATTCATGGCCTGCTTGTGTGGGCTCCTGTTGCAAAGTTTGATACAAATGACTCTATTTTGCTGGTGGTTTTGACTATTTTGATTGCTCTTTTAATGGGTATATATATATATATATATATATACATGGGCTCAATTTGTTGGCTCTCCTATGAGGAAAAAATTAAATACGAGAGTCCAGGATGAGTTGTTGAAGCCCATAAGAAACTCACCCATGGGCCGTAGCCATAATATAGCACGTTAAACAGGAAACTGGAAAAATGGCACTGTGACCACTGGATGTTTTATGTTCCAAACACACATTTGCATAGCATCTCAATTTCTGGAGTATATTTGTGGTCTGTTTCAAACCTTGGACCGAGTGGGAGCTCTGACCATGGGATAAGCCACGAGGGAAGTTCCTGTTACCCACCGGCATGTGGCCATGTGCTTCCGGGGGAGGGAGCGTTGGGGAGAGGATGACAGAGTCTCGCTTTTCTGGTCTCATTTGGATGAATTCTGCAATGTGCAAAGCAGTACACTTCAGGTCAATTTATATCCTTAGGGAAACAGACGGTTATATCTCCCCAAGAAAACAAACTGAACGAGTTAGGGTATAAGAGTTAACTTTTCTGAAGGAGTGGATGCAGTGTGACAATTTACATATTAAAAGGATACTTGATTTTGTTTTAAGGACATCATTAATACTGCTACATCCCCCTTGACTTTTTGAAGGGTTCTTAAACTTGGAGATCTTTCTGCTGCATGTTTTAGGGTCAATCTTCATATTTCCCCGGTCAGGGGAGTGGATTTTCCCTACCAGGAATTTGCTTGGGCGAGACGCTTTTTCAAGAGCTCAAATGCGTCCTTACTGTCTTTTTTTAAAGAAAGAATACATTTTTTTTAAAAATGAATTTATTTATTTATTTATTTATTTATGGCTGTGTTGGGTCTTCGTTTCTGTGCGAGGGCTTTCTCTAGTTGCGGCGACCGGGGGCCACTCTTCATCGCGGTGCGCTGGCCCCTCACTATCGCGGCCTCTGTTGTCGCGGAGCACCGGCTCCAGACGCGCAGGCTCAGTAGTTGTGGCTCGCGGGCCCAGTCGCTCCGCGGCATGGGGGATCCTCCCAGACCAGGGCTCGAACCCGTGTCCCCTGCATTGGCAGGCGCATTCTCAACCACTGCGCCACCAGGGAAGCCCGAGAATACATTTTTTGAGACTGTTGTTCCAAAAGATAAGTATAGTTTCCATTGCCAAGGGTTTGGTGGAACAGCCAGTTTCTGTAAGTAATGGAATTTCATTGCTCTTATGTTTTGCAAATGAGAAATGTACAGCTGGGCAGGAGTTTCTCTTGGCAAAGGGGGATCTGTATTTGAAACATTTAGTATGGTTTCTGGTAAGTCACATTCCCCTTTTGGACAGTATGTAAAATATTCATCATGTCCCGGTGTTGAGATGGAAAAAAGGATGATCACAGTAGAGAAACAACATATGTGTAATTGCCATTGACACCCCGTGCCCTTCTCCGTCAAATCCTAATCTCTTTTGACGTGATACAGTGATTCCCATGCCTGCAAACGATGTTCTCCTGTTCACCTTGTCTGCGTCTGAGTTTATTACCGGGCATGAATTTGATTATTTTAAGTGCGCACGTGGGTTCACTAAGAAGAGTCAGGGGCTTTCTAGCTTTCCTCCATATTTCTTCCTTTTCAGAGGAGTGAGGAAACTCCCACTAGATTTTCACCATAAGAACTTTCATCCTGGCAAAAGGACGCTTATATTAAATCCCTAGAGACTGACTAAATCTCGTCCTCCGTGCAGAGTTGTTAACAGTTACTCTGTTCCTACCGCTCTTTGTTCCCTGAGACCGGAGCTGTAGCTCTCACCCACATCAGAGCCAAGCACACTCGCCTCGTTTTTTATCAGAAATATTGTGAAATGCCATCAGTACTCATGAAGCGAAATTCATAAATAATATTTATATACATGCACACCTAATGGTAGCACCTATCTAGTGTCATTAATAGAAAAATAACAGGAAGATCATTTATAATAAAATGTATGTATTGGTATGTAAATGCTCGGGCACAGCCGCATTAGAAGACACTGTGATGTTTGTTGCCAGACGCTGGCAACTCCTTGTGGGCTCGGCACGGTGCACCGGCCACAGAAGTTGCTGGTCCAGGAAGGCGGTGCTGCAGAGTTTGGCACCACGAGCAGCATCGCCGTCCATGATTGGATTTTCCACGGTGGTGAACAGATTGTGGTTAAGATACGGCACAATTAAATACAGTCTTCCTTTGATTTACACACGTGTGTGTGTGTGTGTGTATTTTTTTAAAATTGTGGTAAAATATACGTAACATAAAATTTACCATTTTAACTATTTGTAAGTGTACTTTTCTGGGGCATTAAGTACTTTATCGTGCAACCATCACCACCATCCATCTCCAGAACTTTTTTGTCTTCCCAAACTGAAACTGTAGCCGTTAACCCACCCCTCCTCCCCTTCCCCCAGCTCCTGGCTGCCGTCCTTCTGTTTTCTTTTTCTATGCGTTTGACTACTCTAGGTGCCCCACGTAAGTGGAATCATACAGTATTTATCTTTCTGTGTCTGGCTCATTTCACTTAGCGTGATGGGCTCTACAGTCATCTGTGGACTTGTAGCATGTGTCAGAATTCCATCTTTTTTAAAGCTGAAGACTATTCCATTGTATGTATAGACGTATAGACCACATTTTGGTTATCCATTCATCCATCGATGGACATTTGGCTTGCTTCCATCTTTACACTGTGGTGAATAATACTGCTGTGAACATGGGTGTGTAATCTGTATGCATTTAAATTGCAAAAACAAAACAAAACAAAAAAACCCTCAGGGTTTATATGTAAAACAGAGTCAGGGTGTACCCTCAGGTAATTATAAAAAGTTTGTTACTTTACTAATGTCTGGCAGGATACGGGACGGTTATTCAGGAAGCCCAATAAGTCTTCATTGCCCGAGACTCTGTGCGTTTAGGGCTTCTAGCATCCTTGGTACCCACCCCAATCCTTGTGACAATGAAAAATGCTTCCATAGATTTCCAGCAGTATCTCGGGTTATGATAGGGACCCCAGGGAGAATGACTGGGGTAGAGATTTGTCTTGTTCCCAAACCTTGTGATGCAAGGTGCGTTGCTCAGAAGCTCGTTCTTGCATTGTGCTTGTGTCTCATTTGGTGGTAAGTGAATTTCTGTGACAGTTGTCTGGGCTACATGCAATGTCCTCTTCTGCTTTGAGATAGTAAATGCAATTCTCCGAGTGCAGTGAAGGCAGGGAGTGAAGCCCTCTGTTGCCACTAACCTTTATTTTGTACAGTCCTCTGCAAATACTTGTTCATCTTGGGAGTGTTACGATTTGAAGACCTAAGCATGTGGTCACAGAAGGTGTGTAAGCTCAGTGGCTTTTGTGTAAATCACTCGTTCTCTGCTTTGTTTGCTCTAGGTTTGGTTAGTCTGTCATTGCTAAGAAGGCTGGGTTACAGGATTGACTAGAACAGATTAACACTGCCTTCCCTTCCCGGGCTAGGCCACTTGGTAAAGCGAGATTTTACTATCTGTTAGTGAAGATAATATTCTCCCACCAACTGAAATTGCAGCGTGGCATGTGAATTCACCTGAAAAAGCATTTAGTTTTAGAAAACTAAATGTTAACTTAGTTTTGTCTTCTGTTAAGTTTTTTTTTTTTTTTTTTTTTTTTTTTTTTTTTGCGGTACGCGGGCCTCTTCCCGGACCGGGGCACGAACCCGCGTCCCCTGCATCGGCAGGCGGACTCCCAACCACTGCGCCACCAGGGAAGCCCTTCTGTTAACTTTTTATTTTGACATAATTTCAGACTTGCATTAATGTATTCCTGTACAGTCTTTACCCAGATTCCCCCGGCATTAACATCTACTACGTTTACTTTATCCCTTTCTCTCTCTACCCCTATTCCTAAATACATCATTGTGTATTTTTTTTTTTAGGAATAAGACCTTCTCTTACATAACTACAATCCATTTATCCAAATCAGGAAATTAATATTGGTAGGGCCCTATTGTCTCATCTACAGAATTTAGTCAGATTTCTAATAATCTGTACAGTGTCCTTGATAGCAAGAGAAAACTGCAGATCCTAGGTTTTATTGACTTGTCATAGTTCTTGATTTCCTTTCCTTTAGAGCAGTGGCTCAAGTTTTTTGTCTGGCATGCTACTGATGTTTTTGAAGAACACAAACTAGGTCTTTTGTATAATGTCTCTCAGTTTGGGTTTGTCTGATGTTTCCTCATGAGTATGGATTCAGGCCATACATTTCGGGCAGGAATACCAAAGAAGTGATGGTGTGTCCTTCTCAGCATGTCCTGTCGGGGGCCACAGGACGTCACTTTGTCCCTTTCTTAGTGATGCCAACTTGGGCTGCTTGGTTAAAGTCTTATCTGCCGGGTCTCTCTGCTGTAAAGGTACTGTTTTCTCCTTTGTCTCGTATCCTGTCGGGGAGGATGGGGGGATACTTTGAGGCTGTGGAAATATCCCGCTGCGACTCAAACCTCTCATACACTGCTTTCAGCACCCACTTATGGATTTTACTTGACTTGATTATTATTATAATGGTTGACAAATGGTGATTTACTAAGTACATGCCTTCTCTGTTTATGAGTTGTAAGAAGAAGTGTTCCTTTCCTCCCTGTTTTTTTCTACCTGTCTCCATCTGTCTGTCTGTCTGTCTATTTCAGTGTGGACTCATGGATTCTTATAATTTGGTGGTCACCTTGGCCAGTTTTGGCCAGAAGGGGCTCTTTCAAGCTAGTACCTTTGTCCTTTTCTCATGTTTCCATCAGTTTTTGAGCACTTCCTTGCTTTGTGGCGCCACGAGATGTCCCAGGCTCATCTTGTACTTTCCTTGACCCAGCCCTAGAATCATCTCTTTTTCCAAGTAGCTCTAACTCCACTGAGTGGCTCTAACTCCACTGAGTGAAGAGTGAGTAGCATTTAGAAACCAACATATGGGTGCTAGGGTGACCGTATATAATTATACAAGGTTATAATTGAGGTTTCTTTGCTTCTAGGTACTCTCAGCAGACAGAGCTAGAAAATGTAAATCCGCACATACACACACGCAGCATTACCATCATCAGCACACCTCTCTCCTTCTATTTCTCTCTTCATCCTTTTATATATTTTGAAAACTGTGCCTGTATCAGTACCTCTAATTCCGGTCCAAGTCTGCATGGTTACATTTCTCCTCCTCCTTTGAAGACTTGCAACTCCTAGAGGAATCCCTTCTGAAATAGTGACGAATGTACTCTTTTCTTTTGAATCCAATCTCTGATCTTTGCTTAGATGTTATCAGTGAATTGAAAACTGTCGATGAAAACTGTTTAAAGTATTTCCATATTAGTTTTGGTTTGATTTGGGGAGGAAAAATATGCTCTAAAGTAGGTGATTTTGTAATTATATTTTTCTTCCATTATGGGGTAAGAAAGTCTCGGCGTTTCTTGTGTAAACTGTATGAAGGAAACTTATTATTGCTAAACAGGCAGAGATATGCACAAGCCATTTGGGGCTAATGTTAAAAATAAACACGTGGGGCTATGCTGTTGTCCTCTGTAGTGACTGATAGCCATGGACCACACTCAGCAGAGGAGAGGAGAAAATTCTGTGGCAATTATTCTCTTGAGAAGTAAAACCTATTCGTGTCAATTTGAAATCTCTGTTACTTCACTTACACAGATAATCTGTTTTGATGAAAGAGATGTGGTATAATTCAAGCTCTGTTGAGAAGATTCTTTTTAAGCTGCGAAAATAAGCAGGTTTTAGAGACCCCCTTATTAGTAATGGACCCCAACTCTCCATTTCCAGAGGCGGAGACTAGAGTTTCATCTTAGTTATCAATGTCGGTCGGTTGACAGTGTTGTACCCTGGATTTCTATGTGGCAGAATTCTGAGACCATGTCTGGCTTGAGCGGGGTGATCATTTAGTGATGTTTGCCATGGACGCAAGAGAGGAGGGGTGACGGTTTGACTCTGGATTTGTAATCTCTGGCTGGACTCATGCAATGTTTTTGGAATGACGACATTATCATTTGGAAGTAATGACTCTCCTTTCATTGGGATGGTGTGTATTTCATAATAACGTATCAGTTATTCTTTTTGGTCTTCAGATGTAAAATAAAGCGGACACCTTTGTTGCATCTCGGTTTTTTTTCCCTCCTCCCCGTGTTTAAACACGCTTTTCACTTTCATCTTCCTCTTACAGCCTATACCATAGCAATAGAAGTTCTGGCAGAATTAAAGCAGCTGATTTCCTTAGTATTAGCAGGCACATGTGGAAGTGGAAAGAGCCCTGAGATTTAAATGGGGACCCCAGGTTTAGGTTTCTACAAGGTTATTCGCTCTGTGGTCTTAGTATCCTAAATGCTGAGCCTCGAGTTCCTCATCTCTAAAATGGGAAGAGCATTACTCTCTGTCTCCCCTACCTGTCATGCTGTCTGAGTAGAGCAAGGAGATAACATAGGTCAAAGGATTTTTGCTCTTAAGTGCCAATATGAAGAATTGTTTGGTTTTTTTTTCAAATTCAGATTTTAGTATCTGATGCAAGAACTTAATACCAAAGCCAATTATAGAAGTCAGCGAAATACTTCTGAGATCTGTTTTCCTCTTGTGTGTTTTAGCCAGAATGTAGTGCTGCTGCAGGATTATTGAGGAAACCTTGAACTGTTTCAGGCAAACGTACTTTTCAGAATTAACAATGTGCCCAATTAATACCAAGTATTTCCTGTTTACTCCCAGTTGCCTTTAAAAAAATAAGATTTTGTATTGATTTTTTTCTAATGATTGTACTGATGTATTGACTTGGTAATATTGATTATTGTTATTTTCTTGTTACTGTTTTGCTAGAAAAACTTAGCTTTAAAAAAAACAACAACTAGGTTTTCAGTGAACATCTTTGTAACAGACATCACTGCACACCAGCCAGATAAACGTTAGGTGAAGAATAAAACATATGGCCTGATGCAATTTGTTTGTTTTAAAGACATTTATCGTATATTAGTCTTTTCATAGGAAAAAGTACTCTGAGGTAATAAAACATTTTAAAGTTATACATAAAGTTGTAGAGTGGGATTGTGGGGGAACTTTACATTTTTTAAGTCACCTTTCTATAATGTTGGGCTTCTCCAGAGAAGTGAGTATTCTTTTTTATAATCCAGAAAACAGTAAAGAGGAAAAATGATGAGTTAGAAGTTTCCTTTGAGTTTTAAGTATCACAAAGCTGACCCCTGCTTGTGTGTTTCCTTTTGTATATTACTGGTCGTTCTCTTTTCCAAAAGCTCCTAGCAGATGGCCTCAGGTATGAGATGGGTGGGCAGCTCATACTGAGACTCTGGAACCAGGCTGTTGGAAGTTCCTCCCTCCCCTTCTCTGCCCGGATTATCAGAGTTCACTTCGTCTTTACAGGGTGTACTTTTTTTTGTTTTTTTTCCGGTACGCGGGCCTCTCACCGCTGCGGCCTCTCCCGTTGCGGAGCACAGGCTCCGGACGCGCAGGCTCAGCGGCCACGGCTCACGGGCCCAGCCGCTCCGCGGCGCGTGGGTTCCTCCCGGGCCGGGGTGTTTTTTTTCCGGTACGCGGGCCTCTCACCGCTGCGGCCTCTCCCGTTGCGGAGCACAGGCTCCGGACGCGCAGGCTCAGCGGCCACGGCTCACGGGCCCAGCCGCTCCGCGGCGCGTGGGATCCTCCCGGACCGGGTCACGAACCCGTGTCCCCTGCACCGGCAGGCGGACTCCCAACCACTGCGCCACCAGGGAAGCCCGACAGGGTGTACTTTTGTGGGGGTTGTGGCTCCCCAGAAGTTTTAAATCTATCCCCTCATGGTCAACCCTTAGTAAAAAGAGTTATTTAGATCATCCACAAAGCACTTTAAAATCAAGAATAAATCAGAAGTGACTGGCATCCCCATTAAATTTTTTGAATAAAGATTAGGTCGAAAAATTACATCTTTGGTGATTCCCAGACAACAACAAAACAACAAACCCTTGACAACAGTACAGATAAGATACAGTTTATGTTCAGTTGTCGTCTTTGTACACCATATCTAGACCCTTATCTTTAAGTATGGGGGTTTTGAGAACGAGAGCCCACGTCATTTTTTTAAAAATTAAGTTTTTGTCTTTCAGTCTGTTGGCGAAAGACACAAAGAGCTAGGTGCACTTTTATCGGACTTGAAAGGTATGTTTGGAATGGTCTGACTTAAATTATCAACTATGAAGTATATGTAAAATAAGCTGTGTGGGGAGAGGCCCTGGGAGAGGCTTTGAAAGCAGTAGGTCCACATCATTTTGGAAACAAAATCTAAGCCCGGGGCCTGTAGATGAGGGGGCTGGGAACAGGAGCAGGGAGAGTTAGATTAGGGATTGTCACTGGGAATGACACGTGGAAGGCTCGGGTGGACTGGCAGCTGCGAGAGCTGATTCGCAATTATGCCACTTTCACCGAAAACTCCCAGTACCCCAGGGTGGGAAGCTGCAACAGCACGATTGCGTCTAATGATGATGAATGATTCCCGTGAGCCTCGGGGGGAGGGCAGCTGGGTTCTCGGCCACACAGAGTGCCACATTGCTCCCAGAAGACCTTTGGCTCTTCTGTTTCGTCTCTTTGTCTGTGTCTATTTTGACAGTCATTTGAACTGCAGACAGTCTGGGTCCCATCCCTCTTCTGAGGGTAGCACTGCCCGCTTCCTTTTTGGCTCTTTTGATTCTCTTAATTTCCATCTTTCATCACTGCCTCTTTTCCTGCTAGCCCTCATGAGTCACTTGACAGCTCTTGGGGACCAAGAGAACTGAAAGCGTAAGAGTGTTTGCTTTCTTAGCCACTCGCCACCTCCCCAAAGAGGCATGCTAGTCTGTTTTTTTAAAATGAGCTAAGTATATTTATGTTTTATTTTTCACTCTCTGGAGAAACTCTGGGGTGGATTAGAAGTTGCTGGCTGTCACTATCCGAAGAAGGCCGTTTTTGTTCTTTTCCTGGAATGATTGTTGCTAGGACGTTCATGTTTCTACACACGTCGATTTGAGAATTTGTTAGCCCGACACATACGGCTCCTACTCGGTGTTTATTTTAAAAATCGGGAGGGGGATGCGTTATATAGAGTGATCTCTGGTCGTGGCTCGTTGAAAATCTTCACGTCGTGTGAGTTCTCAGGCTCACAGTGGAAGAGAAACCATCAGCAGGCATGTGTTCTACTTGTTGGAGGTGAGTTGTATTCTCCCTAATACCGAGATAGGCCAAGATGCATAGAGAGCTCATATGTGGTCCCTGGCTCTGGGGAGTTTCCATGTCAGACCGATGGATAGAGGAAGGTAGCTGATACTAGGGCCCTGAGCAAGGCAGTCGGTTGTATAGAGTGGTTAGGGGTCACGGACTCTGGAATCACGCCAGGTTTTGAATTTTAATTCTACCATCGCTAGCCTTGCGACCTTGGACAAGTTTCTCCTCACCTCTGAGCATTGCTTTCTTCTGTAAATTATGGACACCATTTAGGCACACCTTGGAGATACTGTGGGTCCAGTTTCAGACCACTGCGGTACAGCAAATATCACAATAAAAGGCGTCACATGCATTTTTTTGGTTTGCCAGTGCATATAAAAGTGATGTTTATACTATACTGTAGTCTATTGTGTACCATAACATTCTGTCTAAAAAAAAAAGTAACAGACCTTAATTTAAAAATACTTTATAGTTAAAAAATGCCAAACATCACAGATCACCATAAGAAATATAAGCGAGAAAAAGTTTGAAATATTGTAGATTATGAAAATGTGACAGACACGAAGCAAGCAAATGGTATTGAAAACGGTGCCAACAGACTTGCCTGACGCAGCGTTGCCACAGACCTTCCGTTTGTAAGAAGTGCAATAATC
>NC_041231.1:21461010-21490302 GCF_002837175.3 Physeter macrocephalus
TCCCCTGCATCGGCAGGCGGACTCTCAACCACTGCGCCACCAGGGAAGCCCTACTTAGGTCTTTGTATCTGGGCAAATTCTCTGGTCTTGATTTGCGTTACGAGGGCCATGAATACACAACTACACTCGCATGCCTCCACTTCCAGTAAGTCACTGACCTAAGAAATTTCCACCAACAGGTATGGATCTTGCCTATTTTGCACTTCACATCAGGTAACTAGCCAACCATTCTGAGTTCTGATCCTCTTTGCTGGTTCTGCAACCCAATTAACGAACTGCCCGAATCCCAGGCGCATGACCTATCTGACCTAGCTTAGGCAGAACTGCACAAACTCGTGAGTTAAGGTTGTAGAGCTGTGGTTCAACAGTGATGACAGGTACCAGCAACGGCTTGCCATGTGCTCCCACGTGCAGATTTTCACCTGGATCATCCCATTTAATGCTTAGCAGCTCTGTAAGCCAGTTATCCTTCACAAACCCATTTTACAGATAAAGAAACCAGCTCTGCTACATGACAAAGTGAGAGAGCAGTGGAAGCCGATTTACATCTGGTGTATCAGACTGTAAAGTGAAATCCCCTCATATGTTTCCCAACATGAGAAATCAACCCCTCAAAAAAGAGTTTACCCTTACATGCTCACTAGCAGTCTGGCACAGAAGGGCTCCAAAGATATAACACTCTAGGTGTTCTTTTCCGACCAGATAATCTAGTGAGCCTCCCTTTCCACCAAAACTCAGCCCTGCGTACAGCCTAGAACCAAATGTGCTTTCCTCCCACCCCAGGAAAGTTCCTCTAAGGAAATGACCTCACCCACACATTCTGTTTCCAATGTAACTCCACCCAAGACTTTTAAAAAAGATGGATTTCCATAGAAAAGCAGAGCCCAGGATCTCTCCAGATCACAGTCAACTTTGGAAAACAGCTCTCAGCCCCCAAACAGATAACCCTGTATTTTTCCCTCCCCGAAGAGTAGCTCTGGACAATTGTATTGCATAGATTAGATCAAGACTTAAAGCTAAATCTGGTTATCTATAACTGCTAGAACCATTCTCAAATGCATTTCAATCAAATTTTAAATTTTTTCAATAAACAGGCTGCACTGGGGAACACTTCTTTCCCCACAAAGTATAAAACGTAAAAAGGAAAAACAAAAGTTTATCCACACCCTGAAAACAGCAGTCCCAAAACTTTAACCACTGGCAACAATTTCCTGGGTATCCTTCCAGGTAAAAGCATATACGTACAAACAGCCGGACCTCCGTATCCTCTGGTTTCACAACCACAGATTCTACCAGTCGTGGATTTTCTACCACGAAATTTCTATCTGTGGACACAAAGGGACGACTGGATTTACTGTACCAGGCCACCTACGTAAGGGACTTGAGTATCTGTGGATTTTGGTATCCAAGGGTGGCGGGGGGGGGGGTGTTCCTGGAACCAATCCCCCTGGGGATACCCAGGGATGACTTTACCACTATATAGGTATCATTTTAAGAAATGATTTACACAGGGACTTGCTGTTTCAATTGATAATGAAGCTCGAAAATCTGTCCAACTGAGCACTTTCAGATCTATTTCATTCTATTTTTAATAGGGATTGTCATTAATTTAACATTCAGCTTGTTTCTAATTTGGGAGGAACAGCTATTTTGTTGTGGTGTTGGTTTTCCATTGCATAATGTTACAAATGGCATCACTGTGTGTGTGTGTGTGCGCGTGTGTCTTGTGTATGTGTGTACATACATAATTCCTGGCATACTCTTTTGTGACTTTATCCACAGTGTAGATGCCTTATAATGGAATTTATGAGCCAGTCAGAATGCACATTTTAATAGATAGTGACAAAAGCTGCACCAATTTATACTCCCACCAACAGTTTATGAGGGTGCTTATGTCAACACACTCATCAATGTTGCATATTATTGGACAGTTACATCTTTGCCAACACCATCTCGTTTTGCATTGTCTTGATTATGAATGAAGTTGAGCACCTTTTCACACATGTACTGAAGGTACTATTGGCTCACTTTTCTATTGAATAGTTTGTCTTTTGCCTACGGACATGTAGGAGCACATTAGGAAAGCAGGAAATCAGCCCTTTGTCTGCTCTTGCCAGATTATTTTTTATATTTCTGCCACCATATGTCAGTTCTAAGCTTTATACAAATTATCCACCTTCTTCTTTATGGCTTCTGGGTAGACTGGGTAAAAAAACACAGATTTAGATTCAGACCTATAAATAGGTACCCATGAAAAATGTAAAACCAAGCCTGGCCAAAATTATCCTAGAGTTCTGACATTTACAACAAACACTCCAGAAAGAGATCTACACTTGTTACAGTACAAAGAGTTCTGGACACCTGCCCAAACCTTCCGGAGTACAGCACTAAAAAATCCATTTATGGTCTTGATCTGCTGCTGGTTCTGTTCGTTTGCCTATAGACTCTAAGGATTCTTTCAGGTCAAGGCAGACAATAGAAAGCTGAGTTCAAGTTGCTGAGCGGAGCTGTTGCCACGACCGTGCTGGAGTTCACGTGGATCTTCCGCTAACCCTGGTTCCTCCAGTCCCACCCCCATGGAAAAAATACAAAGGACTTATTTAATATTTGGCGAGAGTATTCATTGGCTACCACAAAGGAGGTGTGGAAGCAGTCCAGATATCTGAGGGGAGGGGTGTGTGTGTGTGTCCTATCACAGGTGGTACACGTAGAAGGAGAGAAATCGTGGATGCGGTGCAAAGGCCAGGGTTTAAGTTCTGTAACCTCTGTTTACTAGCTCTGTGACTTTGGGTAACTTAGGTTACCCCTCTGAGTCTCAATTTCCTTGCCTAGTAAATGAGGATAATTCTACAATCTTTCAGGATTATGAAAGTAATAATAAGACCAGATAGCTGGGTCTAATTGCTAAGCGCTTGGCTATGATTAAGTACTAAATAAATGTTACTTGCTATTATTATGTAAAATAATTCACCCGTGACTAACTTTTGGGAAAGGTATAATACAATTCCAAACAAATGACAGTTTCTTTTAAATGTATAATCCTGGTATACCAAGGATTTTTCCAAATAGGTCTTCTTCCTACATGAAAAGAACTCTCAACTTGACCATGGCATAACGTGCTACTCCTACAAGTATCTAAAATTTAGTTACAGAAAAATAGGTATTAGATAAACAAGCAGAAACCCCCAAACTTAATATCACAGCTAGGTTCAGGTCCAAAAGGATGCCGAGAGACTCTTTAAAAGGTTGGAGGCTGGACCACTGAGGTGTATACAAGAGGATACTTCCGAAACGACAGGGCGGAAACAGAATATTTGTAGAATCTGTAGCCATGGCAGTCAAAATACTCAGTATGCCATATAATTGAATCCGTATCTGTAATTACACAACTGCTTTGAAAATTGGCCTCATATTTCACCAGCAAGATGATGTAAAGTTTCCGCAATGTACTTTGCTAAAACTTTCTGTGGACCAAAATATCTGCCAGTGTCAAAATGATAAATGGGTTAAGACAAAAGCAGCTGACCTCACAGACATGACTAAAATAAGTTTCTTTGATGTGGGATACCATATAGGTATCAAAGCAACAGAAGATGAAAACAGCATAGTGGATCCTCAAAATATTAAAAATAGAACTGCCATATGATCTGGCAATTCCACTTCTGGCTGTATACCCAAAAGAATTGAAAGCAGAGTCTTGAAAAGATGTCAGTAAATCCATGTTATAGGAGCATTATTCACAATAGCCAAAAGGTGGAAGCAAACCAAGTGTCCACTGGTGGGTGAATGGATAAACAAAATGTGGTATATACGTACAACGGAATATTATTCAGCCTTAAAAAAGAAGGAAATTGTGACGTGTTCTACAACACGGATGAAGCTTGAGGACATTATGCTCAGTGAAATAAGCCAGTCAGAAAAGGACAAACACTGTATGATTCCACTTCTGTAAGAGGCCTTAAGTAGTCACATTCACAGAGACAGAAAGTAGAATGGTGGTTGCCAGGGGCTGGGGAGCAGGGAGATTGGGAATTGTTTAATGAGAAGAGTTTCCATCTGGGATGATGAAAACGTTCTGGAGATGGACACCGGTGATAGTTGTACAACAACGTGAAATGTACTTAATGCCACTGAATTGCACACTTAAAAATGGTTACGATGGAACATGTTATGCTATGTATATTTTAAGACAATTAAAAAAAAAAGAGGGAGGTATACCTCTGTAGTGAGGTTCCCAGCAGGAAAAGGATGCCATACTTAAGACAAATCAGGTTGATTTGTCTTTGCAAAGTAGGTATCGGAAGACCACAAGGACCAAGAACAGTGACTAGGACCAAAGGAGAGCACGTCCTACACAACGTTCCTTGAGAGATGTGGGGTGCTTCCCCCTCCACAGCTGTAGCCAGCCTGACATAACCTCGCGGTGGGAGGGTGAGGAATGAGGCCCCAACCCCATTTTCCTTCCTCACTCTGATATCCTGCAGACCTCCCCATGGCCAAACCCACCTAGGAGCCAGGGAGTCCTGGAACTGCTGAGAGGGTTCCCCGAGCATAGAGCAGGGGGGCGGAAAGAAGGGATAAGAAAGAGCTGGGGCAGAGACGAGGGGCAGTCTAAGGGACTTTAGACTGATCTGTAATGTTTCCCAAATTCTCAAGAAGAATGTGGTCCTGTGCTGCTTGTACAGTTCAATATTAATATGAAAATAGGTAAACGGCATCATTTAATTTGATTTTATAAAATGGAGATACCTCTAGCTCTTACAAAACTGAATTAGGTAGCCCCCTCCCAGGCATGTCCTAGGAGCCCTAAGTGAGCAGTGTTACAATAGAAGAAGTTTCACATTATGTCAAGCTATATCTACATCAGTCGTTCCCCAAGTGTGGTCCCTGGATCAGTAGCATCACATCACCTAGGAACGTGAAAGAAACAGACTTTCAGGCCTGACCCCAGGCCTACGGAATCAGACTCTCTGGGGTTGGGTCTCAGGGAGAGGGTTGTATGGGATACGGTAGGGCTGGAGTTCAAGGACAGATGCTGCCGGAGCCTGTGAGCCAGAGCTGCCATGTACAGGAGTACAGGCTGTACACTGTACAACTAAAGGAGATGCTATTCACGCAGCTAGGATGAGAAGAATGGTGCCTCCTAGGGTTGTGCAGTGCAAAACCTGCAGACTATACCTGGCAGTCCTTAAAAGAGTGGGAAACTCACAGAAGGATTTTAACAGCGGGAAGACACGATCAGATTTGTCTGTGAAAAGGTACCGCTGGCACTGGGGTTATCTAGGAGAGAGGCAAGGAGGAACTACATCCAGCCACTCTGTCCCACGTATATCCTTGGGGTTGTTTATGAGCTGCATTAAGAGTGCACTAAAGTAAAGACATCTTAAATGGAATTCAAGTTGTCTTTATAGCCAAACCTCAAAATCAGACTACAAGATACTTGGGTCTAGGTAAGCAGAGGGACAGGGGAAAGACAAAGGAAGACTATGAAAGACTTCAGGTTAATTTAGCACAGAGAGAGACACAAACACAAAGAGAGAGAGCAGGGAGGGGTGGGGAGAGAGGGAGAGAGGGAGAGAGGGAGGGAGGGAGGGAGGGAGGGAGGGAGGGAGAGGGGGAGAGAGAGAGAGAGAGAGAGAAAGAAATGGAGGCAGAGAAGAGGCAAGCAGGTCTTGGTGAGCAAGACATGAGCTACTGGAGAGAGAGAGAGAGAGAGAGAGAGAGAGGGAGAGAGAGAGAGAGAGAGAGAGAGGGAGAGAAAGAAATGGAGGCAGAGAAGAGGCAAGCAGGTCTTGGTGAGCAAGACATGAGCTACTGGGCAGGCAGTCTGAAGAAGCCTGAAGCCAGAAGCCAGGGTGCAGGTCTAGCTGGGGATACTGATCTGAAAGCCATCAGCACCTGGAAAGTAGTGAAATTACAAGCACAGATAAGATGACTTGGAGGGAGTATGTAAACACTGGAAAATCTCTGCTGGGGACCGAGCCCTGGAGAACCTCTACCTTTAAGCAGAACAGGCTGGTGAAGGTGTGTGTTTCACCTAGCTTGGAAGCTAGGGGACCGGAAAAAGCCAGCAGGGACACAACCAAAGGACCCTTGGTAGGGAAGAGTCAAGAACTTAATTCTAGAGAGACGTGTCAGCAAGAAGACAAAGAAGGAGACAAGCATGGGGCAGCGTTGCCCATGGACTTTGTCCCCCGGGAGCATCCTTCTGTGGTCAGTGTGCCTGCAACCCCATCAAGCCCACTCACCCCTGCTCAGCCTCAAGGAAGACTTCACGCTTCTGGACCTCAGGCACAGCCGCCCCCATTCCCCATTATATTTCTCATTTCTGAGGAGCTAGAATCAGTTGAGGGAAGATTTGCCAAGCTTCAGAGCGTCACAATGTGCATCTGGGAGAGGTGGGCTGGCGGATGGCACTGGATTAAAAAGTCGCTGGGTTCGCTCGCTGCTCTGCGGTCTCTGAATGGTCTCTAGCACGGCAGTGTGGAATCAGGAACTCCATCGCATGACCTAAAAACATGCATGTCTCTCTGAAAAGACTTTGCACATCCTATAAGGCGCTGAGGTGAGATGTAGGGAAGTTCTAGAGGGTCTGGGACTCTAGAAAGCCTACCCATTCACCAGGAGCTTGCTGGAATCAATGATCACATGCAAACGTGCTTTAGGTCTGAAGTATTTTTCATATTGCGTGGCCACTGTTCATGCCAAAGTTTCTACCACTTCCACCCTGCTACCTCACCCCTCTCTCCAACTAGACTGTAAACTCCTTGGAAACAAAGATCACCTTACTCATCTCTGTATCCTTACTGCCCAAGGCGTAGCTGCCATGCAGCAGTCGACCCTCAAAAACATTTGTTAAATGAATGTGATGGGAAGAATGATTTGTACAAGGGTTGGTCGAATGTATACCTCTTTATTTATCCGGAGTTCTAAGACTTAAGTGTGTAAAGTAGGGTGGACAAACTCAGCCTGTAAGCCAACTCTGGCCCATGTGCAGTTTTTATAAAGCTTTCAAGCTTTTAAATGATTGGAAAAAATATTTTGCGTGTGATGTATGAAATTATATGAAATTGAAATTTCTGTGTCCATCAATAAAATTTTATTGGAACCACAGCCATACCCATTTGGTAATGTCAACGGCTGCTTTGGGGCTATTTCAGTATTGTCGGGTAGTTGCTACAGAAATGGCACGGCCCCAAAAGCCTACAATATTTATTCCCTGGCCCTTTGTCGGAAAAATTTGCTGACCCCTGATATCCAGCAACACTAAATGAGGAGATAAACATAATATATTCATCAGACTATGAACTTCCTGACAAGTAGAGTTCCTTTCACTTTGAGACTTTCCAGTCACTGGCATGAAAACAAAAGACATTTGAACATGAGACATGAACATCAAAACATCTCAGTAGTGCAGGGCAGCAGGCTCTGGACTCAGAAGGGCATGCGTTTAATCCGTATGCTAGGGTAATGTTTAACAGGTTACTTATTTTCTAAACCTCAGTCTCCTCAGCAGTAAAACAGGCACAAAGATAAGACCTCTTCTCAGGTAGCTGTTTGAAGAATCAAATAACGCAGTGTATCTTTACCTGTTAACCTGGTATCTAACATCTAGTAAACATTTGATAAAAAGAACTATAATACTTTTCCTCATTGTCTTTGGAGGAATGCTTCACTTTGTGGAAAATGTGCTCTTTGATATGTGTCTCTGACATGAATTATTCATATCAGACTGCAGTTTTTATGTTTAATAATCATAATATGAATTACTACTCTAGGACCTAGCTGCTAACTATGAATTCACTCAAACCTCAACCACGGGTGTCTATATGAAAACTTAGATTCTTGTGATAGAGCAAGATGTTCTAGCCAATGAAATACGACAAGAAAAAAGCAATAAAAGGCAAGAGATATTTGAAAGAATTAATTCTCATTATTTAGACATGACATGATAGACTTCAAACAAAAAAAAAAACCTTAGAATAAACCTCAAAACTGTTTAAGTAGTTAAGAATTACAAAAGCTATATGTATGTGTGCATATATATGGACACATACACATATGCATGCATAAAGATATGCATATATACACACATATATATATATATATACACACATACACAAATATAAAATATCAAACAGCAAATGAAACGCGCAGTGATTCTCTGCAGAAAAACACAATGTTTTACTGACAGGTTCAAAAGAATCTTATGAAAGAATATGAATTATAACACTTCAAATCAGTGAAAAATAAGACCACAGAAAAAGAACAGTTGGTTAAAGGTCCAAAAAGAAATCTGGTGGCATAAAGACAGGGATGGAAGGGCTTAAAACAAACCTCAATCTCAGAATTACACAGCGTGACAACACAGCCCTCCCATTGCTCAGATGTTGGCCAGTGCTTTCTTGAAGCTGCTTTCATTTAGGAGTGAGCAAATGCAACTGGCAGAAAGGAAGTAGGAGGCTTTTCAAAAAGCAGCAGGAAATGAACAAGTAAGGAACACATTCACTGAGATCCTGGCAAAGGATCCAACGTGTTCTGTAAAAGGAGTTTGAAGCCTGTGAGTCGATTCATTGGACTTAAAACCCAGGACGGGATAGTTTCAGTATTGTGGACTATATCTTTCGGGCAGATACCAGAGGGCACGCTTACCCTTCACTGGAACCTTTCTGTTCACCAGACACTTTTATTCTGGGAGTCTGGGAAATATTTTTGGACTAGAAGGGCTGATTTTTAGTTTAATATAAAATACTGCAAAAAGAAGACAGGGCTAGATACCACCATCCCTTCTTATAGTCAAGGATGCAAATGTATCAAAATTTTGGCGACTAGAAAACAGTCAAGCTGGGAGACCTAAAAAAAATGGAAATTTAAGTAAAAGTAGAAGTATGTACATATTTTTCCTTCTTATAATACAGAACTCTTTTCTCCTACAGATATTCAAAATCCGTCTTTAAAAAAAGGCTTAAAAACTTCAGTGATGCGTATTACTGCCAGTAGCCTAAAATAAATCACATGGAGATTTCAAGTTTTCTCTGATTAACAAATTAGCCCCTCTAAACACACCAAGTTCTGAAAAAGCCATGACCTACGAAAGTAGGCTGTGACCTCCATGGGCCACTCATCACAGGCTGCCAGTGCTGGCTGCAGTGTGGTCAGGTGCGCCCTTGGGGATCAGAAAACCTCTATTAAAAATGAAAGAGAACTTGGTCTTCTCTTGTTGCTTTGATGTGAGATCAGCAATTTCTAATAAAAGGGATTTTTTTTTTTTTTTTTTCCCTGAACAGGGCTACAGAACCAAAATCTGAATTTAGAAGGGTATGTTTTCACTGGCAAACTCTAGTTTAATTAATTTCGATTTATAAAGGAATAGCAAAGGTTAGTGACACTGTTACCCAGTCATGCAAATTCAAAGTGAACATAATCCTAGTTTACATTTTGGGAAAACAGCCAGCGGGTCTCGGGAGGTGAAATGTACCAGAGAGGGACAAAAGATTTCAATAATGTTTTTTAAGAAATATTGCCTCCTGTGGCAGATTCGAAAGGTATGGGTAGGCACAAAAGGTTTCTTCGTGAAACCTTTTTGGTGGTCTGCGTGACGTTGCTCCGTTAAAAGCAGAGCAAATAAATTAGCATTCGTTAATTTTATGCATAGCATATTCCAGCATTTACAATTGCGATGCTCTTTTGAGGGCTTCCTTGCTCAGAGTTATGACTCTGTAAAATCTTTTTTTTTAAAAAAAAGAATGTGTATAAAGGCAGAGGAACATCATGTTTTATGAACACATGTCAGGTTCTAAGGAACCAAGCCCCATAAAAGACCACTAAGGAAATATTTGGAGGCAGAACTTCAAAACTTCTCCTTCCTTCTGTTTTCCCACATTTGGGAGTGGGGAGGCGTGGTGCAATGTGGTCAGTTATAGGCATTCATGAAAAGGCTGAATCTCTTTCATGTTTATACAATTGAACATATGTAATAAAATAGAGAAAACACTAAAGCCACAGAGGCAGCTGCAGAATCTTTACTCAACTGATTGTGAAGAGATTTTAAGCTCAGAGTAGTCTTTACCAATAACCTTCGTCACTCATTTTGAGCAGCTACTCTATGTGAGTCCCTCGTATCCAGATTTTTCCCACCTCTAGACTTCAGCGTGATGTCCCGCCCCTGTTGAAGCCCTCTGCTCCCCACCTGTCACTTGGCTAACTGCACTTTATTTCTAGATCTCAGCTTAAACATCCTCCCCTCTGAGAGGCCCTCCCAGATTCGCCCTCTCACTTGGGTCATCCTGTTTATTTCCTTCATAGCGCTTAGTGCAGCGTGCTGTCATTATGTTTGCTTATTTTCATCCTTTTTCTACTGGACTCTGAGCTTCCTGAGGGCAGAGACCCTCTGCGCCAGTAGAGCACAGACATCATAATGTCATGGTTAAAAGGCAGGTTTTAGATGTGGACTGTTGGGTTCCAATCCCAACTCCACCATGCACTAGCTGTGTGACCTCAGCAAGTCTCTCTCTGGGCAATGATTTCTTCCTCTTACATGGAGGTAGGGTTAAGAGTACCTACCGCATGTTTTCCATGGTTAAAATCCAATGGGGTGATGCAAGTAAAGCACTTAAAATGACCCCTGGCACATAATAAGCACTTCATAAATGAGCACTATTATTATTTGCCACTGTATATCTAGTGCCAAGTACAGCTCTCATGCTGAAAGGTGCAGCAAAAATACCTACTAAACTGATACGCTTTAATATAATTATATCAGAGTATTCTCACAACAATCCATGAAGTATTTCTACACTCACTTCACAAATAAGGGACTACAAAGATTAGCAATGCCTTTCTCAAAGTCTCACAGCACTCTGGAAACGTCTATCTCCTGAGCCCCAGCCCCACCAGCATAAATTGAGGACATTATCTCCATCGTGTTTCTCCTGAGAGGGTTTCACATCCATCTGTAGTGGGCAGGGGTGGTCAGAAACAAAGTGCATACACAATAAACCGAGTAAGAACCAATCTATACTCATGAAACAATGTTTCTTTGATTACAAAAATGGTGTGATGTGGATGCTCTCCTGTCCGGTCCTACAAACGCTTTGAGCCTCAGTTTTTACCTTCTGTGAAATGGGGATAATAAAGATGAAAGGAGATAATATATGGAAAAGCCCTTGCATAGGGTCTGGCATGAATCAGGTGCTCAAAAAAAGGCACCTCCTGCTCCTCACTTCCTTCTCCTTCCCAGAGGATGTGAACCGGTAAATGATGTTTAAAGCCATGAGTTACACTTTAGCCTAGATCTCATTAATTCAATGTTCAAAAACCATCAGAAATAGCTATTGTGCTTTCAAAGAACAGGGCGGCTAGAATGCTGAGGTCCTTGAATTTGCAATAGATACCGTATGAGGTTGGGCTCTTCTTCCTACGAGTTTCTAAGCTCTCTTAACATATACGAAGAAGAATCAAAAATCCCAAATCGGGGGCATTAAAAAAAAAATCATGCATTCTGAGATATCCTTAGAATTCTTTGACTCATGAATAAAGTTGTTTCAGGGAAAGTGGCTGTCTTTCTTTGATCTATTTAAAGAATCTGCCCACTCCTAATATTAGACAGATTTTTTTTTTTTTTTTTTTTTTTTTTTTTTTTTTACCAGACAGATTTTTTTTTTTTTTTTTTTTTTTTTTTTTTTTTTTTTTTACCAGAACTCTAGTTAATGGGACTCAGCACTGGTACAAGAAAGACAAGGAGAATCCTAAATAATCATGGCTCATGTCATGTCCCAGACCACACACAAAGACCACTTGACCTAAAAACCCAAAGACGGAAATAAACTGCCATTTACCCGGGTTGGGCAAAATACAAACAACAGACAACTCTTCTCCCATGATGAGCAGAGGCATCAGGCTCCATTCGTGAGCCATCCTTGCAGGCAGCGTCCACAGGCTTATGTCTGCACACAACTGACCTGGACAAATCACTCATGCTGACTCAGAGCTTTGAAGGTCAAGGTCAAAGGGCAGCGGGCTCTGGGGTCAAGGGCCACGGTCAAAGGGCAGCGGGCTCTGGGGGCAAGGGCCACCCACCACAGACTAAAGAGGCCGCGGGCAAGACCACTCATTACTGCTGTGGTTGGCTGCCTTGGATCCCTCCCGGCCTAGGCTGGCCTAAGAAGCAGGTATGCTTCAGGAGGAGGTTTTAAAACCTGCTGCTTAATTCTTCAAACACCCAGTCCGGCTTTCTATCCAGCGTGTTGAGAAGGTGAAACTGAATGACCTCCCTTCTGAAGGTCAGGGAAGCCTGCTAAGGAGTGTGCGGACTACTGCTGGAGAGAAAAGCATTTCGATGGGAATAATGGCCAACACGGCAAGCAGCAAGCAATTATCAATAAGGATTGGATAAACGCAACACGCAGGAGAGCTCTTGTGAAAGTCAGACAGGATAACGTGGCCCTGACATTACTCCAGGGAGGGGCAGAGATGCAGGAAGGACGCAGATCGCTCAGAAAGCTGACCCCCTTTCACATAAAATCGTGAAGTCATGTGCATGACTCCGAATTCGGCTGACCTAGACCTTCAACGCCATATTCCTCACTCCATTTCTGGCTGCATTCTTAATTTTACTCACAGCATAAGAGGGCCACGTAGTGGGGATCAAAACAAACAGCAGGAAGTAACAAAACGAAGCCATTTTCACAGACTAGTGAAATAGCATGAAACAAAATGAGGATTTCGCACGGGCCTGGGGACCGTAAAAGGACTAGTACGTCGTGCACACAACCTGACACTGAGGTCATCAATGCCTCTTGGATTAGAGAGAAAGAGGGAGGGCCATGAGGAAAAGCAGGTATTTTTAGTCTCAAGAACCTTTTTGAAACAAACAGCTGACAGGAATTGCTTTAAAACCTTGTAAGAAAGAAACAGCTAACCCAAAGGGAGAGAAAACTTTCTGACCAACCTATGTTCACTAGAAGAGCTCTAGCAAGAGTAATACACACAAAAATATGTAAGGGCTTTTGGTTTTGCTTTATGTCCCCATGGCTAGAACGAGGGCTCCTGAATGAGGACTCGGACCTGGGGTCCACGAGCGCCAATACAAATTAAGCACCTCTGCTGGAATGAATTATACACAGTGACTTTCTACCTAAACCAGGCCTCATGCATTATCCTACTAAATGAGGACTTACAAACCTTACACACGTGACCTGAAGGGCTGCTGGGAGCTCTGACTCCTTGTTCAGGACCTGTAAGGCAGAGACCTTGGAAGGGCTCTGATGGTCGCCTCTGGCCCTCGCCACTGGCAGATCAAAGCGCTCACCCAAGACATTAACACAAAACTAAACTGAGGCAAGGGCACAGACCCGGCCCCAGACGGGGATGCAGACAGGTGGCCTGTGGTCTCTGCTGCGTGCTCTTCACTACACTCAGTCCCCACCCTCCCTGTTATCTCACACCCCTGCTCGTCTGCACTGCCACCTCTGGTGCCCGTCGCCCCTCACCTCACCCATTACAGCTCAGACGGTCCATTTCCAATTCAAGCCAGCAAATGCTGACTCTGTCCTCTGCAAAGCACCTTGTCAATAAGCAAGGGGGCTTTAGGGATGGGAAGTGGAAAAGGAAGATACAGACATGGTATGACAGAGCCTGTCCTCAAGGGGATGGCAAGGCATCGGCTGGGAAAATAAGAAACCTTTCTTTTTTAAAGATGCCCAGGTCTAACTATATCATCGTGATAGTCTTACTCATGAATTCTCAATATTTTTTTAAAAAAAGGAAAGAAAAAAAAGAGGAAAAGAAGAAAAGGGAGAAAAGGGAAAAGGAAAAAAGCAAGAAATGAAATGAAATAAGTGGGGCCTGTTCCTGACTTTCCTTAGGGAACTGGGCTGCTTTCTGGTGATCACATCACTCTTTTCACAAGCCAGCTAGTCTGCCTTCCTGTCTATATCACATTAAAAATGAGAAGCGGGGGCTTCCCTGGTGGCGCAGTGGTTGAGAGTCCGCCTGCCGGTGCGGGGAACGCGGGTTCGTGCCGCAGTCCAGGAAGATCCCACGTGCCGCGGAGCGGCTGGGCCCGTGAGCCATGGCCGCTGGGCCTGCGCGTCCGGAGCCTGTGCTCCGCGATGACAGAGGCCACAACAGTGAGAGGCCCGCGTACTGAAAAAAAAAAAAAAAAAAAAAAGAGAAGCAGAAAGAGAGAGGAAGTGGAGGAGGGAGATTTGTACTCAAAATCCAACGGTACGGAGAAGGCTGGAAAAAAACCACAAAACATAAAACTGTAAATGTGTGAACTCCCAAGTACAGTTTTGGGCTCTAAAGGGTAAAAGAAAAGTACCTGATGCAGTGACCCCTCTCTGTTCTGCCGGGAGAGTCACGGCCATTGGAAAAGATTTGCATTATAGCCACTATCTGTTCTTGAAGACAACAGGAGAGTAAAGTAATCTACTTTATGAAGAGTTTCATCAAACTGGTACTATTCAGGGCACTCCTGGAAGAAGTTTTCATTCATTTCCTGACAGCACAAGATCAGAACCGCCAGGCTGCCTCAAGAACTGTTCAGGCCGGAGTGAATTAATCAACAGGTGAAAATAAATGTTTCTCTTTGTGTGTTTGTTTTCTCCGGACACAGGAGTTCAGCACATCAACCAGGCTGGGTTGCCTAATCCTGCCACTTCACTAGATGCTCTAAATTGGGCAAGTCATTTCATCTGTCTGCGCCTCAGGCTCCTTATGTGTAAATAGGGGAGAGTAATAATAGCCTCCTCATAGAATTGTTGTGAAAATGAAATGAATTCATGCACAGCAAGCCCTTACACCAAGGCCTGGCACATAAGCTCTGTAAGTGTTAGCTGTCAACATCATCATCATCATTATTAGCATGATTTTACTTCTCACCCTTTCACTTAAGCATAATTCCTTAAACGTCTGATAACCACCATGAAAGCCTAATGCAAAGCCACAGAACACAGAATCTCTTTACACTCTGGGGGTCAAATTTTGGCCCCACTGCAGTGGTTCTGTTTAACCATACTCCCTACCAGCCTGAAGTGAACTTGGAAATGCTGGAACAATGACCACAGAGATGACTAGAGAGGTCTGGTTATTTTACTGGGCACAGGGTAGACACTTTTTACAACTTAATACTAGCGCAATAAAAATTAAGTGGTTACATAAGCCCTCTACCAAATGACAAAAACATGATTATTTACTGGTTCACTACAAAATCCTTCAGAGGAGTGGGTGCTATAATTGAGAACTAGTTATTAAGAATCAATAACCTCAAGATCAATGCCAACATAGTCATGTTTTTATGAAAAGCAAGGTAATTCTTAGTTCCTTGAGAATTAAGGAAGAAATCAAAATAATCATCAAAGTGATCTTGTAAAAAGTCTTGATATACCAGGCTATGCCAAATCTGGGTCTAATACAAGAACCAAATGGCCTACAAAATTGTAGCTGTCATTTAAAGCAGCATGGAGACCCTTAAATTGTAGCGAGAAAAATATACATTAAATGTCACTTTTCAAAGTAAATTTAAGCCAGAAGTCTTAAATTTATTTCTTGGGGAGAAAATCATGGATATCTTTGATTTATAATCATTTCTTATACACCTCAAAATGTAATCAATCAAAACTCTGAAATTTTAAGGAAGAAATGTCATGAATTCATTGACTGGACCAGTGTATCGACTGACAACACTTCTGTCACTGTACTGTGAAAACTTTAGCAGGTTGTGATGAAGACCAGATAAGGGATATAGCTTTGAAGAGAAACAAGTCAGGCAAATGCAAAATTTTATTACTGGACTATAATTTTTAATTGTCTTTACTCGATCAAGAGTGCTGATTCTGTCCCAAAATATGTTTGGTAATGAATTATCCTGTTTGTTTTGGACCAACTGAACCCTGCCTTTTCTCGTGATTTCTCCATTGTAAGATTTATGCCCTATTCTATTCATGGTACTACTACAACGTTCCCCCATTTACAATCTATGTCATTACCATGTCTGCCTTTGTTATACTGAGGATGACTTGGATGTGTATCTATCCCCCCCCACCACTCAGTGGATGACTGTAGCGGCTGATCTTCTTGCCTGACCCAGTGTCCCAACCCCCTCCCCGAATGCCGTCTTTCATTAGTTGAGGACAAAGCTGCATTGTCAATCAAACAGATAGCCTTCCTGGAAAGAGGCACCCCTCTTCTTCAGTCAGGGGTGTGCAGGGGGTTACCTTTTCTTGCTAGAGCCAAACACATCTCAAGGCCCATATGCAGCCTCCAAACTTCTCAATGCCGTACAGAGAAAATATACATGCTGGCTCAGTGAATCCAGTCAGCCTAATGTCTAGACTGGGGGTTGGTAACACTTGAGGTACCCTCAGGGAGCAGGCAAGAACAAGGAGGAGAGAAAGGAGCTCAGTGCACACATTCTCCCTGAGTGAAGCCACCACCCCTCAGCCCCTGCTTGTTGTTGGCCTTGAATGGAAGAGTGGGGCAGATACAGTGTTTTCAGACAGTCTCAATTTTCAAATAAAGCCAGAAACCCAGACTTTTCTGTAAAAATCTCTTGATTTTTAAATGTTGGCAACAAATTCCAAACATTTTTAAACACAGTGGCCAATAAGCCAAACACTTCTTTTAACCACATCCAACCTACAGCCTGCCAGTTATGGAAATGAATCCCCCAAAAGGTCAGGCAACCTGAGTAATCATTTCCATCTCGACAGTATTGGCAAAGGACCAACAAATAATGAGCACCTACCATGTGCCAGGCACCATGCTAACTGCTTTCCATGAGTCATCTCATTTTGAACCTCATTACAAACTGACTGTAATATCGTTACCCAGGCTGAAGAGATCAAGAAAGACGCTTAGGAAAGTTCAGACCTTGTCTAAGTTTTGATAGTCAGGCTGGGGCAGGGTTCGAACTTGAGTCTGCATGACTTTAAACCCTACCTACTTCCCACTGACCCACAGGATCCACCTAGAAACAATAGTAGAATAAAGCAGACCTTGCAGGAGCGGCTCACTGTGCCCTGGGGAAACAGCTGAGGTGGCATACCATGTCTATGTTATTTGTTGGGTATACACCACCAAGCCTGCTGGTTGGGGGTCAGTGGTTTAACGCGGTCACCTAAATAGGGACAAGTAACAGTGTATTTGACCACATTTCAAATTTATGATTCAGCCCTTCAGCGTGATGACTGCTGGCTCGTGTGCTTCTGGCCAGAGGAGGTCAGAAATCTGGCCCCTAACTAGATTTGCAAGCGAAATCACTCGTAATAATAACAATAGCAACAACAATAATGATTTTTAAAAAGGCAAACCAGAAAAAATTTTTTACAAGCCTTTACTCAGTGACACTTCCTTATAGCTCGAGGTTTCACATTTAACAAGTTGATTTTAATCTTCTTATTTCAACATCAAAGAAAGAAAAAAGGTTCAACATCAAATGGATCAGAAATGAAGTATTTTACAAAACAATTCCAGTAACCTCATGCAGCACTCTTTCCTAATTACATGAACTTAAGTTTCCATATTCCTTAATGCTTACTTTTGGCAAAAATTAAAGCAAGAGCAACTGAATCCAAAATTAGTGCACAAGCCAGCTGCAACTTGTATTTGCCTTAATTTGACTTGACAATAGAGCGATTGTGAAGGATACAGCTTCCTCCCAAATCTTCCACCTCCACCCTCTCACTCTAACCATTTTCGAGAACAAACCTCCAGTTATTTATACAGAGCTGCACAACTACAAGAGTGTTTAACCGTGTATCAATCCACTACCTATTTGCAACTCCCAAGTGCAAAAAAAAAATTAAATTGAGAAAACATCTATCCGTGAGCATATTATAAACTCAAAGGGCAATTTTTTTATTAAAAAAAAAATAGCCTGGAATTGTGTGCGGCTACATTCCCAAATGCTTTATGTAACAGGAGTGGCTTACTGGAACTGCCTAGGTGACACGTGCCACACAGCAGACAAAGTATCCACTAAATGTCCACAGGAACCGCTGCTCTCTGTGAAAGGCATGGCTACCTCTGTAGGAGAAGAGGGAAGTTCTTACAAAGAACTTTCTTATACAACGTGAGAAGCCCGGGTGAGAGACAGCCAAAGAAATCAGCTATGGAGGATTCTGCTGGGTATCCCACTCCGCACCTTCTACTCCCTCACTCTGGAACATCCTTTGCCAATATCACCTTCATCTCCTCCAGGTTTCCCTTTCCATGTCACCTCTTCCACGAGGCCTAACCTGACCCAAGAGCACACTTAATACCAACCCTCCACTCCCAAACTCTGGACCCCATTACCTTCACCCTTTATCACAGCACTCATCACCACCTCACATTTTGTCTGTCAGCTCACAGTTTATATCCTATTTATGCCCCCAGGAGAATGGCATTGTCTATGAGGGCAGGACCTTGGCCTGTTTTTGTTCACTGTCGAGTCCCCAGTATCATACTTAATAAAACAGATATATTTTTAAATAAAGTCATTAATATACAAGTGACAGTTCACTAACAATCACGCCCACTAGAACGTAAGTGCCTCAAAAGCAGGGCTCCTGTGTGTCTCAGTACCTACAACAATGCCTGACAAACAGGAACCAATGCCTGAATCAGTGGGTCAGTGAAGGCCACTCCCTGGTTTACTGGGCGGCTAAGCCAATTCCACTGGCCAGGCTGCCGTATTCTTCCAAGTTCAGCCAAGTCTCTGGTGGACCTTCAAGATCCCTTTATCCTTTTTTGGATCCTTGGAGGTGGATTCTGTGCCTAGTTAACCTCATCTGGACGCGCAGGCTCAGCGGCCACGGCTCACGGGCCCAGCCGCTCCGCGGCACGTGGGATCCTCCCGGACCGGGGCGCGAACCCGCGCCCCCCGCATCGGCAGGCGGACTCTCAACCACCGCGCCACCAGGGAAGCCCAACCTCATCTTTTAAGTGCTAATTTTATTTTAACTCTTAAAAGGGCACTGGTGAAGGGAACAGACTCATTCCAGTGGCCTCATGAGACTGGATGTTGTTGGAGAGGAATATATTTATGGGAACCCAGGAGAGACAATGACCAGGTCTCAGGTGGTTCAGAAAATTATGGGTCAAGACTGACAAGGAGTCTGTGAACCTCAAAGCAGGGGCTCCTAGGCCTTGCCCGCGCAGCCCTAGAAGCTCCCGTTTTGCCTCACTTGTCACGTATTTCCTATTTTTCTCCTCGCTCTTGTAGACGACACCTTTTGACACCAAGGGTTCTTGGTCACTCTATGGCAACGAGGATCAGCAAAGAGCGAGGAGTCCATGTCTCTCCCTCCCCTAGCACGTCCTTCAGTCTCCATCGGCCAGTATGAAACACTTGTAGTTGACAAAGGGCAGCACCGAGGAAATCAATCTTGCCTCGCCGAGCGCAGCAGGCTCTACTATCGCTCAGAGTATTTGCTGCCCTTCCTTGTCCTGGTGATGTCAGACTCACTCATGTCACTCACTAGGGAAATGTACTGGGAGGGAGTGTGCCCCTTCCGAGCAGAAGATTAAGGACCATCGCCTGGTCCTAGCACGGTGTCTTTCCCTTCTCCCTTGAGACCAGCAACGTCCCAGGGGATAGTGGGGCACTGCTTCAGCCTGGGTTCTGGAAGGCTGATGACCTGGAAGAGAGCTGCTGCTGACCGGAGAGGAATACATCACGAGAGCAAGAAATAGACCACTGTTGGGCTTCCCCGGTGGCGCGGCGGTTGGGAGTCCGCCTGCCGACGCGGGGGACGCGGGTTCGCGCCCCGGTCCGGGAGGATCCCACGTGCCGCGGAGCGGCCGGGCCCGTGAGCCGTGGCCGCTGAGCCTGCGCGTCCGGAGCCTGTGCTCCGCAGCGGGAGAGGCCACAACGGTGAGAGGCCCGCGTACCGCCAAAAAAAAAAAGAAAAAAGAAAAAAAAAAGAAATAGACCACGGAGATTTTCAAAAGCTGTTACTGTAGCAGAGCTCAATCTGCGCAGAATGATAATGGCTTCACGGTAGTAATTAATTTTCTCACACTCCGATCCCTTCTTAAGACGTGTGAATAAGGTCTTGTTCATGCCGTAACAGTAACCAAAATTTCCTCCTTCTACGTGGAATGGAGACTAACCAGAGCGTCGGTAACGCAAGCGCCCAGTAACAGCAAAGGCCAACACAGTCCACCTATCCGTGCCCCCAACCCCACTCCTGATGCTTAAAACATGTTTGAAGTGAAAGCAAAAGCCCTCGGAAAAAATGCAAACAGACATACATCCACAGAACTGGCTTCATGGGGAGAAATTATCTTGTGAAAGTTTCACCTGACAATTCACACGGGCAGATGGTTCCCTACTGGCCCATAACTGGAGTAACTGCACGCTTATAATCTGCATTTCTTCGACTGTCTACCGTTGTTACCTACGGTGTGGCCCTCACAGCTAATGTGCACCTTGAAGGAGATTACAGAACAGTATTTACGGTGCCCCCACATGTGTGGGACACAGCACAAACAAGCAAAGCGGACTCCAGCTATGCTGTGGAGTAACTCAGCTCAGGATTTAACTGTGGGGACAGTGAGAATTTACAAGGACATGAACTGGGGGTTTCTCCATAATTAAATATCACGTAATATCACCATAAAAGGAAAAAAGATATGATCTAGACAGACTCCCTTAAATACACACAATCTGATAAATGTGACTGAGAAATAAAAACTAGAAGTTTTTTTTGATGCTCATCTGACTTTAAAAAAATCCATGAAAGTACTGTAATTTCTTTCTCTGGGTCACTTTTGCTCATGGTAACCGATACAAATGTCTACGGCACTCCACAGTAAGTCATTTCTGACGTCACGGCATTTACTATCTTTAATGACTCGCAGGCACCGAGTGTGTACCCCAGAGGTGTTTAAAGTTTCATTAAATCGCACTGATTAATAAACTCTCAAGATTCAGCACTCACTCCCTATCAAATTCTCCCGGAGTCCTTTCCGCCTGCCTGCAGGCTGGGGTGCCCAGATGGAAATGGAGGAGAAGTGCCCACAACGGGACCCCAGAAGTGAACTGTGTGGTGGTCCGGAGCCGCTCTGACAATCCAGGCGTCACTTCTGCCTGGGGGGGACACTCCGAGGATGTGGTTTGCCAGCATGACAGATATGTGTGTCCTTCAGGATCATCTGCCATGCCCACTGAAAAAATACTCGAGACACAGCTGAAACCTCTGCGCCTTTGCAAAGATTTCCAGCTGCTTCTAATCCTGAGCACTGAGCACTTATTTTAAGAGACAAAGGTTTCTTTAAGCCAATATCCATAATTTAGAGACCGGAAGGAGGGTCTGTGTCTAGAATGCCACCCATGTTCTTCAGCTGTCCCTGTCCTTAAATCCCCCACGATGGCAGGTCTCTACACAAGGAAAACATGTTTTCCACACTCAGGAACCACTACATCAGAGACCAGAAAGGGGATGCATCCAGAGGGAACTAGGGCCGTGTGGCCCTACTTCTGCTGGGTGGCAGGGGTAGAGGACATGAGGGTCTTGATCCCTCCAGGAAACATCTTATGCTTACAGAGAATTTCTCCTAGATGACAAGAGTCATTTTCATTGCACAGCACACCAGGGCCATTGGAGAAGCCTCCCATTGTTGGTGCTAAGACTGGTGACTACATCTGAGAATCCAAGGTGCAGTTACCCTCCCCTTTGGTCCTCAAGCACAGAGCAAGAGCCCAGGCTGCCAGGGCTCACTGATACTGGCCGTTCGCACAGCTCACTATTCCTTTCCGCCTCTCCTGCAATTAACTGAGGTCATGTTCTGGCCAAGAGAAGGTGAGCAGAAGCCATGAGGATCACTTCTGAGTGTGACCCAGATTCACCGCCCCTGCCGGTTCCTCACTCACTTTCCAAGTGGAGAGATTCAGGCGTCCTACAGAAGGTGGGGCTGCAAGATGGGAGAGGCTGGGTTCCTAAACTGCTGCGAAGAACAGAGGCCCCAGCCCCTGCCAAACTGCATCTGGCGCTTGACTTGAATACGTAATAAATATTTATTGTGCTGAGCCTCTGAAGTTTTGGGGTCATTTGTTCTAACAGTCATCTACTCTAATACAGTGATAAATTTGCTTTAATTGGCCAGATGGCTTAAACCTGTAATGCTGAACTGTCTAATACTTGGAAATGTGTTGATACTTGGCACCCACAAACCCTAGGCGATAGTCTCGACTCTCCATTTTTATAGAGCGCTACAGAATCCGGACAGTACAAGTCAAAGGATGGCCAGTAAGCCCCGACTACTACCTCTCTAAGAGACGACAGCAGGCCTTTCTTTCACGTTCTCCTTGCGCAGAGACCTGCCACCATGGGGGATTTAAGTAGAGGGGCAGCTGCAGAATACATGTGGCATTTCCAGACACGGGACCCCCCTTCCAGCCCCTAAATGATGGCTAGTGGTTTAAAGAAACTTTGTCTTTCAAACTGTGTTCAACATCAGCACCCAATTCACTGTTCTAACAGGGGCTTCTGGACCAAAATGACTTCCTGATGCTCCCAAAAAAACTCAAGGGAACGTGGTGATGGAATCCATGAGGCATGTTGACAACTGAAAATGCATCAACTGTGTTCAGTTGTCCCAAGCCTGGGCCGTCACCTGAAGATCTAGGACTCGCAGAGGTGCGTCCCACTGTCATTTTCCACCTCCATTTAACACTTCAGACTTCCAGGAGTCTTGCATCTGTTTGCCAGCGGCCACAAAAGACATCCTCTAATTGCTTCTGGATGAAAAGCAGAGACTCTTAATTTCCTTGCACAGAATATGCACGTATTACACACACTCCTGGCACAGCGTGGGGTGTCTCCTTCTCTGTAAGTACTGTGCTTCGTCTCACTGGCAAAGAAGAACTTTTCAAATCAAAATACTACTCCTAAGAGAGGCAATCTAGTTTTCTGAAGGTCTTCAAAATGAGCTGTAGCCAGAATCCCAGGGACTCCAATTACACATATTTACCTGATGTACTTTTATAGGAAACATAATTCAAAAATTGCAGTCTGTCTTTTACACTGCATACTATGCATTTTAAAAATGTACTTATGACGTCGAGCCCTTTCTTCTGTGGTTTCTCGATGCTACCACTCATTCAGAGTACCTTCCTGGTCTTTCCTTATGTGAGACAATGCAGTTACTCTTCAGCAATATAAAGCACTTGAGGGTTTTGCAAGCCTCGTTTTGCATCCATTTTTCTCCCACACAGAACATTTGATTTTTCATCTGGTTTTAATCTTATACAATGATGTAGGTAAAGGCAAACTCCAAGACCTGGTAATTAAGCCCTCATGGCAGCCCAACAGATGCACACGAGATGTTTGCTAACCGTAGTGATGATGGCTCTGCTCCTCTGAAGGGCTCCCCGTGTTTCTTACAATCTCTCAGAAGTTCCTTATCTTGTTGCTTCCACAAAGACACAAAAGGGCCAAACTGTTTCCTCGTAACAAAGCATATTCCCAAAGAAATGCTGTTTTTATAAAATACCTGCATATTTCGACACCAACCGTATAGAGCTTCCCCCCCCCACCCAACCCCCATGGGAACACCACCATTCCCCCAAATCTGTCCCATTCTTCAAGGCTGACAACAGACTTGTGTTTGTCCCAGGGTCACCAACTTTATCATATTTACTGAAATAAAACATAAGGTGATTATTCCTTAGAGGAGGCATTCCCCTCACGTTTGGGTCCTTAAAACGGTTTTCACATTACAAGGCATTCTCTTAATTACTTAGTTTTGAACCACAAAACAACGTTTAGGGAAGCTATGTTAGCATGAAACGTTTTCAATGCAAGAAACTTTGCGATGTCTGTGGAGTCACTGGAGGGAGTCAGTTAAAAATGGGGTTGTGATGGGTTAAAAATGGCCACAAATTCTCTGCTGTTCCTCTCACCAAGAGGTGGGACTCTACTTCCTCACTTCAAATCTGGGCTGACCCCCAGACTAATTCTGACCAATGGCATGCAGGAGAGATGACACTGGGTGACTTCCGAGTGAGGTTTCAAGGACCTCTTGACTTCTACTCTTCCCTCTTGATGCTCCAAGTCAAACATACCAAGAGCCCACATTAGCCTCCTGGAGCAGGAAAGCCTACTTTGAGAGAGGGGTCCAACCAATATCCAGCACCAATAGCTAAACACACGGTTGGGACCATCTTACACATAGTAGACCCAGCTGTCACATGAGTGAACCCAAGTGAGACCAGTGGAAGAAGAGCCCACTTGATATCAAGAACCGTGAGGAATTATAAATCATTGTTCTAACAGCAAACTCGGAGATGGTTTGACACACAGCAAAAGATAACTGAAATCGAAGGGAAAAAATGGACAGAGACGTATTATTTATTCCTGATGGATATAACTATATAATTCCAAGTGTCAGACACCACTGGAAAGAAGGATTTTAAAGATTAGCTTGAAAGCGATCAGTAAGGGGTCAATTGCGGAGAGCACAAATACACTTTTATGGGATGATGGGAAAATACAACGAAAGGCTGCATGGATGAGGATTTATGGCTCAGATGAAACTTCCTGTGACATATATGACACAAGAAGTGATGGGCCTCTAATAAAAGTATGGTGTGCACTGAAAAACTGCTGGATTAAACAAGCGAGTGAAGTTTTAATAAAACTGTTTTTATGAAATACGACAGTAAAAAGGCAGTGTTTCTAATTTAGCACATTATTTTTATGTGATTTACCTCAAATCCTAAATATGTATAGCAGAAACAAATTATATTATTAGTTAACATTTGACTACTTTATCTGTATCTATCAAAGTTTATATATTGATGTTGGCCCCTTCCAAAACAAAACACGTTTTTGAATTTTCTCATTGGGGAAAGGAGGGAATCGTCCTGTATTTGGGCAAATACGATATTTTTTTTAAATGATAAAGCAGAAAAGTATAATAAATGATTGGAGACTACAATTTGACAAAAGTTACTCTAAGGAGGTACAAAAGCTGTATTCGTTTTCTGGAAACAATTACGTTACCGACTGAGATGCCTGTGTATCCGATTCTTCAAACAGACCTTACCATTACAAGTGATAAAGGGAATGAAATAGTTTATCCTAATGTACACTAAAACTTCTTGAGAAGCAAAGAGGTTCTGGGAGCTTGTGGGAAACTTTTAACTCCATTTATGGACGTTAATGAGGAATGGGAGTTGAATGTTAGCAACAAATATTGCCTAACTTCTTGAAAATATGTTCTAAATGGCTTTCCAGTCATCTAAATATGACTCACCTGTGGTATACATAGATTTAAAACCCTATTAAGAAACTCTAAAAATATTTTTCTTCTAACTGTCAAAGCCACACATGTTCACTGGAGAAGAGCAAGAAACAGTATCTCATCATCTCGCCATTCCAAACTGGCAAGTTAGCTAATACTTACTGAACATTCACTGCAGGCTAGACAGTGGTCTAAATTCTTTACATATATTAATTCATTTAATCCACCTGAGCCTCTGAGTTATGTACCAGAATTATCCCCGTTTTACAAATGAGGAAACTGAGGCAGAGAGAGATGTTAAGTGACTTTAGTTACATGGTCTGATAGCCAGGAAAAGGAAGATCTGGATGTTTTAGCTCAAGACTCAGGCTCTGAATCACCAGATATGCTGCTGCCACGGGGCTGTCATTCTACTACTTCCTTCCAGTCTTTTTTCTACATTATTTCTATGATGTACACATACTGGACTTATACTGAGACTGCTGTTGTTGTTGAGACACCTAATGACCATCAAGCAGAATCTTACCTTTGCCACAAAATCTTTCCAGCCGTCTCCAAACCCACACTCATGTCTCCTAAGTGGCTAATTCACCTATTTCAAATATTTAGCATTTTACACTGTGGTGTGTAGTTCAGTGTGTTCCACAGGTCACTGAGTGCATGAACCATATCTTATTTTATTCTCACCTCCCAACTCTCTGGTACTGTCTAAAATTTTGTAAATGCTGGAAACAACTGGGTGCCACCAGAGAGGTATCCGAGAAGAGTAGTATTTGAGTAACTGATTTTCAAAAACCCTTTGGAACTATTCTAGACCCTAAACTACTAATGAAAGAGATGTCATCAGAAACGAATGTTCTGGGGAAAACAAAGAGAAGATAAGAATAATCTGCAGTTTCTCTGGATCGGGAACTATTAACAATGGGGTCAGTGTTGGAACAGGTGTCCAAAGTTTTATAAATGACCTGGGGAAATAAGTATACAACAAAATTCCCGCTTTGATAGCATCATTAAATAATTACAGAGAAATGCAAAGCAAAAGAGAAATCAGCAAAATTATTGTACAGGTCTCCCTGGAAGAGCAGACAGCAGGGTGGTCAGTACTGTCGGGGCAGGAACACGCTGGTAGATTTGTGTTGCTAAGAGCAAAAGCCCTGCCATCATAGCATCACACCGCCTGGGTTTCAATGTCAGTGCAAACACACCGTATCAGTGGGTCTTCAGCAACCAATTTTTCTAGCAGATCTATAAGTTAAATGTAAACAAATCTTTCCTTAGATCAAAACACAATAAAGGGCATTCTAAGACCTCATTGCTGATGATCACTGCATGAAAACACACAAACACACTAACTTCATACAGTTAGGTGGAATGTCATCACAATTGGTACTTCATGAACCCCAAGCACTCATGTGACTTTCAAAACAAAACTGAAGTCGGACAGAAAAAAAATGATGCCTTCCTGCTGTGTCCTACAAGTGTCTGGCACTTTTGGCCACACCGAGTTCTATTCTGGGACTCGTATTTTACCTGTATAAATGCAAATATGCCCAGTTCACATTCATGGACAGTTTTAAGAAGGTAAAGATGCTGTCCAGAAAGAATCCCCAAGGGCTCAGATCTGCTTTCTCTTTCCAGGCATCTCTAGCAGCGGTGTGCCAGGACAAACAGCATCCAGAGCAGAGAGGACCACACATCCGATTTCAGCAGGGAGGCAAGTGCAGAGCCCCGCACCTGGGAGGCCAGCACTCAGCCCGATGGGGCAGCACAGAGAGAGGAGAGAGTTCCTTCTTACACAAAGCAGGCAAAATTGAACCTTGCATTGAAAAGAAAAAGGGCATTTCATCCAGCCTTTAAATGTATTCTTGCAAGTTTACAAATGCTATTTGGCTGAAGGAAGGAAGGAAGGAAGGAAGGAAGGAAGGAAGGAAGAATAGATACACACGCACACACACACAAATATTTTCCGTCCTAACGGAAACTTAAAAATGGAGGCATTTCTGATAGACAAAAGATTCAGTCTTTCCTTCAGGCTTTTCATTTCTTCCACAGTTATTTCCAGGGAAAGTTCTCAAGGCAGCTGGCAATGACGGACACCACAGGCTTATTTCCTAAAAGCAGACCAACTATTTAACTGAGAAATGAAGTTCACTGCAGGGACCGGGTTCAGCACAGTCAATCCTTGGGGCTATGACACAGGATATCTCATACTTTCACATCTGAAACAGACTCTTAAGACTGACTGCAGACCAACACGCACACGGCAAGGAAAGAGCACTCTCCTGCCTAACTCAGATTCAGGACTTTTAGTTGTTATTATCAAAATAAATACCTTTTAATTATAAAAAAATTAAAGACTGAAACACGTACAATGAACGCATTAAAGTTCCCTACGCTCACCCAACTCGACCGCCAACCAGCAGTCAATCGTGTGCTTCTCCAAACTGCTATTCTACCCCTATGTGTGTTGCTATTATTTTACACAGATGAGACCGCATGACACATTATGTTTTAAAACTTGCCCTTTTTACTGCATCTGAAACTGTTATGCATATTTGAACTGTAAAGAAAACTGTAAAGAAAAACTCTCAAAGGCACCGTTCCTTCAACGTGCCACAATATTCCGTTTTACTGAAATTTTGCCACTGACTGTCCTGTATCTCCACCATCTGGACTTTTTCCTGAAACAACCGAGTCAAGGAAATGCCTTGGCATTGAGAAAAAGTGTAAGAAAAAATGCTGTATCATCAGGTAGTTGGTTTTATTTTGAGAAGGAAGGAACTGTGTGTTGGAGTTACTGTCAGTAAGAATTTCTGGGGAGCTTCTTATGAGCTGGCATCAACCTGTGGTCTGTTTCCTTACAGATTTCAGAACGTGCATGAGCTCTGATATGAAAACTGAACCCGATTCTGGAACCTTTTCATCAAAATCTCCACGGCTGCTTTCCCCATTTCCAAGTACTCGCACACATATCCACAGAATATCAGCAACAAAACAACAGAAACAATTTGCAAGGGAAACAAAATGAAAGAAAAAACGTCCACTTAGGTTATTCTGTTCATTTCCCAACATGCCTTCCCACACTGGCGTTTAATAACAAGTAAAAAGCCAACTGCTAACTTTCACTGAGCCCAACTAGCACCTGTGTCTCGTCCCAGGGTATAAGTGGGGGCAGGTACGCCAGAGCCCGCCCACTTCCCCGCCCAGGGATGATGGTCCTCAACATACAACATCTTTATCTATCATGCTTTTTGTCCGGTGCCTTTGGAACCGCTTTCAGTAACGCCATAAGAGGTGGTGAGGAGGGCACCTTCCTCCTCCATAAGGTCATACTCTTGAGAATCTGAGTTTAAGAAACCCTTTGGAGAAGGGCAATCGCCCTGTGAAAAAATCCTGTCAGCTACTGCTGTAAAGGTTACGAATACCAAGTTTTGATGAAACATTATAGCACTTTAGCTATCTACAGAAAAAACACAAAATGGACCAAAGTTTAGACTGCTCAGAAATGCCTGAGTGCCTGGGACATACACAGCAATTCTGCTTGCATTTAAGGACTTAAAAGAGGAAGGAAGTGTAGCGGACCAAGCCGGAAGGAATTGCCGATATCCACCCCCATTTTGACCTACAACAAAAGGACAATGCACGTGGCTCACCATAACAGTTCCAGTCCTTGAGACATTCTCAACTAGAAATGACTCAAACATGCAGGCAAAAATCCCCAGATCTCTAAACTTCTCGGCGACAGCAAAATTTTGATAAAAATGCTTTTTCCTCGAAGCCTTAGATTCTAATGTTGGGGTTTGGCCGCGTGCAGTGGCAGAGTTTTTTTACACACGGTAGTGGAAGGGCTGAGGGGAGTGAGCTACGGGGTGAGTCGGGAGGAAAGTCACCACTTTTTAAAACTATGTATTAAAATTTGTATTTAAACAAAAGACAAGTGATCAGGGAGTTATTCGCCTTACTTAAGAAATATCTGATATAAGAAATAGTGCATTTTAGGGCTTCCCTGGTGGTGCAGTGGTTGAGAGTCCGCCTGCCGATGCAGGGGACACGGGTTCG
>NC_041231.1:21490572-21504802 GCF_002837175.3 Physeter macrocephalus
GCCGCGGAGCGGCTGGGCCCGTGAGCCATGGCCGCTGAGCCTGCGCGTCCGGAGCCTGCGCTCCGCAACGGGAGAGGCCACAGCAGTGAGAGGCCCGCATACCACAAAAAAAAAAAAAAAAAGAAAAAAAGAAATAGTGCATTTTAAATGCTAATTTCCAAAAACTGTTCAAAACACAATTCAACTTGCAAATACTGAATTCAAATTCACCTATAGCGAGGCCTGAGGTACAACTGCCACTGAGGGGCTTTGCACACAATTTAGGCTAATACGATTAAGGAGTAGTATATCAAATTGGGATTGATCCCTCTGAATCAAATTCATCAGTCCTATTTACATGAGATGAGGCTGGTGCAATGAAAACCAAAACTTCCATATGGGCCTGGGAAGAGCGAGAACGTCCCACTCACTGCTATTCAAACCCGAAATTAACCAGCTGGTAGATTACCAGCTCTGACTCTTGACCATGACTTGCTTAATGACTTTCAGTTCAGGGAAAGTCATCACTTTTTGAACAAAACAAAAGGTCCAGGCTCACCACCTGGCTCTGCCGCTCCCCATGTGACCACCGGGACGGAAGCTCCGTCCACAAGAACAGAAGTTGTGAGAGGGCAGGGACTGCTTTTGTCTGGATGCTACTTCCCCAGCACCTAGAATAAGACCACACACAGGGAAGGCACTTCATACCTGTTGAATAAATGAGCAAATCAGTGAATGGATCACACTGGGCAAAATTCACTGGATGAACGTCAACTATTATTTCTCCACCTGGAACGACAGTACTGAGAGACCCGGGGGAATTAAACAGACTGCGTGTATACCGTTGGTTTATCTGTAAACCTCAGATAAACAAATAGACTGTGTGCACAGTGTTTGTTCATCTTCCAAACCTTTCACGTCTGGAAAGTAAGGACCAGGTGGAAGCAGCACAGAGTGAAGAAAATCTCACCTGTGCTCATGCAGCCAGTGGTTCTTACTATGTAGCAAATTTCAAGCCACTTGAAGGTACTTTGGCAAAGGACAGCTATCTGTCCTCAGATCACAAAAGTACTGGCTTTGAGAAATAACTAACCAAATAAACCCGGCACACTCAGGCCAGGTCCTTTCACCAGTGAGCAAAGAGCTTCAACACAAGCATCTCTGGTAAAGGTTTCCCCTGCTATGGCATTTCAGGTGAAGCTCAGATTTCAAGGTTTCACAAGCGGTAACTCAGACACTTTACCAACTCGCCTAAACATTTTACAATTGCTGTTAAGTATTCTTAAAATTCTGCTAGGAATGGTTCCCCCACTTACATGTACACAAAATGTACACATATAATATTTAATTATACTGTCTTCGTGTTGAAACTAAGCATGGACTTTACCAAATTCTTCATACTGGAAGATAAAGAGTGCTTCTGCAGATAAATATCCTTGGAGCCCATGCAATTTATGAATAAGCAGATAGTTGTTATCACAGTGTATGCGTCCACATGCAGAAATAAACACCCTGGAAACAGCCTGAGTTCTGCAGCTGGGAGGAGGGGTAAGAACATTCAGGCCCAGCTCCCCTCCCCACTCCCTGCCTCTGCATTTCCACGTGCCCAGCTTCTGGCCCCCCGAAAGGCCCAGCACCATCCTGACAGAGGAGGAGAAACAAGCCGAGACGTGCAAAGACAAGGGCAGAATTCCTTCCACCCGACTCATGCCAACAGCCCAAGTGAGGAATCCTAAGCTCTGGAACGGCTTTCCATTAATTCATCATCCTTAGGATCGAGGAGGAAAATCCCCCCCCGCCCCCCCCGCATCACTAACCCACCTCTAGAAACAGGTTGACTCATTTCATGTCTGTGGTTTGACAGAGTAGAAGCTCTGGAGTCTTCGTGACAGTAGGTAGTTTTTTTCCTTAAAGCTTTTAAGCCTTTCTTGATGAAGAAAAATGAAGAAAGACACAACACTCCAGAATGTCATAAAATGAGGGCCACGCTACCCCGAAGCCCTGTTTACAGTTGTGGGTGCTTCAGCAACCATCCCAGCGAAAAGACAGAAGTCACGGGTGCAAAGTAAACAGCTTGGTAAGAATCTGTGGCCGCGAAAGTCTGAGAGAGAGAACTTAGGGGCTGGAGAATGGACAGAGGTGGGGATGGCTGCAGAAATGCACCCGGCAGAGGCTCACTGCCCATCTGTCTGCTCTCAGCTCCCCGGCCAGAGGGAAGAGGCTTGGCTGCAAAACCACTGTGTGGGGGCAACTGGCTGCCTGCTCCAAGGGGAGCAGAGGGGAGACCGAACTCACTGCCATTTGGGGTATAAGTGGCATGAGGCCCGCTTCCCCGGCACCCTAAAAAGGGGGCAGAGAGTCTTCTCCGTTGTTGCTGAAGTTGTGAGTCCACTCAAGTCTAGCGAATAAAACCCTGAAGCTTGGTTTTATTTATTCTTGGCAAGTCCCGACATCCTGGTTCTAAGGGGATGGAGGAGTGGCGGGGAGGGGGGCGGTGGTTAAAAGTCTCATAAAGAGGCTCCAAATGCTTCTTGGACACCGAAGAGCTCTTACAAAACTACATTTTGATGAGCTACATGTAAATGAATCAAAAACATATGGATCTCATTTCCTTCATAATACACAGGGGTTTAGGGACAAAGAGGTAGGGGAGGACTTCGCGAGATGAGTCCGGGCTCCGGCGAAAATGTTAAAGGACGGGGGGGGGGAGCTTCAGCCATTTGCTAAACCTGAATGAAGACGAAGACCACACCCACACCCAGCCCTTCCTCTACGGGCCTTTGGGATCCACCAGCCAACTTTAAATGCTAGTGAGAGAGAAGCAAGACTACATACCCCAGAGTGACAAGCACCGGAGTCTGAGGCTTTCTCTGATGAGGCTGCGTGACTTGGAAGTGCTCTGGAACCAGCTGAAAAATACTGGGCATTTTGGGGGCTGCTGGGAATCATGAAGCAGAGAGTGGAAGGTCTTATGTCCCTAGGACTCCACCAAAGGGAATGGGGGAGGCATTTCCGTAAGAGGTGTCTCACCGAGCTACCATAGCAAAGAAGGAAGCCTACTTTTGAACACTCACCAACTGGAGATTCTTCGAAGCACCACCTCTTGGAGGCTTGACTATCCCACCGAGACCTTGGTCGGTCCCCTTAAAGCCCCGGGATGCAGGCAGGGGAGGGGCGGGCAGGCAGGCAGGCAGGCATCCACACTATGTATAGCAGTGCTTTCGGCCTCGGCCTTTCACACATGCGTTTTATTAAGCTAATGAATTATGAGAGGGTAATAAAGAAGCGAGGAGTAAATGAGGTTTCTGGAGTGAGGGTCAATCACTCAACACCTGGTTTGGCTAAAACTTAAACGGACTGCTTTAATTTTACCTGTCAGAAAGCTAGTGGCACGTCCAAGTCGAGAAAAGCGATTCTTGCCCAAGAAGAAACAAGCAAATAAAACAAAAAGCAGGGAAACAGATGCAGATGAAAGAAGACCTATAGAGAAATGGCAAACAGGCAGATGGTACAAAAACAGTACCGAGAACTGAGGAGAAAGAATGTTCAAACAGCCGGAAAAGAGAGAAAATGGTACGTAAAGTGGCACCTACCCCGCCATCAGGCACGGAGCTGGCTGTCTGGGGAGAACATCAAACATCCCCAGCACCATTTTTTTTTGATAGGTCACATGCTTGGTGGCTTATCTCTTCTCGCCTCTGAACACAAGTACAGTCACTTTCTGATGATAATCACGTTCAGCTTAATTACACAGAGGTTGCACTTGGACATTTCCTTCCTTAAAGCTGAAGTGATGCCATTATTTTTCATTTAATTGCAGAATAAGGGGTGCTCTGTTCGTGCAGTCCAGGAATTGCTAAGACAACAATGGTGAATAGCCATGGCCGTGCACAACTTCAATTTTCGTGATTACAATTAATTAAGGGTCTGTTAAAGGGATAGAATGGGCTCTTTTCTTCTCTATCAGCCAGCATAGGGACTTTCCCCAAGAGAAGCCGCGCGGCAGGAAGGGTGAGTGAGTCAGGCTGCGCCATGGCCTCGGTTCAAAGCCCAAGCCCACAGGCCCAAGATGGACAGGGAACAGCCGCTTTTACAAGTTCGCTCTTCCATAAAGGTCGCGGGAAGGTGAGTGGACGGTGAGGCAGGAAGCCACGCTCTAGGGGCGTGGCAGAGCTGGCATCCTAGAACAGCAAATGTTTCATCACAGGTGTTTCACTTAAGGACTGAGGGAAGCGTCTGCAGAAGGAAATAGGAAAAGTCCTAAGAGTGGGAGAAAGAGACGTTTACGGAGTCCACTGAAATAAGAAATGTACACGTCTAGTCACAGACTGTACATTCTGCAGCTAAAATGTTCTCTTTTGGGGGCCAAGGACCATGTTTTGCATTTATCTTTGCACTTCTGTGCCATGTTTCACGTTCTCTAGAACATTAAAGGTGTTTCCGGGCTTCCCTGGTGGCGCAGTGGTTGAGAGTCTGCCTGCTAATGCAGGGGACACGGGTTCGAGCCCTGGTCTGGGAGGATCCCACATGCCGCGGAGCAACTGGGCCCGTGAGCCACAACTACTGAGCCTGCGCGTCTGGAGCCTGTGCTCCACAACAAGAGAGGCCGCGATAGTGAGAGGCCCGCGCGCTGCGATGAAGAGTGGCGCCCGCTCGCCGCAACTAGAGAAAGCCCTCGCACAGAAACGAAGACCCAACGCGGCAAAAATTAATTAATTAATTAATAAACTCCTACCCCCAACATCTTCTTTAAAAAAAAAAAAAAAAAAAAAAGTGTTTCCATTTCATCTTTTCCCAAGCTACATGTCTCAGGAAAGCTGCACAATCTGTGGGTAATTTGCTAGCCTGAGCAATGATTCTACAGACCCTTGCAACATTTTCTACTTAAAAAACAAAACAAGAAAACTTCTCATCTGCCTTGAATCCAGTTCCTTTCAGATTCTGGGTCTCTAGCTGCCTGCTAGTGAGGATACTGGTTTAAAGAAAAAACTAATGGTCCAACTCGCCTAGGAAAAGAGAAGTGTATTTTAACATTTGTGCCTAAAGTGGTTGTTCTACTAAAAGCAATGCTGGCTATTTGTATAGGCATCTTTTTTTTTTTTAACAGAATCATATAAAGCTATTGGAAAGATCTCTCTAGGCCAGAGGTCAAAGCAGGTTCCCAGAACTAGTAGCAACAGCATCACCTGGGAGCTCAGAAATGCAGAATCTGAGACCCCACCTCAGACCTGCTGCACTAGGAAGTCTGGGGGTGCGGCCTGGCGGTCTGTGTTTTCATTAGCCCTTCAGGAGATTCCGTGGCATGCTCAAGTTTCAGAATCACTGCTCCAGGGCACTAGTTCTCAACCCTGGCTGCATATTATTAACGCCTGGAGAGCTTTAAAAACTACCAATAGCTGATCCCGCTCCAGATCAATTAACCAGGAATCTCTGAAGGTGGGACACAGGCTTCAGTCTTCATTGAAAAGCTCCCCAATTGGTCTAGCGCACAGTCAAAGTCAAAAACCACTGTTGTTGGTGAGTAGACCTGCTCTGTGCAGTTTCAAGGTAAATCTCACCGCAGCAGACGTTTTGGTGACCCCAAAGCAACTTAATCACTGCGGACTAAGTACTACTGTCTAAAAATAAAGGGCTATTTATATACTGTGGCTTCGACCCAAAGAAGTCTTTCTCTAACATCAAGTTTGGGTATTAGAAAGAGATACAAGTGCCAGGGATCCGGGCAAGGAGAGGATGGATGAACGAATGTTCAAGAAGATAAATATTAAAGAGAACCTACCCATAGCACAGGGAACTCTACTCAGTGCTCTGTGGTGGCTTAAATGGAAAGGAAATCTAAAAAAGAGGGGATATAGGTACACATGTAACTGAGTCCCCTTGCTGTACAGCAGAAACTAACACAGCATCGTAAAGCAACTAACTATACTCCAGTAAGAAGTGATTTTAAAAATAAATAAATAATGTCGGCTTCCGGGCCCGCATCAGAAATCAGCAGGTTTGTCGAGACAAGCGTCCCACGGGCAGTGCTGCTCCAGTGTCCCTGCCCTGCGAAAGAGAATGTTCTTTTTGATGTTTACAATGAGAGTACCAGAAAGAAAACTAGTTAAGGCTGAACAGTACAGAAGAGAGTTCTGGATGCTCTCAGGGAACAGTGGTTCATTTTTCTGATTCCGTCATCCTCCCAGTTGATGTTTTAAGTGATAAACGGTAAAGTCATGCACTTAAGTTCAAGTGAAAGGAGACGACACGAAGATGGAAGCCAGTGCGACATCACTGTGTGCGCAGGGTTTCCACCGGCTGCCACTTGGGGAGAGACTGGTCCTGGCTCAGAGGCTCAGGAAATTGAGAGCAGACCCGTCGCCAACCCCAACATCTCCTTACAGGCGGCAGCTGCCCATTTGCAGCATCTGAAACATGACCCACGCTCATCACAACCCAGGAAGGCAGTGCTCTGGTCTGACTCAGTTTCCTCACCTGTAAACTGAGATGTTTACCTCACTTCCCACTCCCTTCAAAGGAGATCACGCTTGGGAAGCCCTGCTCCACACAGTAAAGTTTTTATCTTCACATTCTTTAGAAATACGTTCAAGTGTGTACTTCTGCATAGCAGCTCCTGTCCCTTATTTCCCACTGTGGATCTTTACCAATACCCCCCATATCGAATAGCTTACTCCAGTAAATATATTCTTTGCTCCTAGACTGCACATTGTAAACTTGCCACTAGATGCTCTTCAGTTTAGGTTCCAGTATAGTTCATGTCCATCTCAATGCGATAGTTCACAGGGAATAGAAAGAGTAAAGCACTGTACTTGCAACACAGACTCTGAGGTCAGACCAACAGAGCCCCACGCTGGCTGCTCCACTTACGAGCTGTGTAACCTTAGTAAGGATCATTTTGACTTGAAGCCTCGGTTTCTGCATCTGTAAATGGGGACAGTAATATTACCCACTTGAGGGTTACTGTAAGGAAGGAAGGAATCCGTTTTTCCTACCTGATTGTTAATCTAAGAAAATGCCTGCCTTAATTCCAGAAATTGTCTTTAAAGATGCATAGAGACAGCAAAGTCAGACACCAACTTTAGCGGAGGCCTTACATGTCTGGGGATGGGATCAACCAGAGCTGGAAATTGGTAGACATCTTCCACCACAGTATTTCCCCCGTAAAAAAACTTTCCAGACTATGGTAAAATGTCAACAATTACTAGAATATGCCCACATCAATGTTTTAGTCACTCTTTACAGAATTTGAGCCTATTTAAATCTCGAGTATAATACCTTATGAAAAATGAATTTAAGGCCAGCAGAAACAGAAAAGCATGCACAAAACCTTCAGATTTGGTCGCTTGCGAAAAAAATGAACACCAACTCATAAACTACACAGAAATTATGTTTTACCTATTTTCCAAAGTTACAGTATTACCGATTTTCAGCTTAGGTTTAATTCTGTCACTTCTATATCGTAGCTACGTCAGGAAACGTGTATGTGTTTTGAGAGACGGATACTGAAGTACACTTCAGTACAGAAAGTGAAAAAAGAAGAAAGGAGGGAGGGGAGGGAAAAAGGAAGCAAAAAAAGCAAATGTTGCAAAAATCACGATCTGTGTCGAATGCAAGTAACGGTTAGAGTTGTTCAATGTCCCTTTGGCTACACTTGAAACACACATAATTATTCTTCCTAAGTCTAATGTTAGAAGCCTACAGATAAAATCCTGAAAGCGGTAAAGGAACATATTCATTGGGTGCTACAACCTTGAAGCAGCAGACTAATAATCCTTTTGTTATATGTTATTTCTTTTTCACAGCATCACAACGGCCGTCATGTACCAGCGAAGAACCTGAGGCCCAGAGAGGGTTAGTGACTCACTTAAGGCCAATCGCTGGGAGGCAGCTGAGCTGAAATACTCCAACCATGTCTCACCGTGATGCCCGTGGTTGTCCAGGTCCCTTCACTGCTGCTCCTTCCCTGTGGACTGTCCCCTCCACTTCAGTTCAGGGACAACTTCTGTCTGCAAAGGGAAACACCCCAGCCCCCTGGAGCACATTCACTTTCCAACTTCCTTCTCAAGGCCCCTTCTGTCCCCAAAGTCACTCCTCTTCTCTGGACCTCGGTGTCCTTTCCTCAACATTTCCTCTTGGATTTCTGGAGGGAATTAAAGGAATAAATGTGTACATGTACGCCTAGAAACCTTAGCACAGTCCCTGGATATAGGAAGTGCTAAATAAACAATCACTGCTGTACTGGTGATGAGGTACTAGTTAGCCCAGTAACTGCTCACCACTCAAAAGTTTTTCCCCATGAAGCGTCTCAGTGACTAACTCTAATTGGAGAGTAATCGTATCTAGACAGGAGGTTTACTGAGGAATTCACACAACGATCTCATTTGTTCCTCATGGCCCTAGAAAATTAGGGTATTTTCTTCCGAAGAAAAGCACGAACCATAAAAAGCAGATATTTCTGTTGTGTGTGAGTTTTGTGTGTGTGTGCGCCCATGATAGTTTTCAAAAGGACATTTCATTTTTTTATCAACTAGATTCTGCAGAAACTAAGAGAAAGATTATATGAAAAATTACTGCTAAGACATCATTATCTGTGTAATTCAGCAAATTCTAACTGGACTGATCTAGATGTCTGCCTATGGACTATTGGCCCAGAGAAAATAGGTGCCACTGCTTGGGAGAAGTATGATGGATAAACTGTTTGGAATCTGTAGATACTCAGATGTGGTATTTGGAAAACAGCTCTTCAGAATTAAGGTAAATGTTTCTAGTCTTGGATAAACAGAGCACAGTCGTCCAGAGCAGAGTTGCCCAGCATGATGACTCATGAATTCTCAGCAGTGCAGCACTCAGTAACAAGCAAGGTCTACTAACTGCTCACCACTGTGGGTTGGTTCTCCGGTGGACAGATGACCTGAGGTGACCTGAGCTCCAACAATTTAAAGAGGCAAAACTAACATGTAAAGTAGAATAATTAAGGGCTAAGGCAGAGGCTACAAGGAGAGGAAAGCATTTTGAGAATGTAAATGGTAGTATAATTAACATTCTTTAAAACATTATCTCATTTATTCTTCATGAGTGAAGTAAGAAGTATTACCCCCATTTTACAGATGAGGAAGCTAAAGGTCAGCAAAGCTAAGTATCCCAGAGCCAGTATTTGAACCCAGGGCCTCTGACTGCACAGTTCACGTCCTCAAGTTTTCCAGGAGATGCTTTCAGAACACAGAATGAGAAGCGTCAATACGGGCTGGAACGGCTGGTCGGCAAAGGGGACACGGAGAAGACCGTCCTCAGCTCCGGCAAAGCGATGGTAGGATATGGATACGTGAGAAGGGCATGGACAGAGGTGAGGAGAGATGCTGAAATACGCACGGCACAAGGAGGACGAGGGTGCTCACCCTGGCCAGTGTCCGTACAAGGGGCATAAGGAAAACAAAAATGAGAAAGAACGGGGTTGGGGAGCAAGAAACCTACAACCGTACGCAAATGTCTCACTGGCAGCTGGAGACGCAAAACAGAGGCAAATGAAGCCCAGAAACCTGGGCGGCACCAGCACAGAGCTACTATGTAGCCGTGAGATGGAAGAACAGAGGGCCAAAGTCTGGGTCTGAGTAATGGCCACCATTTAGGGCAGGAGGAAGAACTAGGGAAGAAGATTATGCATTTTAATGTATTTATATACCTATCAGGTTCCATTTGGATCTAATCCCAGCTAGGAAACTTACTAGCTTTGTTACTTTGGTCAAATTAGAAAACTTCTCTGGGTTTCGTTTTACTCAAATATAAAATGGTGATGATACTTTTCTCACAGGATTGTTGTGAGGGTTAACACACACACACACACACACACACACACACACACACACACACTCCAATGATAAAACTAATGCTGGGCACACAGTAAGCACTTTCTAAGTGTCTGCTTGTTGTGTGTGTAGGAGGGAACAATTAGAAACAATCCTAATGTACCTTCACAGGGAAATGGCCATCCCATGGAATACCGTGTAACAGTTTAAAACATCTGAGTAGAGATCTATACATCCCAACCTGGAAAGGCCTTCAAGATATAAAGTAACAGAAATAAATCGGCTAGCTTCCAGAATTCTCATCCATATTCACGAATTCTGACAAAGGCAGTGATGATGTGTCTGTCACATAAACATCTTAGTAATTTCTCAGTAGAATGAGTCTTTGCAGACCCCTGCATGGAAGGGGGAGCAGTTTTCTGTACTGATGTATTTAGCAGGGCCAAGCACATTGGGAGGACTGGGCCCAAGTCCTCAGTGGCAGGGAAAGAACCAGACTCCAGAAAGCCTGACTGGCTGCCGCCTGCCTTAATCACCAGACAAAGCAGATAAGTTGCACAGGGGATAGAAAAATTAAACATGTCTGTTTTACTTTTTAGAGGCAATTAGGGATTTATGGCCAAAGTGTTGTAATTTTTTGGATCAGAGCCAGTAATTATTTTTTCCTCTCAAGGAAGATGAGTATGCCATAATCATCGACATTTTAAAGGAACGTTTTAGAGCCGCTACTTTACTGCCCTAGAACAAGCACTAGTTACTAAAACCTAGCCATGTCCCTTGGGAAAACAAAGCAAAGTTTTGAGTATGAGGCCTTGGAGAAGCTCTCAGAAGAAGCACCTTTGTTCTCAGAGTAAAACAATAAAAGAAAACAGCTGCAGTGGTTATCGAAAGGCAGAGCCAAACTCTGAATCCACAAACCCATAGGGAGAACCCTAATTTTCAGCGATTCCTACAGCCCAGGATGTTTAGAAACAGTTCAATTCTCTTAAGTAATTAAAATTTTCCCACTGACATTTTTTTAAAAAAACAATTGTTCTCCTTGGCATTCCCTTTCCTTGTGAAAAGTAAGGGCTGTCTTCAGACTCGTTCCAGCATGATGACCTCCCATTCCACATTACTTGAGTCTGAATCAACGCCACGTCTCTAAGTCCCAAACCTTGGAAAGATAAAACTGACAGATATACGCGGTGAATTTACAGGGTAGGAGAAGGGGAAACTCTATGAAAAGAACAAAGTTCAGCATATGGAGAGGTGACAGGGAGGGGCCAATGGTAACCCGGGTCTCGACGTCTGAATTTAAAGTAACTATTGTGTCAGACATATAAATTACAAAGGATCGGCTTAAACACAAGACTGTTTCTAGCTGAATCTACGTCTTTCTTCCATGTCCTTATCCATAACTAAATACATACGTAAATTCAAACGAATACCAGTACTTAACACAAGCAGGGTGCTGTGCTCATCACTGAAGAGGGCAAAGCGATCCTGAAGACAATAATTACAAAACATGCTAAGGATTCCAAAAGGAAAATTCCCGAAAATGCCCACCCGCCCCCCACCCAATTTTCTTTCCCAAATCCACCAATGATTTGAGAAATTCTCTCGACTTTCAAAATCCTCATCTTAAAAAGAGCGTAATTACTACAAACTCTCTACTCTTGGAAATTTTTAGAATGGCTTAAACATCAAGGAAATCTCAAGCAAAAATCATTCATAATCCGTATTTTTCACTTAAGAAAACAATTTGCATTAAAAGGTAAGACCCTGCCAAAACCAATTTCAGGCATTCATAATATAAAACTTACATAAAATAACATAGCATTATTTTATAATAATATAAAATTACATTAAAATATAATAAATAATCTAAGGCATACTGTAATCGTCTTTCTCCTGTTGGCGAATGTACTACTATGCCACCAAAAAAGAGCTTTCGAAATTTACATGACTATTTTCATCAAGAGATTTTAGATAGCTAAATTAACCAAAGAGAGGTAAAATAATATGTCAAAAAGTCTTTTTTTTCTCCTTCAGTGAATATTTATCCAGGGCTTTCGGCGGACCAGGAATGGTGCCTGGTGCTGGGGATAAAACAGTGGACAAAATAGGGAGAGGAAGACATTAATCAAATAATCCTAATACATAATAACTACAGACTGTCCTTGGAGATGATTTCGTGCCAGGGATCAAAGGCAACCCTGAAGAAATGAGATCCCGAGCGGCTCTCCAAAGGACACCGAGGTCACACAGCAGCTTTGCGGAAGCAGCCCAGGAACTGGGGAAGCTTCTAGCCCTGAGGGTCTTCCCCACTCGTCCCTATGGAGGATGCTGGGGGCAGTGATTCAAGTGCCATGCGCGGAATTCCACTGGGAGCCTGAGTGATGAGTAGCGGACAGAGCACTGCCTCCGCCCTCTCCCCTCCCCCTGGGACTCTGCCTCCGGTCTCCCTTCCCCTCCAAGGGCCTGGGGGACGGGGTTGCTCTCATCCTGCCCCTCCCAGTCTGAGTACCTGGGGCAGGGTTTATGATGGTGAGACACAGCAGCAGGGCTGGTACGGGGGAAATAATAACGGGACCCCTGCACAGGACGGTGGAAGCCTGCTCTCTCTCTCCACCCATCCCCCCAGCTCCTTCCCAAGGAAAACATCCAGGGCCTGGGGTTTCTGAGCTCACAAACAGCCCAACATGGGAAGCCAGCTGCTTTCAAAAAGAAACAACACAAGTACTCTTTATTTTATACGACCTTTTCCATTTCCGGAAGAAAAAAAAAGTAGAGTATTACAGACAACAGCTGCTTCAAGTTAATAAAATCTAAATTCTCTTTGCTTGAAAACTGATCACTATTTGTAACTTAAGAAGCTGGATTTCTGTGATGATTGCTCATCTCGTGATTTAAGTCCTTCGTTCTTGTGGTTAAACAAATTGAGTGTATGGTTATTCTTTATTCTTAATTTAGGTCAATAATGACATTTAAAATCTAAAGCTTCAAATTAAAAACTATGCAAGCAAACTAGTGGGAGTACATAAAAGTAATTACAAATGTGGAATGTATCTCAGCATTTTAATCAATCTCTTTGGCTATTTTCTTCCATTTAATATTTAAATGTCATATCTTATGTCTAAAGAGTAACATGACATTTCTGAAGAATAAAGATACGAGGGACTATGCTGTCATTCGAAAAGGGAGGCAATTTAATAAGGCTTTAAAACACTGTTTCAAATCATTTAACTAACTCTATGAGCAGTGAGTTTTAGAACATAAATACCATTTAGTTCAACTTGTGTCTTACACGGACAGAAGCAAAAATAAGAAACTTCACGAAGTTAAGTGGTTTAATCTCAATGGTTTTCTTCGTATGCATAAAAATCAAAGAGCAGAAGACACACCAAAATATTAACAGCGCTTATCTCCAGTTGGTGGGATCTCACTCCGTCACATATTTTTCCGTATGTTCTATAAAATGAAAGTACGTTTTCATAATTTGGAAAAAGTTTATACCTTTAGTATGTGTTTTTTGTCTTTAGGACTAATGAAATCAAGCACAGAAACTCTGTTTTCAAAAACAGCTCTCTGTAATGTAACTGCTATTTTTAAACAATAAAAATAAAATCCATGGCTAGCTGTATACAGAGGAGCAAAGTTCCCTGGGCATGTGAAAACACAACCAACCAACCCCAAACCCTCCAGGAACATATCGGGAAAGCTAACAGGCAAATCATTTTTTTTTTTAAAAAAGTAAGTACTAAATATTAGTTTCAATGTCCTAAATTTTGCACAGTATGAGAGTTCTTTGTTAAGATACAAATATCACGGCATGGTTCAAAAGTATCACTATTTTGAAAACTAAATTTTTCTGCTCCAACATAATAACCCTCCCCCTGCCAAAAATAATTATGATAAGCTTAGAGTATCCACTCAATCAAAACAGAAAAGCAGGCAAAAATAAATGAGATGATTCAGCCCTCACTGGCCTTTGTCTGATCTGAGGCACACCCAGCGCCCAGGCCCAGAAGTGTGATCATACAAACTCTCCTTCCTACTCCTTTTCCCATCCGTCCAGCCTCCCTCCTGGTCAGGGGCTGTGACCCCAGAACTGATAAGGTGCGGTGAGAAGTAGGTGGCTCCAAACCGGAAAAGAGTCCATACCAAGACCTCTGTCCACGCAAATGGCAGGGAGGGGTGGGCTAAAATTTTAATGACCTAAACACGCTGTGTCGGCTTCACATTAACCGCTTACGTCGCACACTCTCTTGAGTCTTTGAGTTTCATCACTGCTCCCACAAGCCAGGAACACCTAAGAGCTGTACTGGGTGGCAGCGTCTGCAAGAGGAGTACAAAAGCTTCCAAGGACACGGGACTACCCTGCTTGGCAAGCTGCCAGATGCTTCGAGTTTGCCCAACAACTGATTACAGAGTCTACTATACACATGGCACCAGGCTTCGAATAC
>NC_041231.1:21505302-21508282 GCF_002837175.3 Physeter macrocephalus
GGAATTCCCTGGCAGTCCAGTGGTTAGGAGTCTGCGCTTCCACTGCAGAGGACACGGGTTCGATCCCTGGTCCAGGAACTAGGATCCCGCGAGCCCCACGGCACGGCCAGGAGGAAAAAAAAGTTAGTTCCTTGAGCAACCCGTCCTTTGTATAATCCCAGAGCATGCTGATAGAATGTTAATAATCATTAATACCATACTTTACAGTTTACAAAGCCATTTCGTGTATTATTACATTTAATTTCTATTTATTGGATGGATGGACACTGTTAAAAACATAAAAATTCTTTAAAATTATTCACAACTGGTAGCCGTAACTGAATCTTCCAATGTTAAACATCTTAATTTTTTTTTTTTTTTTTTTTTTTTTAAGCAAACAGCTGCAGTTAGTAATCTCAGCACTGGTATCATCCTCTGATGCAGTGGTTCTCAATGGGAGGTGATTTTTGCCACCAGGGGACATCTGTTAATGTCTGGAGACATTTTGGGTAGTCACAGCTGGGGGTGGTCCTAGTGGCATCTAGTAGGTAGAGGCAAAAGGTACTGCTAAACATCCCATAAAGTGCCGGACAGCCGCTACAACAGAGAATTATCCATCCCAAGATGTCAGTAGTGCTAGGCTTGAGGAACCCTGCCTTAAGCCTCCAATATATTTCCATGAGTAAGTGCTCACCTCCAATCAATGCAGCCAATCAGAAAATGGGTGCCATGTAATAGCACTCTGTTTTTTATTGCCATCCTGCAAAGAAAACTATTTAAATCAGAAGCAGTATTTTCTAATGTTATGAAAGGGGAAAAAAAAAAAAAAACCCAAAAACCCTGCAGTGTAAGTCGATAAGCATTTGATGAATACATATCCCTGTGGTATTGCGTTGCTGATAAATGACAGTGGTGGAGGAACCTGGCACTCAGGCCAGTCTTTAAACATCAAACGGCTAAAGCTTTTGGACGGCCCCTGCATTTACTGCACTTGCACAGTGAGCGAGCAAACAGCACCGGCGAATTTTACTCAGAGCAGACCAAACGGCAGAGCCATCCCCAAGAGCACGCCTGCCCCGACATGTTGGAGGAATTCAGGGTCGCCGTGACTGCAAATAATGGGGCCTTCAAAATATGGAAAGGCTGCAGGTGCTCAGACTTAATTCATATCACAGGGATGAATCCTTTTTTTTTTTTTCCAGAAAGAAAATAGATATTTAGTAGGCTCATAGTGCCTGGTACTCATAATCATAATAGGAATCAGACCTGAGCCAAAAGCTGAAAGGCATCCTCTTACTTGATTCTCATAGCTCTTTTGAGGGAAGTGGTGATTATCCCATCTTACTGTTGCACAAACTGAGGCTCTGAGATTAGGTGACGAGTGCAAGTTTACACAGTTGGTACGTTGGCACAGGCACTTAACTTCATATTTGCATCAGTCAGCACAATGGGAGAGTTTGGGAAGGGGACACGTGTGATAATCAGAGATTACTGCCTGTTGTTGAGTCGTACGTGAAACATGTTAGACACCTGTTTTCAATCCATCCCGATGGTCCTGAAGCCTATTGATTGATTGATTGATTGATTGATTGATTTATAGCTGTTCAGAACATTTATTACTCCAGAAATGATTTCTTTTATGAGTATACACTTAGTGGACTTTTAAAATTAAAATAAAGAAAGAAAAGAAAAAAAACCTTGATTTGCCATAAATAAATGAGAGGTTGTAAGGAATTCTCAGAGATTAGGACTTGGCGCTTTCACTGTGGGGCCCAGGTTTTTTGTTTTGTTTTTTTATACTGCAGGTGCTTATTAGGCATCAATTTTATACACATCAGTGTACACATGTCAATCCCAATCACCCAGTTCAGCACACCACCATCCCCACCCCACCACGCTTTTCCCCCCTTGGTGTCCATACAGTTTTTCTCTACATCTGTGTCTCTACTTCTGCCCTGCAAACCGGTTCATCTGTACCATTTTTCTAGGTTCCACATACATGCGTTAATATACGATATTTGTTTTTCTCTTTCTGACTTACTTCACTCTGTATGACAGTCTCTAGATCCATCCATGTCTCAACAAATGACTCAATTTCGTTCTTTTTTTATGGCTGAGTAATATTCCATTGTATATATGTACCACATCTCCTTTATCCATTCGCCTGTCGATGGGCGTCTACATTGCTTCCATGACCTGGCTATTGTAAATACTGCTAGAGTAAACATTGGGGCGCATGTGTCTTTTTGAATTATGGTTTTCTCTGGGTATATGCCCAGTAGTGGGATTGCTGGATCATGTGGTAATTCTGTTTTTAGTTTTTTAAGGAACCTCCGTACTGTTCTCCATAGTGGCTGTATCAATTTACATTCCCACCAACAGTGCAAGAGGGTTCCCTTTTCTCCACACCCTCTCCAGCATTTGTTGTTTGTAGATTTTCTGATGATGCCCATTCTAACTGGTGTGAGGTGATACCTCATTGTAGTTTTGGTTTGCATTTCCCTAATAATTAGTGATGTTGAGCATCTTTTCATGTGCTTCTTGGCCATCTGTATGTCTTCTTTGGAGAAATGTCTATTTAGGTCTTCTGCCCATTTTTGGATTGGGTTGTTTGTTTCTTTAATATTGAGCTGCATGAGCTGTTTATATATTTTGGAGATTAATCCTTTGTCCGTTGATTCATTTGCGAATATTTTCTCCCATTCTGAGGGTTGTCTTTTCATCTTGTTTATGGTTTCCTTTGCTGTGCAAAAGCTTTGAAGTTTCATTAGGTCCCGTTTGTTTATTTTTGTTTTTATTTCCATTACCCTAGGAGGTGGATCAAAAAAGATCTTGCTGTGATTTGTGTGAAAGAGTGTTCTTCCTGTGTTTTCCTACTGTCCGGTCTTAGGTTTAGGTCTCGAGTCCATTTTGAGTTTATTTTTGTGTATGGTGTTAGGGAGTGTTCTAATTTCATTCTTTTACATGTAGCTCTCCAGTTTTCCCAGCACCACTTATTGAA
>NC_041231.1:21509324-21509671 GCF_002837175.3 Physeter macrocephalus
TATTTTTTTGAGGATTTTTGCATCTATATTCATCAGTGATATTGGTCTGTAATTTTCTTTTTTTGTAGTATCTTTGTCTGGTTTTGGTATGAGGGTGATGGTGGCCTCACAGAACGAGTTTGGGAGTGTGCCTTCCTCTGCAATTTTTTGGACGAGTTTGAGAAGGATGGGTTTTAGCTCTTCTCTAAATGTTTGATAGAATTCACCTGTGAAGCCATCTAATCCTGGACTTTTGTTTGTTGGAAGATTTTTAATCACAGTTTCAATTTCATTACTTGTGATTGGTCTGTTCATATTTTCTGTTTCTTCCTGGTTCAGTCTTGGAAGGTTATACCTTTCTAAGAATT
>NC_041231.1:21509874-21510953 GCF_002837175.3 Physeter macrocephalus
GGCTAATGGTTTATCAGTTTTGTTTATCTTCTCAAAGAACCAGCTCTTAGTTTTATTGATCTTTGCTATTGTCTTCTTTGTTTCTATTTCATTTATTTCTGCTCTGATCTTTATGATTTCTTTCCTTCTGCCAACTTTGGGTTTTGTTTGTTCTTCTTTCTCTAGTTCCTTTCGGTGTAAGGTTAGATTGTTTACTTGAGATTTTTCTTGTTTCTAGAGGTAGGCTTGTATAGCTATAAACTTCCCTCTTAGAACAGATTTTGCTGTATCCCATAGGTTTTGGATTGTCGTGTTTTCATTGTCGTTTGTCTCTAGGTATTTGTTGATTTCCTCTTTGATTTCTTCAGTGATCTCTTGGTTATTCAGTAATGTATTGTTTAGCCTCCATGTGTTTGTGTTTTTTACGTTTTTTTTCCCTGTGTTCATTTCTAATCTCATAGCATTGTTGTCATAAGAGATGCTTGATATGATTTCAGTTTTCTTAAATTTACCAAGGCTTGATTTGTGACCCAAGATGTGATCTATCCTGGAGAATGTTCCATGCACACTTGAGAAGAAATTGTAATCTGCTGGTTTTGGATGGAATGTCCTATAAATATCAATTAAGTCTATCTGGTCTGTTGTGTCATTTAAAGCTTCTGTTTTCTTGTTAACTTTCTGTTTGGATGATCTGTCCATTGGTGTAAGTGAGGTGTTAAAGTCCCCCACTGTTATTGTGTTACTGTCGATTTCCTCTTTTATAGCTGTTAACAGTTGCCTTATGTATTGAGGTGCTCCTATGTTGGGGGCATATATATTTATAATTGTTATATCTTCTTCTTGGATTGATCCCTTGATCATTATGTAGTGTCCTTCCTTGTCTCTTGTAACATTCTTTATTTTAAAGTCTATTTTATCTGATATGAGTATTGCTACTCCAGCTTTCTTTTGATTTCCATTTGCATGGAATATCTTTTTCCATCCCCTCACCTTCAGTCTGTATGTGTCCCTAGGTCTGAAGTGGGTCTCTTGTAGACAGCATATAGATGGGTCTTGTTTTTGTATCCATTCAGCAAGCCTGTGTCTTTTGGTTGGAGCAT
>NC_041231.1:21511689-21554166 GCF_002837175.3 Physeter macrocephalus
TTAATGTTGTCCCAGAGGTCTCTTAGGCTGTCTTCATTTCTTTTCATTCTCTTTTCTTTATTCTGTTCTGCGGCAATGAATTCCACCATTCTGTCTTCCAGGTCACTTATCCATTCTTCTGCCTCAGTTATTCTGCTATTGATTCCTTCTAGTGTAGTTTGCCTTTCAGTTATTGTATTGTTCATCTCTGTTTGTTTGTTCTTTAATTCTTCTAGGTCTTTGTTAAACATTTCTTGCATCTTCTCGATCTTTGCCTCCATTGTTTTTCCGAGGTCCTGGATCATCTTCACTATATTATTCTGAATTCTTTCTTCTGGAAGGTTGCCTATTTCCACTTCATTTAGTTGTTTTTCTGGCGTTTTATCTTGCTCCTTCATCTGGTACATAGCCCTCTGCCTTTTCATCTTGTCTGTCTTTCTGTGAATGTGGTTTTTGTTCCACAGGCTGCAGGATTGTAGTTCTTCTTGCTTCTGCTGTCTGCCCTCTGGTGGATGAGGCTATCTAAGAGGCTTGATGGGAGGGACTGGTGGTGAGTAGAGCTGACTGTTGCTCTGGTGGGCAGAGCTCAGTAAAACTTTATTCCGCTTGTCTGCTGATGGGTGGGGCTGGGTTCCCGCCCTGTTGGTTGTTTGGCCTGAGGCAACCCAGCCCTGGAGCCTACCTGGCTCCTTGGTGGGGCTAATGGCAGACTCTGGGAGGCCTCATGCCAAGGAGTACTTTCCAGAACTTCTGCTCCCAGTGTTCTTGTCCCCACGGTGAGCCACAGCCACCCCCGCCTCTGCAGGAGACCCTCCAACACTAGCAGGTAGGTCTGGTTCAGTGTCCCTTGGGGTCACTGCTCCTTCCCCTGGGTCCTGATGCACACACTGCTTTGGGTGTGCCCTCCAGTAGTGGAGTCTGTGTTTCCCCTAGTCCTGTCAAAGTCCTGCAATCAAACCCCACTAGGCTTCAAAGTCTGATTCTGTAGATATTCCTCCTCCCATTGCCAGACCCCCAGGTTGGGAAGCCTGACGTGGGGCTGAGAACCTCCACTCCAGCGGGTGCACTTCTGTGGTATAAGTGTTCTCCAGTCTGTGAGTCACCCACCCAGCAGTTATGGGATTTGATTTTACTGTGATTGTGCCCCTCCTACCATCTCACTGTGGCTTCTCCTTTGTCTTTGGATGTGGGGTATCTTTTTTGGTGAGTTCCAGTGTCTTCCTGTCGATGATTGTCCAGCAGCTAGTTGTGTTTCTGGTGTTCTCACAGAGGGAGTGAGAGCACGTCCTTCTACTCCACCATCTTGGTTCCTCTCCCCTGGTGCCTCTTATGTATAATAAATCTTGGAAAACTTGGTTTACCCTTTACAGCCCAGAAGACAGGGTATGTGTTCACCAATCACCACCATTTTCCCCTAGACATGTACCTCATCACCATCATTTCCAAATGTGTTCTAACTGACTCAAAGAAAAAACACTGAGTGACTCTATTTCTCAGGGTGAGAGGAGGAGAAGGGGCACTTAACACAGATTTATTATCTTACAGTTCTGGAAGGCACAAGTCTGAAATATGTCTTTCTGGAGTATAATCAAGGTGTTGGCAGGGCTGCATTGCTTTCTGGAGGCTCTAGAGGAGAATCTGTTTCCTTGCCTTTTCCTGCTTCTAGAGGCTGCCTGCTTCCCTTGGCTCGTGGCCCCTTCTTCCATGTTCAGCACCAGCAACGTTACCTCTGTCTTCTGTAGCCACATCTTCCTCTACCTTTGTCTTCCACTTTTTTTTCTGTTGCAGTAAAATACACATAACATGAAATTTACCATCTTAACTACTTTTGAGAGTGCAGTTTCAGTAGTGTTAAGTATATTCGCATTGTTCTAAAACCAATCTCCAGAACTTTTTCATCTTGCAAAACTAAAACTCTTTATCCACTGGACCACTCCTCATTCCCTCCTTGCCCCGGCCCTTGGCAACCACCATACTACGTTTTATTTCTACGAATGTGACTACTTTGGATGCCTCATCTAAGTGGAATCATACAGTATTGGTCTTTTTGTGACTGGCTTATTTCACTTTGTTTGAAATATTACATTTTAAATGAACCTTTTCTCTAACATCTAGAAATGGAAAATCAGTCATGGTTGTCATAAGAGAAGGAATAGCCATAAAAATGAATACAATGAAAACAGCCCATTATTAGATGCTAGCTGGGTTCTACTGGCTCATGGACACTCTGATGTTCTTACCTCCCTTTGAGATCGGCAGATATTAGCAAGATGTATCAGTACCAGACTGAGACTCTTGCTTTTTCACACTCTGGAGGAAAGAAAGACATTGGAGAAAGCAAAACTCTCTTGTTACGTGAGTCAGTGTTAATTCAAGGACTGTCCTTGTACCACTTAAAAATGGTTCAGGTGCTACTGGCGTTCACCACTGGAGAACATCCAGAGAGGAAAGAGGAAAAGGGCAGGTACAGCGAATGAGCAAATGATGTCAGTGAAGAAACAGATATTGTTCCTGGAGTATTTGGAGTGCCATTGGGTGCACAGAAACCAAAAAGGGGCTCTGCCATCCTTCCTTCCTTCGCCTGGACAGATTCCAGTTGATTGTCAATTATGTGTCACCAGGAGGTGAGAAAAGTCAGTTTAATTCCCCATGAAAATTAGGACTTGACCTGATTCTGTGTCTTTACTCCGAGTACCTGGTGCTTGGAAGTTGCTCATTAGTCCCTTCGTGTAACCCCCTTGAGATCACCAACCTTCAAATGAATCTGCAGTCTGAGCACTATCTCTGCACTGGGGGTCAGATGGAACGTCAGATGGGGTCTGCCGAGAGTCTGTCGCTGCATTCTGGCCGTAGGCGCTAAACTGTGGGTATCTTAGCAAATCCAGGATAACTTCTTGGGGACCCATTTTTTCCCCTCTTTGGACTCTACCCAGCATCCTGGCTAGAACGAAGGAAACGATGCGTCACTTAACATGCGCAAAAGGAAAGGGGAAAAATCCTTGTTCCTCTTTTCCTGGAGAAACTCTCTCTATATTTCTGCCTAGTATTTTACCTACTGGAATATTCTTTCTTCCATTCCTTTGTTAGTTAAAGGAGAATGCAGAGATCTCACTGGGGGTTTATGGTTTTAAACAAGAATTGTTGTGATGAAGGTTTGGGAGTCACATCAGAGCAATTTGTCCCTCCCTAAAAATTCGTTCTAGTGTTTCTGTATGTTTAGGGTGGGGATAAAGGTAAGCCCAGGACCATCTCTAGGTCCAGTGCATCTTTTAGGGTTCCTGCTTTCACTCCCACGGTGGACTCCCCACACCCAGCCCCACCTTAATAGACTCACGAAGGATTCTGTCCTGGGTCCAAATCCTCGCCTTAAATGCCTTAGGGATGAGCGAATACCAGGAATGTAGCCCAGTGTTCCAGGTGAGGTTTTTACTGTCATTTCAAACACCTCTCAGAGACCCAGCCGCCCTGAGTATCTTACCTTTCGTTATTAATTCGCTTTTTTTTTTTTTTTTTATGATCAGAGATTTACCGGCCCCCTAAAAGAACTCCAGGGGCCTTTACCTACTTTTATCACACTGTCTTGTAGTCCTAACCGGAGATAACTGTTTGCTTGGGGAGAGAAGGAACTTTTGTTGGTCATTTCAGATAGGATACCATATGTCAAATTTGTAAAATCTTGTTAACATTGTGTTTTCTTCGCTAGAGAATTACCCTCTAGTCTGGGAAAACAGAGCTGCCAATTACAGCAGCCTCCTGCTGTGAATAAACTGGTGTTATATTCCCAGACATCAGGCTAGGCGAGGAAAGAGCCCCCAATTGCCTTTTCCTTTCTTGCCTGATAGAGCTTTAGAGTAGAGCATAATTAGCTTGACTGACAATAAGGAAAATACAGACTTCAGTATCTGTTTTTATTTTAAGGTCTTCCTGTTTTGGAGACGTATTCCAACCCCGTTCTACAATGTATTCCTCAATGTAAAAATTCAGTCAATTTGCAGGGCCAGAATTTGCTTCAAATGTTCAAAAGAAAGATAAATGAATCTACCTTGTGACCCAAGAAACAGGTATAACAGACTGCGACTATTAAAAAAGAAACCATAAATCCCTGTGGCAGTAGAGCTAGTAAATTTTTTTAAGCTGACTCCTTTGGGGGGAATTTGGATCCTGCACTTTCTTAATTTTACTGGGACAGAGATATTGCAAAAGGAAAATTGTTTCTCTGGCACTAAAGACAAATAATGTGTGACAATCACTGTGACTTCCCAATAGCCGTTTTCTGATCCTCAGCAGTTGGCTCCATCCTTGTATAGAGATGGGGTCTCGTTCATCAACTCCGGCCCCTTCAGAGGTTTTCCTTGAAAAATGAGAGAGGGATATTTTGTTTCATTGGGGGTTTTGTTTTCCCAATGTCCTCCTTGCATTTTGCAGCCTGGAAACAAGCAACTTGGTGGATGTTCGGTCCACATCTTCTGCCACCATGCCTAAGGAAGGCGATTTGTTTTAGGAAGGGGATGATTGATCTGAGGTGAAGGAAGGGAGATATACAAAAAAAGGGGAGAGGCTGAGAGTCAAGATGCAAACACTAAAAATCACAAAAGAAAGTACACGTCATCCTTCATCAAATACTTAGCAAGTGCCCAGCATATACCAGGCACCAGGCTAGGCTCTGGGGGTAAAGCAGTGGATAAGACACCAACTCTTCCCTTGAGGGCTTCTATTCTAGTGGGGGAAAGAGAGGAAGCATACTCTCTTCCAGTATAATTAAACGCATTACAGTACAGGTAATCAGCCTGGAAACAACTTAGCCACTGAAAGATGTGATCGGGGGCATCCAAAGTCCTAGCAGAGCAGAGTCTGGTTCTAGATTTTTAAAAAGAGACACCCTTTTTCTAAGTTATAAATCCTCTTAGAGTAGACGTCTGTATATAGAGTTTCCAAGGAATGAGGAACTGCTGGAATAAGTGGTATCACGCGAATGATAAAACGGCTTCCCATGCTACTAGCCTCCTGGGTCGTCTTGACCCTGAGCAACCACGTAGCCCCCTGATACTGTCCTAGGATCAGCCTCTTCCATCTGAGGGTCTCAGCTGCCTGCTTCTTGACTTTGCTGGACCTTCCTTCCCAAGTCTGATAGAGTGAGGACGGGCCCTGCTTGAGGTCACAGTGCAGTGAGCCCCAGGAGAGCAGGGATTCTGCCACACCCCTCCCCCCCATAAGAGGACCACTTCTTCTGGCAGCTTGCCTTCTCTCCTCGCAATGTCTGCAGACCTTTCTTGCAAGGCTAAAAGTTTATCCTCGCATCTTTCTTTGCCTTTTCCTTTCCATCCTTGGTGGTCTCAACAGTGAGTAGTCACAAAACAAGCAGAGCAGCTAAAGACGGTGGAATATTTTGTTGGTTAAGCACACAAGCTTGGAAGCAAGACAGACCTGGGTGTGAATCCCGACTTTGGACGTAATACTTAGCCCTCTAAACTTTGTGTTCTCATTTGTAAAAGTGTGACCAGTATTGCTTATGGAAAAAGGATGTTGAGAAATGTGATAATGTGAGCAAGGTGCTTAGCATGGGACCTGGTATCTGGTGGTGTCCACTTCATACGTACATGGCTGCCGCCACTGCTTCTTAGTTAATTGAGAGAATGGGGCCAGCCCCCAACGGCCCATGCAGAGGGATCAAAGGGCTTGGTTTTCCCTCGACATGCCCTTGTACCCAAACTTAAATGTTAGACTTCTGGCTACATTATGCAATAGGAAGAAAACGTCTACAACTTAAATGGAATCAGGTTCTCTTTAAAGGTTCACAAGCCATAGCACACTTCAGTGATAAAATTGTGATTTTTACACCTCTGGAGCAAGTTTACCGTTGAGGTTTTTCTGAGCCTTCCAGTTACAGGCCTGAACAATGAAAAACGGAAGGATAAAGAAAGCATCGTTTCAAATGCGTAATCTATTTGACACCTTGCTTTTTATATAATTGAAAGAACACACATCCCAAATTACGCTGGAGCAAAAGATGATAGATGGTATCGATGTGAAACATGAAAGACGAAGTCTAGTTTTTTTTTCCTCGTTAATGAATATTGAGCAAATAAATAGAGCATTTCAGGACCCCGGAATATATGGGATGCTGTGTATTTATTTTCTTCATTACTCTGGCCACAGTGTCACCCAGGAGTATCTCAGAGATGACAACCAGGCAATAAAGACAACTCTGTCCAGGCCCTGGCCCTGCCAGCGTGAATCATGGCTCTTTCTCTGGCCGCCCCATGACTGAACCCCTCTCCTTGGGGAACCTCGGGCTGTGGGTGACTCGGCAGTTGCCGTGACATGTACTTTTTCACACATGTGTCATGTGACTGTGGTAGGATACAGCCACTGGCTACAGAACCATCCAGATAACTTAATGCTGTCTCCCACATCTCTCTATGAAAGAGCAAATTTATAGTCTAGGTGAAAAGTTTGGGGTTTCTTTTCCAGATTATCATGAAAACTTGATGCTTGCAGGGTGCAGGCGGGGAGACAGTGTCTCTAAACAGATGAATGAAGAAAACCACCTATTTTTATTTATTTATTTCTTTTTTTTTTTTTTTGCGGTACGCGGGCCTCCCACCGTTGTGGCCTCTCCGGTTGCGGAGCACAGGCTCCGGACGCGCAGGCTCAGCGGCCACGGCTCACGGGCCCGGCCGCTCCGCGGCACGTGGGATCCTCCCGGACCGGGGCGCGAACCCGCGTCCCCTGCATCGGCAGGCGAACTCTCGACCACTGCGCCACCAGGGAAGCCCAAAACCACCTATTTTTAACAGAAACACATTTGCGGTAATCAACACTTCATATGTTCGTGAGATATGTTCCACTAACACAGATCTTACTGGTGTTTATTTGCTTAATGGGGGGGTAGGGAAGGTAGTGTCCAAAGGATTTATTATAATATTTCTGAGGCCTCCAAATGCATACTACTTACCCCAAGTTTATATAGCTTCCTGAATTCTCTGCAAAGTTGGCTAAGAATGGGTGTGAGATACTAGAAATAAAAACTTACACACGTAACATAGGCCTGATGAAATGGTTAGCTCTTTTCAAGGCTGGCTATTTTCACTAAAATATTATAGGGTTTAGATTTTCAACCATTTCCTAACATGACTGGATGAGACCCAGTGCTAGTGTGTGTTGACTTACTCATTTTGAGACCCATTTGACACAAATTATAATGAGTAATAGTAAATAGAACATGAATCCCTGTATTCATGTCTAATCCATAGAGGAGCTGTGCTAAATTCACTAACTGGATGAAAATAAGCCTTGTTAATTTGTTTCTTTGTTCTTGATTGATTACAGAAGCTTACTAAGAGTGCACTCACATCACATTCAATGCTAAAACTCTTCATTTAGCAAATGTGGCATCGTAAATAAAGAAAATGATTGTTCTACACTAGCTAGAAATCTAACATGCTCCCAGAGGAGAATTTAGAAATTTCTTAATTCGTACGAAACCTATAGTTTCCAGCGGATTGTCAAGATAAACCAGATGTTGAGGCTTCAGAATGTTGGTCCCATTTATTTTGGTCTTGATGACCCCGACAGATGAGGGGCTAGCTGGCTTGCCGATCGGGTCTGTGGTGATCTTCAGCCGTCATGATGGAAAAGAAAGCTCCTTCCTGGGGACTTCCCTGGCGGTCCGGTTAAGACTCCACGCTTCCACTGCAGGGGGCACGGGTTCGATCCCCTGGTTGGGGAACTAAGATCTCGCATGCCGACCAGCCAAAAAAAAAAAAGCTCCTTTCCATGGAGGACACAACTCATAACTCAGGCACTCAGGCTCACCAGAGAGAATGTTAGCGTCTGTCATTATCGTCCCAATCACCATTCTCTCACCAATTGCTGTATTTTCAGTCACAGGATTCTTTGGCTGTTCATTCTCAAAACCAGCAAACTTTCTGTTGCATAAAAGCACCACAACAAAAACCCTACGATGTATGTATGAGAATTCTAACAAGAGATTTTCCCATCTCCCATAAACCTTGTCATCTACCTTTCTTCACTTGAAATGGGAGGTGCAGTGAGCTCCGGTGGAAAAGGCAGGTGTGGACCGCACAGGCCGACATCTGGATGTGACTTTTGATTACCACATCCCAGCAGGGTGACCTTGGGCAAGTACCTAACTGCTCTGGGTCCTGGGTTCCTCGTCGATGACGCTGGAATAGAAGAGAGTGCTTAACTCATAAAGTTATTTTGAGGGCTAAGTGAGAACACGTAGCTAAGGTTCCTAGCACTGTGCTAGCATACAGTAGGTGTCCAGTACATCCTAGATTGCCATTAAAAGCTCAGATATGCACAAAAGTTGGAGGAAAATTACTTTAAATGGAGACAAGATTCAGAAATATGTGCGGTGAGACAGAGGACAGGGAGTTACCTGACCCTGTAAGATGAGCTCATTTGAATTTTTTCAAAGCAGTGAAAGAAACTAACACTCCGGTGTGGCCAGTCTCTGAAGGAGCAGTGTTGGCCTCTGATTTGGGAGCAGTCAGCTGACAGCTGTTATGGGCACCTGCTGGACACAGAGGTGAATCCACCCACTGGGACCACCCTGGTGCCTCCTGTTTTCTGATCACGTTGATGAAGAAAGCGAAGCCCCCCAAGGTCAACCGCAGCCAGTTGATGAGGGCCACATTTGGAGGGTCCACTGTGTTCAGGGTCCTTAACCGCGAAAAGGGATGAAAAGCAAGGGCAGGGCGTGGTTTTCCCCATTGGTATCCAAACCCCAGGTCTCTGCACCCGAATGCCTCTCCAGTTGCCACAGCAGAATTTCTGCCGACTCTGCCCTTCCACGTCCCCGGCGTGGCAGGCACTGGGTTGGCAGGGTGATGGGAAACAGTGCCCACAAGACAGGGGCTTGATGTGGAAGAAGAGGTCAGCAGAAGCCCAAGGGGATACGTGGGAACAGCAGGCACCCTAGCAGTGTGGCTGCCCCCCGCATCCCTGAATTGTTTCCAGCTAGAGCCGGACAAGCCCACATGGGGGGCCATTCTTCACCAATATGTACCATTTTTTCACCAACACCATTTCTCTGTTCCTGAGCCTGGATGGTTCTCTGCATGTGCGCTAAAGCTGCAATTTCTGCTCACCACCCCCCTCCGCAGAGACTTCTTCGAAATGAACACTGTGTTTTAGTGTACTGTTGGAATTTCTATAATTTAAATGTTAATATATCGATATAAGTACCATTATTCCCTTTTTAATTTTCCCACGTCAAGTGTGGGGAGACCATCTTCTCGAAATCAACAAAAGGAATTCATAGCATAGAAATTAAGTCCTTTGTTATATTATTCATCTCTGTGTCTAAATTTTACATCTTGCTAGGTAGTGGTGTAGCGATCATAGCTGTCTTTAAAGCAATGGACCTAACCTATCGAAGGATGGATAAGTGGACATCCTTTGTCTTAGCTTCCATTATACATGAAACTGTTACTTTGGTTCGAGGCCTGTGTCTCTTTACTATTTATCAGTATTATTCCGGAAGAAAAGATGAAAGTCATTTGCTTCACATTTGAAAATATGATCATTTATTTAAAATGTTAGCAGTAATTGGGGTTCCCTGGTGGCGCAGTGGTTGAGAGTCCGCCTGCCAGTGCAGGGGACACGGGTTCGAGCCCTGATCGGGGAAGATCCCACGTGCCGCGCAGCAGCCAGGCCTGTGCAGCACAGCTGCTGAGGCCCGCGCGCCTGGAGCCCACGCTCCGCGACAGGAGAGGCCACCGCGGTGAGGGGCCCGCGCACCGTGGCGAGGAGTGGCCCCCACGTGCCGCAACTGGAGAAAGCCCTCGCACAGCAATGAAGAGCCAGCGCAGCCAAGAATGAATGAATGAATGAATAAATAATAAAATGTTAGCAGCAATTAAGGCACATATTTCTAGAAATATGATTATGTTTTTTTACCAATAGGCATTATTTTGTTTTACTTGAGTCAAAATTTTATTCAACCATAAATGTAAACCTTGATTGTATCTTAGAAGAATAATATGGGCCTATTCACTGAGGACTTTGTTAGGAGGAACAGCGCTAAAGTGAAAGATGCTCTGCTATCAGGGTGAAGGGAGTATTTGCCAACTCTAGGCAAGTCTCACCACCTGACCTTAATGAGTCCACCACCAGTGGGGAAGGTATCGCTGTGATACCAAGAGAAACACACACACACAAGAGCTTTGTCCCTCTTAGATACCCAGGAAACCAACATTTGTACTTAGACTGTATGAATAACGCATTGGATTTTTGACCCTAACACTGCTCCCATAAAGCAAGGACCGTCTTCTGACTGTTGACCACTGAAGTTTAAATGTGTTTCTCACTACTGCCCTTACTGCTGGTTTTAAGCAGCACAGAAGAAACGGTTATTATTGATGCAGGCTTTGTGTTCCCTCTACCGGTTCTGTAATTAACTAGTAAGTCTAATTCCCATAACTATGCTGATGTCATCGATTATTTTTGAGTATGGACATGGAACCACCCCAATCAGCATGTCTGTTCAGATAGCATCAGGAAAATGAGCAGGAGGTCAGACGAGGACAGTTGGCCTCATGAGGAAAGTGAAGAAAATGGACATTTTGACGAGTCTGAATCTGTGTGTGAAAAACCTAAACACTGTTTTATGCTTTTATTTGCTCAATACTGGAAAAAATGATGTGTCGTCGTTTAAACTGACAGAATGCATCCCCCCCTCTCAGAGGATTTTGGGAACAAATACGACTTTTTCATCTTTAGAACAAAATCTACTGTAATACCTGTTTTGCAGGTGAGAAAAATAGAAGCTCAGAAATCATATATGCCTGACTTCCGGAAGTCTCTACAGGCTAAGAAAACAGATTTCTGTAGGTGGCACGTAGTAGCCAATGTCTTGACTTCGGATCTGAAACGTGTTTTTCTACCAATGTGGGGATTGTAATATAGCCATTTCTTAATGTCAGCACAGCATCATGTGATCAGTAAGAGCAAAAGTTCTACAGTTGGATCAACCGCGGATGAATTGTGGTTCCAGCACTTACTGTGTGATTCTGAGTCGGTTACCTAACCTTCTTGACCTCACCTTTCTTGTCCATAAATTAGAAAGAATATTCTAGGTAAGAGTTTATACCTCATGGAGTTACTGTAAGGACTAAATGACGTAACGCCATGGTACAGAGTAATTCTTAGAGTGTATTGATGATGATGATTTGGGAACAGTCTTTGGTCGTTACTCATGGTGATTCTTTCTCTAATATGAAAACAGCTTTTTTCCCAATTATGAAAACTATAAACTTGCTAAGGATAAGGGTTCAGTTCAGTAGGAATATATGTACATACCTAAACCAACAGCTTGGAACAGGAGGTGCAAACTTGATGGAACTCCAGGAGAAACCAGCCAGTGCACAAGAAAGTACAGAAATTCAGACATATTTCCTAGGGGTGATAAGTCAATCAAACCAAAATGTCAATGCAAAAAAATAAATAACAAATAATAACGATAATGATGTACTGGGATAACAGCTGATTCAAATCAGCTGTTATCCCAGTACACAGAGATTGAATAAACAGCCTCTGGATGTTATGTATTCATTTATGTATGCATGCATTTGTTTTTAATCCACCTATTTAGTTCTCTATGTAAAATAATTCCACACTGTTCATGCTTGTCCTAGAACCTCCTATTTCTCAGTCAGCACCATGTTCTAGCAATCTCTCCATGGCAATAAATGTAGATCTTTACCACAGTCATGGTCAGTCAGTGTTATCCTTGGCTTGCTTGGTCTTTAGTGTTTATAGATACTACTCCACCCAGCTTAATGACTGTGTTCTTAGGTAATGCACATAATTCCAGTAACAACCGAGGTAAAGCAGACAGAAGAGGTAAATCTGGAGTCAGGATACATGCAGTGCTTCCCAAAGCCAGATATTGGTAATTCTTGAACTATTCACATCGGCCCCTTTCTCTGACCCCTGTCAGGGGAGAGTTTGGTGCCACGTTGATGTTGTGGCACATCACGTTGCTCAGGTCGGGTGGGTGGGAGTCATTGCTAATGGGTCATGCAGGGGCTTGGGGAAGAGGCGCCTAGAAACTAAGAGAATCATCTCCTCTGAGTCTCTCCGGGCTCTCTAATTTGCTGGCTCTTGTAGGTTTGGCTGAGACCCCTCGTGTTGATGTATGGGGCAGGCATTTCAGCCACGTGCATGAAAGTCTTCTGAAACATACCTGCCTGTGGTACAGAGCCCACAGTCCTGCCCAAGGGGCGCTGCCATTGCTATTTGTTTTCAAGCTGGTTTAAAAATAGGGAACCGTGTGCTAGATTAGCTTGCTGCCATCTGATTATTTAGCTGTAATCTGTACCTGTACTTTTCACAGGCCTTGGCTACCCTCTCCCTTGAAAATATTTGGAATTTATTCTTCAAACAGCGTAGCCCACTTTGGTTGTTGACTTAAAGCGTGCTAGAGGTTTTATAATGGTTATTTATATTGGCCAGCACTGACCCCTCTGTGAAATGACCTGTTGATGTTGGACGAGGATAAGAAACACTGAATACAATGTAGGAAATGGAGAGAGATCAAAAAGAATGAGTGTTAGCTCAGTAACAATGCTTCATGGGCTTACGCGGAGATCAATGGTCTGTGCATGTGAGGTTTTCAGAATCATATTGTTTGGCCCACTTGGAGGCATTAGGCATTCTCTTCTGAGATATTTAAGAAAGTCGTTCAAACTGTGTTTTTCATTATAATATCAACGTTATTGACTGTTGATTGTTGTCTACAATATTGTAGACAAAATCGTTGTCTAAAAGTAAGATTATAAAAAACTATGTATATGTATTGTATAGATATTGTCTAAAAGTATAAGATTATAACAAGCTATGTATATACAGATTTTCATATACTTCAAGCATGAAGAAAACGACTTTATGTACATGGAAATTACTGTGCTTTAAAAAAAATAATAAAGCCAGTGTAAAGTAAGTGTTTCTGTGAAGTAAGTCCATTTCTGTGGACTCTTCCAGAATTACCGTGAACGACTGTTGATTGTTGTCTACAATATTGATTGTAGACAAAATCGTTGTCTAAAAGTAAGATTATAAAAAACTATGTATATGTATTGTATAGATATTGTCTAAAAGTATAAGATTATAACAAGCTATGTATATACAGATTTTCATATACTTCAAGCATGAAGAAAACGACTTTATGTACATGGAAATTACTGTGCTTTAAAAAAAATAATAAAGCCAGTGTAAAGTAAGTGTTTCTGTGAAGTAAGTCCATTTCTGTGGACTCTTCCAGAATTACCGTGAACGCACTCACAGGCCTGCCTGGCTGCAAAGGAAGTAGCATACTTTCTCCCAGCTGTTTTCTCTCATCATTACACTTTTTTTTCTTTCTCATTATTCAGTCTCAGAGTGTCTGTCTGTCTGTGGCACATTTCCAATATCATTCCTCTCTGTACAAATGTCAGATACGAGACAAGAGAATATGTATGTTTGACAGCTGCCCAATAAATTAGGCAGAGGAACAAGTTAAGGACAACTGCAGGGGACTTTCAAACAAACAAACACGTGGCCGGTAAAAAAGAATTTCCTGTGGAAAGCTTGTTTTGTCGGCACCAGTTGTTACTTGGTGAATAACTCACAAATTCATTCTACTGTATGCTTTTAGTCAAGTGTCTAGCATGGTGTTGGGGATAGCACTGGAGGAGGTCAAAACTTGAAACCAAATAAAATATGTTGCCCCCAAAAGAGAGCATGTACTCTGGAATTCCAAGTATGCGATGAGTGCCTTAATAACACCACCCGTTGGGGGGCTCTGGGATGGTTCTAGAAGCCCCGCCCAGGCAGAACTGACTTGATCTTACCTTCAGTTCCCTGTGAGCATGGAGTTCCCAGCACATGGCTCTGCCCTCCGTGAAATGAGAGGAAAGTGAATTTAAAGAGAATTACCCAAAGTGTATTTTTCCATATCAGTTCTGGAGAGCTCTGTGTGGCAGACCTTTTGTGGTCTCTCGGGGGAAAATAACAAATGATTGTCATCACGTTGCTGGCAAAGAAAAGAAAAGTGTCTGTTACTTAGGTATCAGTCCACCTCCTACCATGCCTCTGCTTGAGACCCCCCTACCGATCTACCATATTGGCTATGTCTTTGTTTTAGTCCTATGTCCCACCCTCATCCCAAGAGTGTGTATATGTAGGATGATGGGTGGAGATTAAGGATTCATTCTGTAGCCCTGAGGCCCTTTGTCCTTTTCACGTGGGAATCAGACTCACCACAGTGGCCTCAGCTGCAGCCATGTTCCAACCAGCCAAGCCAGCTGGCCTGTAAACACATGGCAGCTCATTTCTTACATACACCAGTAGAGATCCAATTGTGTTAGGCTCTCACAGTTTTCTCCCTGTGTTCACTGTTTATTCTAGCAATGGATTCCTGTTACTTATGAGAACTGACTTCCCAATAAACAACGTGAGCAGAGTTATCTTTAAATCTCTGTTTGCAGGGCCGTGTGTGTGACGAGAAGCTAGTGGGTCTGGGGGGTTCAGTAGCAGGAAAGCGGATGACCTCATGTGATATTAAAAGATGATGGTGTGAGTGAGAGTTACCTGGCATCGGCAGGCGGGTCATTGTTTTAAGAAAGGGGAAGCTCTGCTTTAACACACGTGGGCGGATGTGCTGGGGAGGAAGGCTATTTACCTACCTCGTCAAGGTGCATATAGACAGGGAGTTGGCAGTTGAGCCCCTTTCTGAAACCAGTTTTGCTTTGGTGTTTTTCTCCTCTTCATTTACTCTTTAGTGACCCCGTTTCGCACATCCGTGCACCATGACCGAAGTGACAGACTTTGGTCCCTGTTGGATTAATCAGTGTGCTCTTTGATCCATGGCATGTGTTCCCCGTAGACACTGAAAGTCAGCACATTCAGCATTTGTGATCTGGCGGTTCAGAGTCGCTAACCGGGCTGAGGGGCTGGCTTGGGTATTTGTAGCCAAGATGCTCCTCTCCTTCTAGGTCTTTCTCTTTCTCACATAGCTACTCCCCACAACACAAACATGGGCTGTACCAGTCATTCCTTAGCAGTCAAAATTTGAGAGCAATTTTTTTTCTTTACGGCGCTTGCCCTGAAAGATACCATTAATTACTTTACTGCCTGTGGAATTGAGCCACTTTCGGTGTCCCTAGAGCCTGCCCCCCACCCGAAGGAGTATTTGCAGCTCCGGGAAACACAGCTCAGGATGTCGCCTGGCAAACAGTCCACTGACACTGTGCCTTGACTTTGGAAGTGAGATGTCAAGACTTTCCCTGACTTGATACTGGATTTCTCCAGTGTGGAGTTCACAGGTCAGGCTTGGCAGTCCTGGTGGGTTTTCCCAATGGTCTCGACTCCACACGGGTGGGAGTGAATCTGGAGTGTGTCAGCTTTTTTGTTGTTGTTTTTTCAAGGGCATGAGAAATGTTCCAAGTCATCTTAGAAATAATTATCAAGGGCAAGAACATTTCTGACCGTTAATTTCGATGGTCTCATCCAGAGGGTCCGATGGGCCAGCCTTTCTTCTTTGGCTTTTTAGTTCTCATCTTTCACAGGTGGGCGTGACCCAGCTAGAACAATCTTGGTGCTGTGCGCTGGTGGTTTTCATCCTTCTACCCTAGTTAGCAGAAATACCTGAATGCCTTCTGGAATGTGAGCTTATGTCCTAAACCAGCTTGACCATGTGTTTCTTCTCAATCTGGAAAACCCACAAGTCATTTGGAATGTATACATTTATTTACTAGGAGGAGGCTATTCTTTTATTAAAATGTATTCATTGTATATGTGGCATGTCCCCGTCCCCTCCCCTCCGCCCAAAAAAGGAAATGAACTGTGTCTGATTACATGCTAGGCCTCAATATCTGTTGGTCGAATGGATCAGCTTGAGTCTAGCTGTTCCACACCATTTGTATTCCATATGTTTGTGAATCATGATCCCAATATGTGCCTTCATTAGCAGTGTCACCCATGTTTAATGGGAGCTGAAATAGCTTAGTGGTAAGTTTAGCAAGGGCTGAAGAATGTTTAACACGGTCTAAGGATAAAGAAGAATGCCTACGGAGAAGGCTTACGGGATTCGTGGCATCTCAGTACAGGATAGAGTAATGTAGGATGGATTACACCCTGAGAGGCAAGGCTCAAATTAGAATTGGGGAAATATTTTCTAATAGCCAATGCTGTTAGAACTCGCTCTGGAGCTGAGTTGAATTATATTCTTCCTTTGGAGGCCTTTAACAAACTGTGAATTGAGAGTAAAAGAAAAAGCCTGGCCAGTCCAGTGTCTCTGAAGGACCCTTCTTCATGTCACCATCTTCCAAAGAAGCAACCCACAGGGTGTCCTGCGTGGCTGTTGGTGGCTGGGAGTGTGACCCCAACTCAGACACTGCCTGGGATGCTGGTTTTATTTTTTTAAGCCAACTGCCTTTTCCACAAAAAGCATGTAGGTAGAACATGAACTTCTTACACCCTGGGCTAAAACATTTTTTCTATATTCTTTTTCATACTCCTTTCTATTATGGGTAGGGTAGAATATAGTAGGATAGAAGATAGAATATAGGCTATTGATGATAGAATATAGGATATTGAATACAGGATATCGGATATTGAATATAGTACCCTGTGCTATACAGTAGGACCTTGTTGTTTATCCATCCTATATATACTAGTTTGCATCTGTTAATCCCAAGCTCCCAATCCTTCCCTCCCCCTTGGCGACCACAAGTCTGTTCTCTATGTGCGTGAGTCTGTTTCTGTTTCCTAGATAGGTTCATTTGTGTAATATTTTAGATTCCACGTATAAGTGATATCGTATGATATTTGTCTTTCTCTTTCTGACTTAACTTCGCTTAGTATGATCATCTCTAGGTCCATCCGTGTTGCTGCAAATGGCATTAGTTCATTCTTCTCTATGGCTGAGTAGTATTCCATGGTACATATGTACCACCTCTTCTTTATCCATTGATCGGTTGATGGACATTTAGGTTGTTTCCTTGTCTTGGCATCATGAATAGTGCTGCTCTGAACATAGGGGTGCACGTATCTTTTCGAGTTATAGTTTTCTCTGAGTACATGCCCAGGAGCGGGATTGCTGGATCATATAGCAAATCTATTTTTAGTTTGTTGAGGCGCCTCCATACTGTTCTCCATAGTGGCTGCACCACTTTACCTTCCCATCAACAGTATAAGAGGGTTCCCTTTTCTCCACACCCTCTCCAGCATCTGTTATTTGTAGACTTTTCAATGATGGCCATTCTGACTGGTGTGAGGTGATACCTCATTGTAGTTTTGATTTGCATTTCTCTAATGATTAGTGATGATGAGCATATTTTCATGTGCCTCTCGGCCATCTGCATGTCTTCTTTGGAGAAATGTCTATTGAGATCTTCCACCCATTTTTCAGTGGTGTTTCAACCTAATCAAAACATCTTTTAGTCACGGGAAGTCAGGAGTACAAGGGAATGTATTCTTTTCCAGCCTGTGCCGTACAAGTAAAAGTCCAGGTTGCCACTTATCATAGTTTAACGAAATGATCGATTCTAGCTTGCTTTGATTAAATTACATATTCAGTTATTTTTGTTTGAAATTAAATGCTTGATTATATTACTGAATGCTATGTAATTTTACGTGCATCCTTCCCTTATCTAACCATGAGGCATGGAGTGTGATTAACACTGTGGCTGCCAGGAGGAAGAAGCAAAATAATTATTTTTTCAGTACGCACGTCCTCATCATGATTCAGAAATCAATGTGCATCCTTGGAGGATCGGCACTCGCCATGGATTACAGACTCCAGGGTGGCCTTCCCTCATTTCCCTATGAATGTAAGACCTGGGGACTGAGGCTGGCCAGGCAGGTTTTTATTTCACTCTTTTTTAAAGACTCACGTTTAACTACAACCACTGGGACCTAAATCAGAGCATCCCGTGCCGAAATATGAATATTAATCAGACGCCAAGCCAGGGAGTTCCTCTTGGAGTTTGACAGTTTAAAGGATCAGTTAGTTAATTAGAAGGTGGCACGGCTTGCCGGGTCCCAAGGCTCTGACCTGCCTTCTGTCTCCTCTTTTTATTTTCTTTTTGACAAGTTGGATTACATCATTACTTGTAGTTTCACTTGTTAGCCCCGCCATGAAATGAGAATATTCTCAGCTGTAATTATCTGTGATTTCTTCTCCAGTCTCTCAAAGACCAGGCTTTCAATGAAACTCAAAGAAACATACAAACATTCGAGGTTCAAAGGCCTGTGAAAATCAGCCTTCCAGCCGGGCACACCACACACCAGCCACAACGCAGCGAGAAAACCAAGGGTCTTCACAGCATTGGAAATCGGGTCGTGGTCGTCATGGTGATTGTTTTAAAATAGAAAGACTCTGTTCTGACTTTGCTGCTGCAGGTGTGGATGTATCCTTCCAGGTGTTTCCGTGGCTTCTCTGGCTTGAGGTGTTAGCTATTGTGAATGCCTCCTCCGGGGGATGGCCGTGAATTATACCGGCCTGTGTTTCTTGCCTGCCCCTGGTGGCTAGAACAAAGCAGAGAATTGTGAACTTGTTTCCTTCTGAAGAAGAGACTGGCAGACAAGCCAAACCGTTTCGCGGCGGGAACCCTCAAACTAGGTAACTATTTACTAAGCCATGACATTTGCAAAATGCAGCCATTTACTTCTGAAACCATAAGCATGTTTGCTACCCAGGCCACGGAAGTCACTCCTAGAAAGAAATGAGAGCGTGTGATGATCATCAGAAGTGACTTTGGTTTGTCTCTGTTGTTGCATCTACCCTTCCCCACAATCAGGATGTTTATCGTATGATTCAGGGACCACCTACATGAAATACAAGGGTGCCAAGGTCTACCGCGTGGGTAGGGGTTAGGAATCTGTATTTAACAAACACAAACCTCTCACTTCCCTAGAGCGGGGGATTCTGATGCACCCCAAAGTCTGAGTAATTCTTTTCTAAATGTTTTGGGAGATTTTCCTTGCCATGATATTGCTCTTTTGCAAAGCTTCCTTTTATGTAAAGTTTGCATGTGGTCCATAGAGGAGCTTAATTCCCAGGAGGGAAAAGAAGACTCAGATCAGTGTTCAGCTCTTCAAGGGAAGCTTTTTCTGGTGCCCTATGTAGAAGGAACTCTTCTCCCTTTGCCCCACATGCTTCTGCATACATCTGTCAGATGTATGCATCTAAAGTGGATGGCACCATTTAGTGGACACATCTGTGGGCACAAGACACTGAGCTACTCAAGAGAAGGAACTAGGGTTTAGCATCACCTCTGGCAGACATTCATAATGAAAATTCAAATAAAAAGAAGAAGAAGAAGAAATCTACTGAGAACTTACCACGAATGCTTTGAGGCAGTCACTCTACTGAGTAACTCATAAAAGCTTTCCCTTTAGTCTTCACAACAGTCCTGCGTGCTTAGATGAGGAAACGGAGGATTAGGAAGAAACTTGCCAAGTCCCAAAGTCGTGTGCTAAATTAAAGGCGGAGCTGGGATTGGAAATGTGGTAGTCAGAGCCCTGAGCCCTGTCTCCTCACTCTGCTCTGCTGAACCTCACATGGTAGGTGCGTGTTTACAGGTAATGAAAGGGAAGCATATTTTTAGATGGAAGAGGGCACTTCTGCTGTGTTGAACTGCCGTTGACAGGAGTCCATAGAGAGGCAGGAGGAAGGAAATTAAGATCTGTGCTAGATGTTCCAGTGTCAAACTGGAAAGGCTATGGCATTTGAGTGTATCCAGCTTTATTTGTTTGTTTGTTTGTTTTTAAAATTTATTTATTTTTTTAATTTTTGGCTGCACTGGGTCTTCGTTGCTGCACTTGGGCTTTCTCTAGCTGTGGTTAGCGGGGCCTACTTTTCATTGCGGTGCGCGGGCTTCTCATTGCAGTGGCCTGTCTTGTTGCAGACCATGAGCTCTAGGCGTGTGGGATTCAGTAGTTGTGGCACACAGGCTCAGTAGTTGTGGCGCACAGGCTTAGTTGCTCCATGGCCTGTGGGATCTTCCTAGACCAGGGCTTGAAGCCATGTCCCCTGCATTGGCAGGCAGATTCTTAACCACTGCACCACCAGAGAAGCCCCTATTTGTTTTGTTTTGTGTGTGTGTGTGACATCTTTGTCTGGTTTTGGTATCAGGGTGATGGTGGCCTCAGAATGAGTTTGGGAGTGTTCCTCCGTTTGCTATATTTTGGAAGAGTTTGAGAAGGATAGGTGTTAGCTCTTCTCTAAGTGTTTGATAGAAGTCTCCTGTGAAGGCATCTGGCCCTGGGCTTTTGTTTGTTGGAAGATTTTTAATCACAGTTTCAATTTCAGTGCTTGTGCTTAGTCTGTTTGTGTTTTCTGTTTCTTCCTGGTTCAGTCTTGGAAAGTTGTACTTTTCTAAGCATTTGTCCATTTCTTCCAGGTTGTCCATTTTATTGGCATAGAGTTGCTTGTAATAGTCTGTTACCATGCTTTGTATTTTTGCGGTGTCAGTTGTTACTTCTCCTTTTTCATTTCTAATTCTGTTGATGTGAGTCTTCTCCCTTTTTTTCCTGATGAGTCTGGCTAATGGTTTATCCATTTGGTTTATCTTCTCAAAGAACCAGCTTGTAGTTTTATTGATCCTTGCTGTTGTTTCCTTCATTTCTTTTTCATTTCTTTCTGATCTGATCTTTATGATTTCTTTCCTTCTGCTAACTTTGGGGGTTTTTTGTTCTTCTTTCTCTAATTGACTTAGGCGTTCCACCTTTATTTGTAAGGTAGGAGGAGGAAGGGAAGCCAGCGCGAGGGGGATCCATGGAGATGAGGAATATATGCTAACAGGAGGACTAAGGAGGAATTAAGATGGAGTGGATGGTCCACAGGGTCAGACCTTACCGGAGAAGGCAAGACAGGTAGTGGTGTCTAGGAAAAAGGACCCTAACACAGTGGCCAGAAGGCTGGGGTCACATCCCAGTTGTTGCACTAAGTAGCTGGGTGACCTTGGCCACCGGCCCCTAATCATTTTGGACAGCAGCTTCTCCCTAAAGTGGATGGAGGTGCCTCTTGGACCGTGCGTGGATCTCTATGTCCTCCTGCTTCGATAGTTTGGATCGAGGATTTGCACAAGGTCCTCAGTTGTGACAATGGAGAGGGCATTGTGACCCGAGATGGGACAGTTTTAGTGGAGCGCGTTTGGCTGTGGGAGGGAGGGGTGGAGTGCCGACCAACCCACGCGGGGTTGTGAGGAAGGAGCGCGGGTGCGGGCGGACGCCACCGTCAGGAAGCGCGGCAGCTCCCAGGAGGAGGCGGGGGCGGGGGCGGGGCGGAGTCGAGCGTGGCCCGCCCCCCTTTAAAATAGGGACACTCCCCTGGGCCTGGGGAGGGAAGAGACAGGCAGCAGGGGCCAGACTGGACCGACTAGACTAGACCGATGGTGGGAGGGGTCACAGTCTGGGAGGCCGCGGCTGCAAGCACGGAGGGCGTGAGTTCAGAAGCAGAGAGGCCTCCATTTCCGGCGTAAGCGGGGGCGGGGAGAGGAACGTGGAAGGATACGCGGTTTCTACGGTAGGTGCAGAAGAATACTGTTTGATGCCACGTATACGAGGTACCTAGAATAGTCAAATTCATAGTCAGAAAGTACACGGGTAGATGCCAGGGGCCGGGGGGCGGGGGATGGGAGGGATGGGGAGTTAGTGTTCAGTGGGGACAGAGTTTCGGTTGAGGAAGATGAAACATTCGGGAGATGGATGATGGTGAGAGTTGCACAGCAGTGCCAAGCTACTTAGTGCCCTGAACTGCACAGTTAAATATGGTTACAGTAGCATGGTTTATATTATGTGACTTCTACCACAATAAAAACAATTTTAAAAAACAGAAGGTGAGCAAAGTTTGTTTCTCCACCGATGCAAATAATTTGGGGAGAGGAGGTAGCAGAGCTAAATACATGGGTTGCAAAATATGTGGATTTGAAGAGGTTGGAAAGAAGCAGGGAAGCTTCAGCCCATGTCTCTGTGAATCCCTCGGGAATCCTTCTGTGCTGTTTTGTGACGGTGATCAGAGGGCCCAGCAGGCTGGGAACCCCTGCGGGGGGGGAGAGGCAGGAGCTAGGGCTCAGCCCCACCTGGCACCGTTCACGTGGGAAACACTGAAGGCTGGTCCAGAGGGCAGGATACACACGCTACTATATATAAAATAGGCAAACAACAAGGACCTACGGGGTAGCGCAGGGAACTCTACTCAATATCCTATAATAAGCTATGATGGGAAAGATCTGGAAAGGAATACATACCTATATAGGTATGACTGAATCACTTTGCTGGACACTTGAAACTAACACAACAGTGTAAATTAGCTATTCCTCAACTTACAAAAAAAAAAAGGCGGTAAGATACAGAAAGCTGATCAGCATGGTGCATTTCAGTATTGGAAAGAAGGAAGTGAGCAGAAAACATGCTCCAATCCTCTGTTCTTCTGAGCGCCCTGGTTAACCCTTCTTCCTAAAGTCAGGGAAATTACCAGAAGCAGCCTGGCTTTCGTGTTCTTCTGCAGCTTCCCTGGAATGTGGGCTGTCTGTGGCTACAACGACCAAATAACCTATAAAGAGAGTCAAATATGACAGTGCCGGTATTTTGGAAATATAAATTCATTCTGTTTTTTAAATTCTTAGATTAAGTCCAATGATTCTTATGTTTGTTTGTTTGTTTCAGTTAAGGTACCAACAGATGATTTCTGGTTTTTTAAGGTCCTTGCAAGACGATATGTATCTGGCCATTCTGTTAGTCCTCAGATATCTTTTCCCCTTTAATTTTACCAGTCCATGAACTCCAAGTGACGGAGAAGTATCGTTTTGTAGTGTGCATGGCACAATTCAAAGATTGGCTGGAGTATGGCTTGGTCAAGCAAAGCTTTGAAAGAACACCCACTGCTGACATAACAGTGTATTTGTCTCTTTTCCTATAATAAAAGACCTTGCCCCAAGGTAGGTCATGGTAGACGGATGCAAAAAGAAGATGGGCAGAACTCACAATGCTGACGAGGACACCTCTGCAGTGAAAGGTGCAAAGTGAAAGAAGCTGTTAGTGTTCCTCGCTTCATCCCATAGAATAAATTGTGGTTTCAAAGCACCCACTCGCTGGCTTTCTCGTTGATATTACCCAGTACAAGTTTGCCCGTCCCATGGGCAGATCACTGAAAGATGTTGAGGTCCAGCCATCAAAACATTTGGACGCACATTTATGGGTTTTACACCTTTGTTTTTCTCCAATATTACTGTTCCGCTTCAACAAGCCCACTAATATCAGATATATCCTATCAGGGACTATTTTAAATCACTTCAATTTTCTCTGCCCTTGGGCTCTGCCCATAAGACCAGAAGCCGAAGCGTGAGTACCGCCTGTGATCTAGTGTTTTACTTCCCACCCCCCCGTCCCGCCATTTATATTAGAGGGAACTTCATTAGCTTTTGGACACACGTATATCAGTTTTAAAGATTAAGTACAACGTCAATAGTTCTTACCCGGTTCTCAAGTATATTGCGTCATTATATTTTCCCCTAGAATGTTAAAAAAAAAAAAAAATTGTATTGCCATTGGTGAGAGAGCATTTTTCTCTTAAAACCAACCATTGGTCATAATAGTGTTTACTTATTCTCTGAAGTGCTATTTTATATAGAAAGTAAATCCAGGATAGAAGCCTGATAAGTAATTTCAGACTTGATAGCACACGAACCTTATAGGTGCAGGTGAATTATGAAGCCTCACTTTGCGATGCTCTTTTTTCCTCAAGTAAGTCTCTCTGTCACAATGACTTGTTTATCTTCTGAGTGATTTTAAAATATTGAACGAGCTTCTGCTTAGTACCCAAGTCATCCATCCAGCTCATGCTTCTCCTGTCCTCCAGATTCCTTCAGATTCAAACCGTCCAGTAGCCTGTGGCTCAATTACAGGCTATTGGAAAGGACAGTCTGCTGCAGGGGCATGTCCTGAGTCCTAGAATCTGGCCAGGAATGAAAAAGAGAAGCCGCGTTTCCCAGATCCCCTTATGGCTGCAGTTCCACCTGACATCCGCCAAAGAAAGTACAGAGTAATTCGCCGGTTGGGACACCCAGTTCTGAATTCCGATGTGAGCTCTACCCTGGTGTTACCCTCTTGCCATTTCACACCTTTCCCCCTTCACATCCCAGGCCACTTTCTCAGACGTCACTCTGTCCCAGCACCCCTTGGCTTTCCAGACCACCATTCCCATGGGCTTACCTTTCCCGGCACGCAGCTTCATCTCCCGCAGGAAGTGCATTCAGTCTCCAGCCCGGATCGTTTCTTCCTAGGTCCGAATTCCCTCCGTCTTGCGGCAACCAGCTCAAATCACGCCCGCCCCACAGAGGCTGGAGGAATCACAGCAAACCCAGAAGCGTGGTCCCAAGGAACTTTGCTGTAGTTGCCCCGGTGGGGTTATTAGGAGGAACGTGTCTCCGTCTCCTGTCTGTAGTGCTGACTTCCCCTTTCTCCCCTTCACAGTTCAGTCCTGTCCTCCAGAGGAGGTGCTGAGTTCCCTGAGTTCAGAGACAAGGTTTGGCCATTTTTCCGTGTCCCCTCAGCTGGTGCGGTGTGGAGCACAGACGCTCGGTAAATGCTCGCTTACTGCTTAATCACCATTTATCGGTCATAAAACATGGCAGAGTGTCTGTCTCCAGGACCTTGTAGCTTTCCTCTTAGAAGGAAGAAGCCCGTCACGGTCACCATTCCGTCCCAGACCGTCAGGGTGATGTTTGCCAGCTTCAAGCTCAATGATTGGGAAGACAGACAGACAGGCCCCCAAGAAGCTAGCACAGTGCAGATCGTAGCACATGGCTCTGGCAGAGCACCCAGGAACGGGAGAGGACTTTTCCTGAGGAAGTTGGGGCTGGCCTTCGTATGAATGGGATTTGAAGGATGGAGTCCACATTTCGAGTAGCAAAGGTTTGTGCTTGTCGAAGGGTATTCTCGTTAGAGCTAACAGTCTCCGTAAAAGCATAAATGGAAGAAGAGATTGAGGATGTCCGTCAGGTCGGGTAGGGGGAGATTGAGAAGGTTGGCAAAACAGACACGGGCAAGGTCACAGTGAGGCTGAAACTGAGCGCCAAGCGGATGTACCTTCCGCACAACGTGGTAAACATGGTGGGACCTCGGAAGAATCTGTGGTATGAGAACGAACCCCTTTTATATTTTGGAATTCATGTGATAATGCTTACTGTAATTTTTTTATATCAATACATAGCCAGTGATAATGGTTTCCCATTTACAGTCAGCATTAGGTTTCACTTTAAGATACATGGGTTTCAATAAAACCAATTGAGTAGCTTTAAAGAAAAGTATCAGGTAAATAGTGTTGAGGCTAATATATCAACAATCATGGTAGCTCCCTACGGCTGGAAGTTTGGAACATACAGATGTAGACCCGGGAGGACCTGAGTGGAAAGTTGCTGCAGAAAAGCTACCCAGACCAAGGACTGAAGGAGTGTTGCAGTCTGACAGTGGAGAAGCCATCGGTGAACTTAGGGCAGCCTGCAGTCCTGGGGAGGCCCCAGGTCAAGTCCAGGGTGGCTGTTCCGTGAGGGCAGGGCTTTTCTGTTTTGTTTATCTCTCAACGGCAGTGCCTGGCTCACAGCAGGCGATTAGTAAGGAGGTAATGAGTCAGTAGGGGAAGGTATGAAGTGAGACTTTTATTTCCCCCCGGGGCAATGAGTCCTGCCCGTGCATTCCTCACGCCACCCCTGGGCTAGAGCTGCTGAGCTGAGACCAGCCTGATTCCCCCGTGAGAGCCAGCCTGGGGGAACAGCGCTTCCCCAGGTGCAGGAGGGAGGTGGGCCGCCCCAGCAGCCCGGCCTGTAGTCTCCGCCTGTGGTCTTATACCCAGACTCTTAAATTTTATATTTTAAGCCAACAACCGCGGGGACCTGGGCGCCTGGGTGCAACCCCAGCTTAAACTGCCAGCGAGGAGGCCTGGGAGGGAAATGGGAACCACAGCCCCATCTCAAGGCGGCAGCCTGGACTCTGCACTTGCCCCGTGTTTGTCACAGGGGGACGCAAGGCCCTGTGTGCCAGACCTAGAAAATGTGTCAAAAGATGTAAAAACAACAGCAAGAACAACAAAGAGGAGCTCTACACATTTAGGTGAAAACACCTGACTTATTGAGTCAGCACCTGATCCAAACTGTTGAAGACGCCGTGCTGGTCCAGCATGCAGTCTGTAACCTCTGACTTAGATTTTTAACTTAATGAGGTCACATCTCCTCCTCTGTCCCTCCGGGGTTTTATAATGTTCATTTGTCCCTTTATGAACTTTTTTTCCGGCCTGTTATTCTAGTCTTTCCTCTGAATCCGTGATAACGTGCCTGGTGCCGTTTTCTTGTGTCCCTCGGCTCCAATTCTGAATGTCTCCCCACTTTCCTCTTCCCGAGGTGTCTTCGCCGGGAGACACCTGCTTTCCTTCTCTCTCGTCCAGGTCTCTCTCCACAGCTCAGCCCCCGGGGACGTCCAGGCACGTGCAGGGCTCCCACCTTCATTCTCCCACATCCTGTCCTGACACCCTCTCCAGTCATTTCTGGTCTCTTTGTCACCTCCATCTGTCCCGCCTGGACTCCCGGCCTCGAATCTTCTTTCTGGCTGTCAGGTCTCACGTCCAGTGGTTGGAGCAGACCCACCAGGGTCTCCTCAAGGCCAAGATAACCCCCAGGGTCTCTGGGAGCCTGGGCGGGGTCACAGGGCTACGACATACGTCACTTCCACATGCCTTTCAGGGCGAAGCCTCCTTGGGGTCAGATGCTTGCTAGGCATTCCTGGGGTCACAGAGATGACTCACTCAGGAAGCCACCCTATAGGAATTTCACATCTCCTCGGGGAAAGAGAGGCACTGGCACGCCCGCAGAAACACACAACGTGCTCTGGGGTTCCAAGGAATCAAAGCATCTCCAGGGGCTTCCCCGGGGTTTCTGCTGAAGTCACGGCCCGTCGGAGCTGTTTCCCACTGGCTGTCTTCGTCCTCGACGCCCACGTTCCAGCCTCCCAGGGGCTGATCCCTGTTTGCTCTTGCTGCAGTCGTGTCCGGCGGCCTGTTTCGTGGTTCACTGAGCAGCTCTCGGAGCCTGATGCTCGTACACCCACATGGCGTTTGAGCAGCAGCCATGGCCGGGCTGCCCCCTCAGCCCCGCCTCCTCTCCACCCACCCCACCCCTGCGGGGCCCAGCGAGCGCCTTCTCTCCAAATGGCTCCCAGTAGAAACAGCGAGCTGTCCATCTCCAGCACCCAGCATACTCATCAGGCACCTGGAGCCCAGGACAGCAGCGCCTCAATCCATGTGGCAAGGGAAGAAGGTCCCTTCATTTTTTAAAAGGAAGATTTGAGGTCCTGAGCAGATGTTCGGAGTTTAGGTAGCTTTTCAGGAATAAAACGGCACTCGTGGGTGCTCTGATATAGTCTTTCGACTCCTCTGACATTTTTCTATGTGTTCTGACGTCTGTGAAGTTGCTTTTTCTCTTTCCTATGATGATGTGGTTTCCATCCACCCTTGGCTTTCTAGCAATTCTTACTTTTTGTTCAAGAATCAGTTCAAGAAGTCCCTGAACGGGGTTCAGACAAGCTGTAGAAAAGTCACCTTGACAAAGACGAGGGTTAACTAGAATTTACTAACCCGTTTCCTCAACAGATCGTAACTTTGAATCTCTGGCCATGACTAGTAGGGGGGGCTTGTAGGAGCAATTTTTGTCCTGAAGGTGCTGTCGTAGTTCGTTCGGGCTGCTATAACAACGTGGCCTAGACTCTGTGGCTTATAAATAGCAGACATTTATCGCTCACGGTTCTGGAGGCTGGAAGTCCAAGATCAGGGTGCCAGCACGATGGGTGAGGGCTTGCTTCTAGGTCACAGACTTTGAGTTGTATCATCACATGGTGCAAGGGACTGGGAGCTCTGTGGAGTGGCTTTTATCTGAGCACTAAGCCCATTCAGGAGGGCTCCACCCTCATGACCTAAGCCTCTCCCCAAAGCCCCACCTCCCAATGCTGTCACATGGGGGCATTAGGGTTTTAACATATGACTTTTGGGGGCACACAGACATTCAGACCCTAGCAGACATAAACAGTGCTTTTTCCAGGTTTATGGCCTTCATCTTGAGGCTAAGAACAGGCTTCTTTGTCCATTTGGGTCCCTGCTACATTCTCAGAACCCAGGAAAGTGCCAGGTACAGAGTGGGCGCTCCTCAGAACCCAGGAAAGTGCCAGGTACAGAGTGGGCGCTCCATAAATGCCCAATGCTGTATTGATTCATTATGGAGCATCTCTGGTTGGGGGAGGGTGGTGGACACATAGAGCTGGATTAGGCCTGGGCCTTGCACTGGGATAGCCCTCTCCAGGGAGGAAGAGGGGGATACAGACCACGCAGGGTGAAGCGTCCATAAGGAGGCAGCAGAAGTGCAGTGAGCACTGAGGAGGGTCCCTGTCGCTGGTGGGGAGAGGCGGGGAGATTTAAGGGGCACATCGAAGGTGATGGAGTTGGGCGGTCCGGGCCAGGGACCCAGCGGGTGCACAGTCATAGAGGCGTGAAGGAACCTAACGCAGGAAGTGCTGCTGGACAACAGAGAAGACAGAGGAAGTTGGGGCAGAGCAAGAAGCCCAGAGCCACACGCGCGGGGCTTGGACTGCGTCTTGAGGGCGGTGAGTTTATCAACTCTGTGTGTGTGTGTGTGTGTGCGCGCGCGTGTGCGTGCGCGCGTGAGAGAGAGAGAGAGAGAGAGAGAGAGAGTATCCTAGCCACAGTATATGGTAGGAATTGAAGTGAGAGTGAGGTTCAAACCAGGAGGAAGCCAGGTTAGTGAATCCGTATGATCTGGAAGAAAGCTGAAGAGAGCCCATGGCAAGGCAGAGCCAGTAGGCAGGTCTCTCAGAGGTTGGGAGGAGATGGCATTTATTCCCCGACTAGCTGGGGCTGGCCCCGAAGGGGTTCCCTCGGTCCGTATGGTCTTGTTTCCTCCTTTGCCCCATCGTCCCTCCTCTTTTTTGTCATGGCTCTTCCCAGAAGAACATAGAGTTCGGCTGAAAGTCTGTAGTTGGATGAGACCTGTGCTTATCGTACAGTGGGAAAAACAAGAAGGCCATCTTACAGGTGTCAGACGAATAGACGCCCCAGTCTGTGTGCCGAAAATGATATGCTGGAATTAGTTGCCTGAGTCCTCAGTTAAGTGAACGTGAGTTGATGTCTCCATCGGCTGACTCTTGCAGCATCCCTCATGACTTACGGAAGTTCGAAGGATGATGGTAAAGGATATTCCCCGGGCCCCGTCAGCCCCCGCTGTATGTGTCTCTTCTGTCCTTCTGTCTCAGTGTGTTTTCCTCAGTGACCCTGCTTTGCACTGTAGTTTTCCTTTCCACGAAGGCAGGAAGAAGCGGGCGTCAGTTGGTGCAGACAGGGGAGAGTGCCAGGTGCGCTGGTGAACCCGCGAAGCACTTTCCAATGGTGTGATAACTAACTTGAAAAGGATGTTCAGCATCTTCGGCAAACCGTGTGCGCCTTTGGTCAGCCGGTAGTTTTCATTTTTACTGGGACAGCTGTTCTCTCAAAAACAGTTCTGCTGTAAATGACTTCCTGTCGCTCACAGACTTTCTGTGCCTTTTGGATCCATGGCGTGAAATGCCTCGTGTATGGCACAAGATAGGGGAACCTCCCTTCACGCCTTTGTGTTTCTTACATACTCTGCGAAAGCAACATTTTGAAAGCGAAACCGTATTCTTGATGCCCTAGATGATTTTCCAAAGTAATGGGTAGTTTTAAGGCAGATTATCACAAGAAAGTCTTGTTTTGACTGTAATGGGTACATGAGTGCTTTGCATTGTTGATTCCAAATAATACCCATTAATTCCAATTAATTAATCCAAACCATTCCAATTGATCAAAGTGGGTGGAAAACCAACCGTGAATTGAATTTGCATGAGTAATTTCTCTACTCCTCCTCTTCCCCCCAAGCAAGAGGCTCTAAGACACCCAGCTCATGGCCGTGTCCTTCTAAAGCGACCTTCTCAGAGTGTGACCCAGGTACCACTGGGGGTCCCTGAGGTCAACACTATTTTCATAAGATTACCAAGGTATTATTTTCCTCTTTCTTTCACTCTCATTCCTTTATGAGCGTACAGTACTGTGGAGTTTTCTAGAAGCTCCTCTGTGACACGGTATCAGAAAGGACTGAATGCAGAAAGCACTGGGAAAGGCCAGCTGTCTTCAATCTAGCGAGACATGAAGAGTTTCGTGAAAATGTAAAACAGTGCCATTCTTCTCAAAAAATGTTTTTGTTTTGGAAAATATGGTAACTTTTCCAAAAATGTCGTTTATATTAATCTGTAATGGATTTGTTATTGCTCTTTTAAATGAATTAAGGAGTAAATATTTTCACATTTCTCATTGCCTCTAACATGCTACACTGCAGTAGACATAACCCACATAAACAATGGCCCTTTGGGGAGGGTGTCAGTGATTTTTTTTAAGAGTGTGAAGGGTTTGTAAGCCCCCAGCGTTTGAGAAACACCGCTCTGAAGTACAGGGCACCATGCAATAAAACTCTCCTGGCTTGCGGTTGAGATGTGAAAGTTTTCTAAGCAAGGGGAGAAGGATTGGCAGAAGCTCCCCATCCACTTAGCCAGGGCCCATTTCTACACTGATTTGGGGATGTACAGGAAAACGACGAGAAAAGCTAACTGTGAAACACACGAACTTGCCAAAAAAAAAAAATAATAATTCGAAGGCCTACAGCATTGGGGGAGGAAAAGTAACCGTGATTCCCTCGTGGGGACCCAAGCACGCTGTTTTCCTCTGCATGTGGCACTTGTGGTTTGCTCTGTAACTGAAAGTTATTGAGACCACTGGGCCAACCTTATCTATTCATTGAGCCACGGAGTATGTGTTCTGCAAGCACCTTCACAGGGCTGGACTGTGGTGGAAATTCAGACCCGGTCCCTGCTCTCAAGACGCTGAAATTCCTAGCCAGGGAGACTCAGACAAATCAGCATGCGTGGACAGGATCATTCATTCTTTTGAAGGGTGACGCAAAGGAAATGAATGGGTTGAAATGACACGGTAATTTGGAGGAATGAGAAATTCATACAAGGTGCCTGGCAAAAGCTTTTCTAAGGAGGCTTCATTTGAGCTGAGATGGGGGTGCTGGGCGGGTAAGAAGGAGAAGGGTAGGAGCCGTTCTGACGGAGGGAACTGTACTTGCAGAGGCCCCGACAAAGAACATGACTTGGTGGGAGTGAGATGAGCCCTGGAGCGGGGTAGGGGGGGAGTGTGGGGGAATGATGGAGATAGAGCAATCGATGGGTAAGGATCTGACTATATGGGGCATTGGAGGCCCTCGCGGAGAGTTTGATTTTAATCCAAGTGTGACGAAAGGTCATCGGAGGGTCCCGAAGCAAACGAAAGAGGTGGTCTGATACCTGCTTCGTAAAGAACAACCTGGCATGCGGAGAGTGGATTGGGGGAGGGGTAGTCAGTGGGGAGGCACGAGAGGATGCAGAGAGCGGGCCAGGAGGCTCCTGATGTCATCCAGGTGAGACTGGATGGCGGGCCCTGGGCAACAGAGAAGTGGGCAGATCTGAGATCTAGTGTGGAGTAGAAGAGAGCGGACTTCCTGACGGAAGGCTCTGGGGATGGGGCCAGGGGGATGAAGAAACATAGCCTCTGGTTTGGGTTTGAACCACCTGTGTTTTCTCACATCCTGGCAACAAAACTCTGCAAGGTGATTCGCATTATACCTACTTGGAGATTAGGAAACTGAGGTCTCAGTGACTTACTCACGGATCCATCAGGCCCTTCCTAGCATCAAAGCAAGTCAGAGGTCACTGCCACTGCCCTACTCTGTCTGTGGCTTCCTTTCCCTGGTGCCGCACCTCAGCTCTCTGCTCCAGCCCAGATGGTGACACCAGCTGAGGACCTGAGACAGAGGCTCCCTTCCTCCCCCTCCAGGGAGCTGGGCCATTCGCTGATCGCATCCCCGTCCCTGTGCCTCATCTTCCGGGCCCGAGAAGTGGGACCAGCTGGGCCTGCTGGCCACCAGCCGTGCCTGCTGGCCACCAGCCCAAGCCGAAGTTTATTGGGACTGGTTTACTCACATTGCAGGTGTGTCTTGGTTCCCAGAGAAAGGGAGCTTTATTCTTCAGGCTCCGTCATGCCTCTTGACAGGAGACGTGGGAATCCTCCTGAGAAACAGTTCAGCCTTTTATAAACGGAAGGGGGTGAAGGCTGTGGAAGCAATTGTGAGAATCTTAAACATCAACCGCTTGGGTTGAGAAAAAAGGACCTGTGCATTTGGTTCTGGTAGTGGGACGATTGTTTATAAAATTTTTTTTTAAGTTTTTTTTTTTACAGCCATCAAACTGACATAGTAGTACAGAGGCTGAATGAAAGGGGGGCAAGAAGAAATGCAGCAAAGACCAAATTTCTTCAGTCCTATTGTGCTCACCTTCCGTGGGCAATGGCAAGTCCCTGCTTCTTTGAGACTCAGGGCAAGGCAAAGCTACAGAAGTCTAGGCAGATAACAGAACGTTGGATACAGATGTGCAGTAGCCAGTGATACTTAGCTCACTGCTGCGTGGCTGTGGAGACGCACGAGAGTGGCCGCTTCTCTTCCTTCCAGTTAGCCCGGAAGCCCTTTCACAAATAACTTTCTGCTTTGGGAATTGGAAATGCACCTTGGCAGTGATTATCTGCTTGCTCACCTTTAGGGCAGCCTCTCTCCTTACACCCCGCCCTGGTTACTTTGCATACTCACGCATATATCTTGCAATTTAAATTTTTATATTTTATTCATACGTGGAGGATTATTCCTGCAGCTTAGTAAAGTGCTAAATATTACATGAACGTGATTCAAAACATGTCCATTCCATAAAACCCGTTTATATGCTGTCATTTTCTACAGCATTAAATACATTTTATATCATCAGAAATTTTATGGTATATTTAAAAATGAATTTCTACTTAGCTTAAATGCATTAAGGATTATCCTAAGAGACCCGGCTCAAAATGCAGTCATGTTTATTTGTAACTGCCAGAAAATGGCTTGCAAAACTGTTAGTGTCTTTTATTATTCCCTGCCACCGGAGTACTTGCTTGTTAATTAGAGAAATTTCAACTGTCATGGTTGGCAATTATAGCTTCTGTATCATTGTCTGTTATGAATAGTCAATGAGGGCTGATTAATATGCATGAGCGGCAGTATATATAGCGTGTGCATTGGCCCACAATCCAGCTGCCAGAGTCACTCAGAGGAGGGAGTGGTGTGTGTGCGTGTGTGTGTGCGTGCGTGTGTGTGTGCGCGTGCATGCTGCTGCTAGGGAAGGGAGCGTGGAAGGGGAGAGAGTGGTTTGCAGCCTCTGAGGAGAGCACCGCCAGCGTGCAGTGCCGTGTCGCAGCACCTGGCCCCTGAGGCTCTCCGAGGACACCTTCACGCCTGCATGCTGAAGGCGCTGCCCCTCCCGGGCGCCGGCGAGCCCTGCAGCCTTCCTCTGCCGCCGGTTCTCTAAACATGGGATGCAGTTTGTGCAGCCTGCAGAAGCCAGAGGAGCAGTACAAATTACTCTACGAAGTTTGTCAGGTAACAACGCGCTGCCTCTTCTCCTGTGCGAGCGGCCGGGCACTCACCTGGCTGAGCGTAACTTCTGGGGAAGGACTCGGGGATTTCTGTGCGTGTGTGTACTTGGAATGTGACAGCCTCTCTGACGTTTCTGCATATTTGCTATTAAGTCTCTTAGGTGATTTCCTTTACAGTGGCACCTAAGCGCCTGTATTTGAATATTTCAGTAGATGCTGAGGACCGTAAGGTGTGGTTCAAGCTATAATGTCACAAAGCTGCTTTACAATTGCCCGCTCTCCCCGGAGTGGCGGACAGATGTCCTAGGCAGGGTCAACGCGTGGTCACACACCCTTTGAACAAGTTGCAGAAGACGTGGAGGATGATTAATGCTGGCACGGTTTTGTCTCTATTTACGAATAGTTGTAAGGCGCTCTTTTCAGGAGAGCGCAGGCGTCTACTGCACACTTCAGTCTCTCAGCAACTTCTCGTAACAGAACATGTGGTTCAGATTCACGCTTCACACTTGCCATTTCTATGCCTCCTCCTGTGAAAACTTTAAGAACTTCCAGAGCAAGTGGCTTGATCTCGGGTGCTTTCGTCCACAGCCGATGACTCCTCTAAACTTCTGCAGCATCGCTAAGAGGAAATTTCAGTGGAGATAAAATGGGGTATTTACGGTACGACCCAGAGAACTTATCTTATGTTCATGCTGAGTGTTTTATTTTTTAATATGCCAGTCTCATCCTCACCTAGGAGGTTTTCACACTGCTATACCTGGCAGTTAATGATTTTCCCCTTAAATCATTCTAACTCCTTCAAATTTTTCTCCGGTAATCAGAAAATCATAATTCTGTGACAGAGGAATGTTAACATTAGCACATTAGAAGAAGGTTGTTATACTGAGAAAAACGGTGCTTGCTGTTCAATTTATGACAGTACGTGGTATGTTAACATAGTCTTTAAAGGGGCTAGACTCAGCTTAAAAAAGAATTTGATTAGCCGTCAATTGGGTGCCATTTTTGCATGAGCCAGCAGAGGGCGCTTAATATTAAAAACACAGAGAGACAGTGGTGCTTCTGAGTTGGCTGCCTCAGTGGACAAATTCTAATGATTGAGTGAATAAAAGGTGTGTGCGCGTGCGTGTGCGCGTGCGCGCGCGCACGCGCCGGCACTGAGGCATAGAGAAGGTCAAAACAAATCTTATCTTTTGGGGCTTAGGCGCCTCCACCACCCTCCTGTGTGGAGAGCACATAGCTTACAAAAAACCAATCATCTTAAATAAGTTTGGGAAATAATACTTCTGACGTATGACTTCATGCTCAGGGCTTTGCTGGATTCCTGTCCTTTCAGAGCAGTCCGAGGGCACGTTGCAGGTCTGGGCAGAAGTGTTATTGCCACTGGAGATCTGGCCCCCACCCCTTATGTGATCATATGGTAACGTTGTAATCCTAAATTTGCCCAGTTACCATGTGCCCTGGTGCTCAGTGAGTCAGGCATTCAGAAGTGAAACAAGCAGAACGACAAAACCATCACCAAGGTGGTTGTATACGGTCACTCACCGCTGCATATAAAATAAATGCTCTGTGTAAAAATGGAGTTATATATAATAACTTGCTTTTTTTTCTTTTAACCATCAATGCACGAAAGTGTTATTTCACATACATTGCTGTAGATGTAATAATTAAACTGGCACCCTCCAAAAGGTAACCCGCCGCATTTCCTGCGAATCTGCGTTAACTTGTGCTTTATTCGTCTGTGTCATTTGGGCTCCTCCCCTCTCTGCCTTCAAAAAGAGGGAGCCTGGGTTTTGTTTGTTTGTTTCTTTACTAGGTGAATTTATATGGAAATATTTCTGGCCAAAGCATCGTGCAGTAAATTGCTGATAAATGACTTCCATCTGGAATACACTTTGTCAGCAATTTGGGAAGCCATGCAGATTTATTTTCAGGAAACTCAAACTACTTTTCAGACCCATTACCCTTGTGCCAACTAAGTAAATTTCCACTTTCTCCCATTCTTTGGAAGTCCTGAACCGTAGCATAAAGGAATTCACAAAACACTTGCAGGAATTAATAATTGCATTCCCACTCTTATTATGCAAAGCCTTATTAGAGCAGAGAAATTAAGGTTTCCATAAATTACAGTTCCAGAAGGTCCGGTGTGTCTGGCTTCAGTAAGTGCTTGTAACAGCAGCACAAAGAGGATCAAACATTCTGGGGCTCAGACTTGATCCTTTCCTCATCCAGCGATAATTCAAAGAGATGCTCTTCATTAGGGCCTTTGGCAAGCTGCCCACAGTTTCTTTTAGGGGCTGCTGTGAACTTAATGGTGCAGAACAATGGCTTTGCCTCTTGTTGCAAACATACCTTATTGTACCTTTAATCACAATAGAAAAACACCAACAACACACGAAGTTGCCTGGTCGCTAAAGGACGTTGCACAGCGCGCACATCCCCGTGATCTGCGCCGTGTGTTAAGGGATGCGTTGAGATATTTGGAGCTCTTCGAAGGAGGTTATGAGACGTGCCTGCTGCCCACCCTGGGGTTGTAGGATCAGGTGACTGACAGCAGTTCTTTGTGCTTTTACGGTGACTGTGGCGTCCTGTGGAGGATCAAGACCGGGCCCCTGCCTATGAGAGATTTAAAATTTAACTTAGCAGCTGCTTCACGCTTCGGAAAGCCTTCACTTGCCTAGGGTGACTTACAATACTCAGAAGTACTGTTAAAGTGAAAGGCTGGGCAAGTGGGAAGGGAAGATGCTTTCAGGTTATCAAGGGGTGCGGTCTTCTTCTTGGATAAATTAAGTGGCCCGGGAGATCTCATGTTCACAGGGTAATGGGACAGGGAGCCTCGCAGCTCTAGGGCGGTGGCTGGAATCCAGCTAAAGCTGATGACCTGTTTGCGGGAAGGGTGTGTGCAGAGACGGGGAGGTCTGCGGCTCAGCTGGCTTTGTGCTGGTCACTCCATCGTAGGCCAGGCACCAGCCCTCCACCCAGCTGTGCCCCTCCAGGACCAGGGAAGGGCCCCCAGGGGACGCTTTGAGGAGGCTCTTCCCACGAACGGAGGCCTGGGGGAGGGGAAAGGAGTGACACACTAGGCAGTATCGTTCATTCTCATTCCTTCCGCCTCCTCTGAGGTCAGCCGGAAACTCAGCATAGTGACCTTTGCTGTTTGATTACACAACAGAGGAATAATTCTGGTTGGGACTTAGGCTTCAAATGAAAAGTGATAACAGCTAACACGCTCTCTCAAAATCTGCATGCGCATTTTCAAGATGGCAAGTAAAATGTGGTGATAAATGGCACTGATGTTCCTTTCAGCAGCCACAGTATTTTTTTTTAGTTTTTATTCTTTTATTGAGGTATAGTTGATGTACAGTGTTTCAGGTGTACAGCAGAGTGATTCAGTTATACAAATATATGTAGGTATGTATCCTTTTTCACATTCTTTTCCATTATAGGTTATTATAAGGTATTCACTGTAGTTCCCTGTGCTATATAGTAGGTCCTCGTTGTTTATCTGTTTTATATACACTAGTGTGTACCTGTTAATCCCAAACTCTAACCGTAGTAGTATTTATCCAGCACTTACTACATGCTGGTGCTGTGCTAAGCACCGACCATGCATTTCCCCGTCAAATCCTCACCGGCAGCGCCAAGAGATAGGTGGTGTTATTATCCCCCTTTCAAAGATGAAGAAACTGAAACACGAAGGAGTTATAAATGGGACCAGGAGCCACATCTGTGCTATAACTCTAAAGTTTGTGCAGTCTCCTCTTGTATAAATCATTTTCATCAAAGTCACCAATGTTAAATGGAACACTTGGGGTGGTTTTTAAAATTTGCTCTTGCCTTTGGGGGCTCTCTTGCAGACACCACAGTCTCACTCCAGCCATGTGCTGCTTAACACCTCTGTCAGCCTGCTGTTACTTGGATCTGTTTGCTTACAAATGAGAGGAGTTTCTGTAGAGCCTCTGGTCCTTCACATGGGGCAGGGCCTGGGAGGGGGAGGGGAACAGAGAGTTCTCATTAACCCCCCAGGCAGCTTTAAGAATGGATGATTTGAGAAAGCTTATGTTCTTTCGCCTCTCAGTTACAAAAAAAATATCATATAAGAGGATCTGTGCCTCTCTGCCATAAATGTTGTTGGTTTTGAAAAGCCAAAACTTCACCCAATAACTGTGACTTGCCAGAAAGCTAAAGATGTATTGTCTTTGTGACCCTTTCTCCCTCACTCTATTAATAAGCCAGTTGACTAGGAAAACAGAGATGTCTATAGGAAATGCTAACACAGGGCAACAAGTTTAAGGAATATTCTGGAAACTTGAGTGTACACAGTCGTATTTTCATATTTAATTAGCTACATTCAATACTCAATTAGATGAATTTACTGCTCTAAAGCAAAGCAACTATGAGCCCGCTGAGAATCAGCCCAGTCGTGGTACAGAGTTAATGGTGGTTAATTAGATGAACATAAACTTGACCTCTACACAGCAGTCTTGAGCCTGGCATCCTTTTCCTGCAAGTAAGAGTGTGTTTGCTTAAACAACCTATCGATAGATTCTAAAAGCTTTATTTCAGAAATGGCTTTCCATTCTGAATTAGTTTAAGCAAAGCAGGTATGGAAAAAGAAAGCCCGTCTCCTCCTGCCTTGACAAACTGGGGGCCCTTTATTGAGTATATGGCACCTGTCTGTCTATGGCTGAGAAGGTCATTGTTTTCAACATGGGCTACTGTCACTAGCTATTGTTTTCTCTTCAGTTAACAGTGGATCATAAGCCACTTTTATGTTAAGAAATGAAAAGGTATAGCTTAGGGTTTGACCAGGGCTTACGCCCCTCTTTCTCCCTGTCTCTTCTGTAAGTAGAGAGCTGTGGGGGAACCAGAAGGGAGTTGTCCTGCTTTCCCCATAGAACTGAGGCCACTTAGCTGCCACCCGGCTTAGATACCCTTCTAAGTGTTCCCCTGAGGCCGGGCGCACCCCTGGATCCCTGCACTGAGCCTTCCCGTGAGGCCCTGCACAGCCCTGGATCTCTGCACTGAGCCTTCCCAAGACGCCCTGCGCACCCCTAGCTCCCTCCACTGAGCCTTCCCATGAGGCCCTGCACACGGTATTCCCATGATACCCTGCACATCACTCTATCCCTGCACTTCCTTCCACTTGGTTTCCATGTTCTCTGTTCATTGAACCGCCTGGGAGGTCTCATCACCACATGTACCCTCAGCACGTGGCTGGTTGACCATGTGGGGTTTTGTATGTGTCTGTAGGGGGTGAGGAGCAAGAAAAGAAACAAGGGCTCTCGTTTGGAGCCCGGAAAGAGAGGAGATGACCATGATTTGAACCCAAGAGGCCAGGAGGGAGAGCAGAGGGCATACAAGACATTTATTTTTCATTCATTCAGCCAACAGGTTCAACCAGCCAAGCACACTCTGAGCTTCTCGGTGCCTTGCTCACTGGCTCCCCCGTGCCCTTAGCATAAAAGGAACCGTTTCACTCAGGCTGCAGGGCGCTGTGTCATCTGGTCTTCTCTTACGGCTCCATAAGCCTCATGCCCCACACCTGCCTGTTCCTCATCTGCCCTGGTGCCCGCAGGGCTCCATTCAGCACCCAGAACCCACCTTCCTCCTTCCCTCCCAAGGCTTTCCAACAGACTCTTCCCCTCCACCTGCAGCGTAGTTCACTGATCCTTGAGGGCTCAGCTTAAACGTCCCTCTCCCTAGAGAGCGCCCCTGATCTGAGGGTCCCCCGACCCGCACCTGCGTTGACCTTTCTCTGCAGAGTTTATTTCCTTTCTGGCACTTATCACAACTCATGCACTTACGAATTTGCTCATTGTTTGTCTCCGACCCCAGCCCCCGGGAAAATGTGAAGGTAGGGACACTGCCTTGTTCTCTGTGGCACCCCCGGGCCTGACACCTAACCAATAACTAATCAGGACATATTTACCAAGTTAACTTCTGAATGAAGAATGGCTCAAGTGGGTCCCACTTTGGTCTGGAAAGGTTTACGCGGTGACACGTGAGCCCGGGTCCCAGGCCTCTAACGGCTCCCACCGGTATAGCTGCACACTGCCATGAGGCCGGCGGTCACGGGGGAGGGGACTGCCCCGCTTGCCACATTCCTGTCACCGGCCTGCCATGGCCGGCAGAAACAAACATATGCAGCAGTGAGAAAAAATGCAGTTTTTATACAGGACTTCTTACCCACGCCCATCATGCAGGGAGAGGCCATGGCTAAGTTGGAGAGGTACAAAGGAATACCGTCAGCAGCTCTGGGTAAAGGCCCACCAGAGCCAAAATAACCCTCACGCACTCTCTGCCAGTGTGGGATGCAACCGGGAACATAGCATCCTCTCTCTGAAGCGCACAAAGCCGTGTTCCTGGCAGCGTCACCTTCAGTGGTGTGGCAGGTATCATACTATGAGTGAGATGCCGTCGGGCCATGCGGCGGAGAGGCAAGCACAAAACTGTCAAGGATGAATTCATCTACTGCGAATGGCCTGCTCTCCTATTTCTTCACCGAGGGCATATTGCATTGTGTGTGTCTGTTGGGCAACTTTGGGGAAGCGGTCTCATTCCCAGTCTACTGGTCCCCTGACTAGCAGGATACTATTTTTTTCAAATACATTTGATTATACTCATCAGCTTGTAATAAAGAATAATTTGAAATAGCGCAGAAGTGAAAGAAAATTAGTGGCACCAGCGTTCAGTTGTGGAGAACACGGGTCTTGAGTGGCAGTAGAGATCCAGGGAAGCTCTTCTGACTTTTGAAGAGTCTCCAGAAATTTCTTCTAAGTCGTTCGTTCTCAAAGTATGGTTGGTCCCGGACCGGCAGCGTCACCATCACCTGAGAGCTTGTTAGAAACACAGATTCTCCAGACCTGCTAAGCCAGAATCTCTGCAAGTGGTGCCCGGCAATCTGTGTTTAACAAGCCCTCTGGATGAGTCCGGTGCTCTTTCAAGTTAGAGAACCTCTGTTCTGTGTTAAACCAAAAGTACTGGAAGAGGACTCTTCCGCTACCTAAATTTTCCGGCAGGTTTTTTCTTAAGTCTTCCTCTAGATAAGTAGGCAGCAAGACAAGCTCTTTTCTCAGACATTCAAATGCAGATCGAAAATTTAACCATCTGTTGGTTAATACCAAAAACGTTACTTTATTTTGTTTAAGCAGAGTTTTCAAGGAAATAGTTGTGTACTCTCTAGTTTACAAGCGAAAAACTGTAGGTCAGTGAAGTTTTGTCTATCAAATAAACACACACGTGTGTGTGTGTAACTTTCACAGATAAAACTACACTAACCTTCAGTTGTTTTTTTTTTTAACCACTGTCCTTCTTAGAGTCACCCCAGGCTCCGAAGTTATCCTGGGTCCTCCTAGCCACAGACCCTCCTACTTCTACAAACACTTCCCTTCCCAGTAGTAAATGGGAAAGTAATCTAAAGTAATGCCGAATAATGTGAATGATTATGGGCAGAGTCCTCCTGCCAGAAGAAAATGTGTTTTTAGAAAGGACCTTGTTACCCAAATGAATCCTGATTTTCAGAAATCTGGGGGAAGGAGGTTTGAGCAGGGACTGAATGACTAAATGAGTCGTTTAGCTGTCACCATAATGACAGTTCATGATTTACAGACCCCACTTCTGGGGGACATTCAGGCTGCAGGACTTGATCTGACTATATCTGTCAATTAAACGACATCATGGGCCAATCGTAAATAATTCTCTTAGGACATATCTCTAGTTCTTTTGTCAGGTGATCAGCATTTTTAGAGGTTCTTATTAAGTGTTGCCAAATTACCCCCCAGATCAGCCTCGCTGTGTTAACACCCAGCAGTGTGTGAGTGTCCGCCTCTCCTCCCCGCCACTCGCATACTCACTGGGTATGAAGGATGGTCTCACTTCTTTTTCCTCTTTTTTTCTTTTTGCCTGTTTGATAGCAAAGAGAAGCGGGAGAGGAGAATGGAATCTCATTTGTAACTTTCATTCTGACCCCAGTCTCAAGGTATAAAAATTCCCCTAGGACAACGGTTCTCAAATGTGAACAGGCATCAGAATCACCTGGAAGGCTTGTCCAAGCACTAGGTCCTGTGCATCACCCTCCGGTTTTAGATGCTGCTGGTCTGCGTGCCACCCTTGGAGAACCACTGCTCTAGGAGGTAACGTAGGTAGTTACACGTAGGTGGGTGGATGAGTGATTGGATGGATGGAAGGAAAGAGGGCAAGGAAGGACAGGATATGAAGGAAAGGGGGGCATTTAGGGGATATACCTTTTCAGTTTCACTAATGCCAGATTGCTTCTCATCATCGTGGTAGAGAGATTCTTGTTGCTGCACATCCCTGTCGACACTTGGTACTGTCTGAATTCTTAACTTTTCCCATGTAATTAATATGGAGCGGTAGCTCATTATGGTTTAAATTTGCTTTTCCCTAATCATCAATGAAGTTGAGCACATACCCTCAGTATCCTCGGGGGACTGGTTTCAGAAGCCCTTGCAGGTACCCAAATCCGTAGGGGCAGAAGCCCCTTACATAAAATGGTGTAGTAAGGTGAACATAGTCAGCTGTTCGTATCCCTAGATGCGAAGCCACAGATACAGGGAGCTGACTGTATTTTTTCATATGTACATTCATCGCACTTGAGTTTCTTTTTCTGTGTATGAAGTCCCTGTTTAGGCTTTCCCCAGTTCCCTATTGGATTTTGCATCTTTTTCACTTGGTTTGTAGGATTTTTTTTTTTTTTTTTTTTTTTTTTTGCGGTACGCGGGCCTCTGCCTGCTGTGGCCTCTCCCGTTGCGGAGCACAGGCTCCGGACGCGCAGGCTCAGCGGCCACGGCTCACGGGCCCAGCCGCTCCGCGGCACGTGGGATCTTCCCGGACCGGGACACGAACCCGCGTCCCCTGCATCGGCAGGCGGACTCTCAACCACTGCGCCACCAGGGAAGCCC